>NC_088892.1:20272813-20578941 GCF_037157495.1 Lathamus discolor
TGCTCGTGGACAACCAGAGCTGGCTGGACAGGGGGAGCGAACATGAGGTGGAGAAGGATGCGCAGCCAGGGCCCAAGCGCCGCGCACGGCAGCTCACCGAGGAGGACCTGCCCATCAATGACTACGTGAGTGCAGGGAATCACACCCTGGGGCGTCCTGGTCATGGTCCCAGGGTGTCATGGGGTGTCCTGGGGTGCCCCGGCTCTACTCCTTGGGATGTCCCTCCCATGCCCCTGGGATGCCCTTCCCATGCTCCTTGGGATGTCCTGCCCATGCTCTGGGATGACCTCCCCATGCTCCTGGGATGTCCTGCCCATGCTCTGGGATGTCCTCCCCATCGTCCTTGGGATGCCCTGCCCATGCTCCTGGGATGCCCTCCTCATGCCCCTTGGGATGTCCTCCCCATCATCCTTGGGATGTCCTGCCCATGCTCTGGGATGTCCTCCCCATGCTCCTTGGGATGCCCTGCCCATGCTCCGGGATGCCTCGGTCACACATCCGCCTCTCTGTGCTGACACTGCTCTCCCCGGCAGTCGGAGAACGGGCTGGAGTTCCACCCGCTGTGGGACGAGCGCGGGTACTGCTGCGCCCAGTGCCGCCGCGCCAACCGCTACTGCCGGCGGGTCTGCGAGCCCCTGCTGGGCTACTACCCCTACCCCTACTGCTACCAGGGCGGCAGGGTCATCTGCCGCATCATCATGCCCTGCAACTGGTGGATCGCTCGGATGCTGGGCAGGGTGTAGGCTCCGGTGCTGCCCATGCCCACCCATCCGAATGCATCCCGACATACCCGACACGCAGGTCATTACCAGATTGGGTGCTGCCAGCCACAGCACCCTCACCATGCACACACCGCCTGCCCGCTGGCATCCTGCACTGCCCCATGGGGCTGGATGGTCCGTGTGTTCACACATCTCCGCTGCAGGGATGTGTGGTCCCCCTCCCAAGTGCTGCGGGGTCCGTGCTGAAGCGCATCGTGGCCACGCTGAGAGGCAAGAGGCAAACAATAAACGTCTTGTATGAGAGATTGCAAAGAAAATGGGAAGTCGTTTAGTCTCAGCCTGGGATGCTTAATGGGTCTGGGAGTGATCTAATTGCTCAGCTGCCTCGTCACGAGCATCCATAACTCAAGGAGCAGGACTGCCAGCGCTCACCTCATTGGGAACGTGCCGAGGTCCCTAATTTGCTCCTTGATGGCACTGGGAGTTGTTCAGCTCATCTCAACCTGCTGTTCCAGCGTGCTCTGATGTGCTCAGTGACAGCTCCAGTCCCATTAGGAGTGATGTGGGCAACGGGGAGGCAGGAGCATCCCTGGGGAGCCGGGTAGCCAAAGCCAGAGGGAGCAATGGTCAGGCCCTGCTCGGTGCCACTGTGCTGGGTGCCAGCCATGGTGTCCCTGGTGCTGTCAGGCCCTCCCTGCATCCCTGCGGCTCCCATGGGGCTGTAAGCACGTTTTAAGGGCAGCTCCCTCCATCCCTGCTCACAGCTGTGCTGAGCAGAGCAGCAGAGCTCCACATATGGCATCCCAAGGGACACCAACAGCCCTGGCGATACCACGTGTTTCTGATGAGTCGCTCAAGACATCTATCCCCATGAGAGGGGAGGTCTGAAGGCATCAGGGACATGTGAAAGCCACCCAAACACAGCTGCTGCAGGAAACCAGCCCGTGCTCGTGTCCTGGCTCAGTGGGTCCAGCCACATCACCAGGGTACATCAACGCCTTTGCCAGGACAGCATGGCATCCCCCCGGCACACGCCTCTACCTCTGGGATACACTGACGTCTCTGCAAATTAAAGTGAGGCATCTACATAAGCACTATTTAACTGGGTGAGATCCGCACCCTCTGATGGGTGTCTGTCTCTGGCTACGGGGACCAGCAGTGCTGGTTTTGGAACCTCTGGGCTCCCCAAGCCACCCTCTGACAACATCACCCCATACCTGTGCCCTGGGAAGGAAGCCGCCAGCGGAGGCAGGCACAATTCCCTCTGACACGGATGGGTTCATCCAGACCTGGCCCTGCTTCTCACGTGCTCTGTCTCCCTCCATGCACCAACCGCTGTGGGCCGATCCCTCTGATCTGGTTTGCGTGCTCTGACGCACGCTGCCCGACCTGGCTGGCTTTCGGTGCCGTCAGCGCTCTGATTGCCTCACCCGGGTTCGATGCAACACACCAGGGTTTCGGGTGTTCCCTTCGGGTTCCTCCGCCAGCAGCGGGGCTGCCCTGTGCTGGTCATTGCAGCACCATGGGGCAGCTCAGCCAGGCATGCGCTGACAGAGCCACCGCTCCTACCCATGGCTTAACCACTCCTTTTCCACCTTCCTCTGTGCTCCCATCAGTTCCATCCTCCAGACCCAAGAAGCCCCCAAGGAGGGGAGTTTCACTGCACCACATGGCACCAGCAAGGCAAAGCTGGCTGACAAACAGCCTGAAGATGAGCAGCATCAAATGAACACAGATGCTTCAGTGCATGTTTCTTACCCAGAGGAGAGGCTGGGCTCACAGGCAGCTCCAGCAGCTCTGCCCTGCCCCTCGCTCCGAGTGATCCACACATTTACATGGGGTTGGGATGCTCCAGGCCTTCTGCTCCAGCACTGTTACACAAGCACTGTTATGAAGAAATTCAGTCACAGGAGTTACTGGTAAGCTGAAGTGCACCAGTCAGCACTGGCGATGCGAGCTGCGATGACCCAGAGCTTTCCGGTTGGCCTGGGGCAACCACATCACCTCCCAGTGGGGTTTGCTGCTCTCCACAGTGCCAGGAGATGGAAAGAAAAGCCAAGGTGGTTTCATAGGGTAAAATAATATTTATTGTGTGTCAGGACGAGAGAGTTCTACTCAATACATAAAATGAGTTGAAGCAGCACGTAATACTGACAATCAAGTCACAGCTGACTCGGTGCAAGAACACCTACCAAAGGAAAGGCACCAGGAGCTATATCACCAGACCTTGCTACACCCTACAAAGAATCACTAAGGCCTGTACTTCAGAAAGTACAACTATAAAGAAGTATATAAACCCCAGGGCAGGGATGAGAGAGAAGAGCTTGGCATCACGCAGAGATCTTGCTGAGCCAAGGGCTTTGGGCAGGCAGTGCAGGTTGGAACAGGGCAACAGCCCCATCTCAAGAGCAACCGCATCCAGAGGGGCTGCTGGAGGTGAAGGAAGTGCTGCTTTCCCGATGGAGGCACTGAGAGGGGCACCGGGAGTCCCACAAGGCACAGCACCGAGCCAACGGAGGAGCATGCTTGCTGTAACCACCGCAGCTACACTGATTACCCCACACGGTGGCACAGCAGAGTAGTGTCAGGACAGGTCCCCGAGCGCACCAGGACGCTGCTGCGCGCGTTCCTATGAGCTAGGTGAGAGGATGAGTCAGTTCAAAGCAAGATTTGCCAAAGCAGCATCCAGAGGAAATCTGCAGGTGGTGGAGAGCCATGGAGAGCACACCCTGCAACACATGGAACAGCGTTAGCAGGGCAGGCTGGGTTACACACAGCTTAAAATGAATCATAGAATGGATTGGGTTGGAAGGGACCTCAAAGCTCCTCCAGCTCCAACCCCTGCCATGAGCGGGGACCCCTTCCCCTGGAGCAGCTTGCTCCAAGCCCCTGTGTCCAACCTGGCCTTGAGCACTGCCAGGGATGGGGCAGCCACAGCTTCTCTGGGCACCCTGTGCCAGCGCCTCAGCACCCTCCCAGGGAAGAGCTTCTGCCTAAGAGCTCAGCTCAGTCTCCCCTCGGGCAGGTTCAAGCCATTCCCCTTGGCCTGTCCCTACAGGCCCTTGTCCCAAGCCCCTCCCCAGGTTCCCTGCAGCCCCTTTAGGCACTGGAGCTGCTCTCAGGTCTCCCCTTCAGGAGCCTTCTCTTCTCCAGGCTGCCCCAGCCCAGCTCTCTCAGCCTGGCTCCAGAGCAGAGCTGCTCCAGCCCTCGCAGCATCTCCGTGGCCTCCTCTGGCCTTGCTCCAACAGCTCCACATCCCTCTTGTGTTGTTGCCCCAGAGCTGGACCATGGCTGCAGAGGGGGTCTCCACAGAGAGCAACAGAGTGGGGAGAATCCCCTCCCTCAACCTGCAGCTCATGCTCTGGGGATGCAGCCCAGCACACATGACAGCACATACTGTCTTGCCCTCTACCCCCACACCCCCATGTGGTACCCACCAGCATGCTGAGGGTCCCCAGGGGTGACCAGGCAGCAGCCAGGGATGCAGAGGCTGCCCATTGCACTTACATCACTGGACAGACCTACCTGGCCACAGCCACAGTGTGCTGGAGGCCACCTACACCATCTCGTACTGATTGTTGGTGATGTACTGGGACAGGCAGCAGGCGAGAATGATGCCAACCAACTGAAAAAGAGAAAAGAAAACAGATCAGAGGTAGCCACAACCAGGATATGGTGTTTTTTAGGGGTAAAGCTTGATATACTGCTCCAGAAGCCCAGTATTATAAAATCCAAGCATGGACAGTGGGATTTGCAAACCACAACACGTGCTGCTGTGCCCTGCTTTGGAGTAACTGAGAGGCTGAAGCAGAGCATCCTGCAGCAACCAGCCAAGCAAGCTCCCCACACGAGACGCTCCTCAGCCCATCCTGTTACATTTTGCTTCATGAAGCATCTACTGTTTTATGGCAATTCTGGAGATTACACAGATCTGAGGAGCATCACAGCCAATTACACAGCCACTAGAGAACAGCAGCCACCTCTCCCCGTGGCAAGGACAAGGTTGGTGTTTTCCCATCAGCATCTGAAGGACACACTCTTGTTATCACACCATGTCCTCCCAGCCCCTCTGCAGACATTTGGGGCCACATCCTACTGGAGTCTGACCTACACAAGCAGAGTTAAAGGCACATTTGCATGATGGGTCCCAGCCGGCCGCACGGCTCAGCAAGGCTTGCTGGAAGAGGGATTAAAGCCAGGAACCGGTTACAATTCCCAAGCCTGGCATCAGCGAGGATAACTCGGTATCTGGGAGCATGCAGCTCACCACTGTCCATATGTCGTCACGTCTCGGTGACCCCACAGCTCACTGAGGAGGACAGTGTGGTCAGTGGTGCAGCACCTCCAGCTCTTGGTCTCTCCCAGTTCCATCCAAAAGCATTTGGAAGCACAAGCTGCAGCCAGGAGCTGCTGCTCCCACCTCTCCCCCAGTTCAATCCATCTCTTACTGGGAACACACAGCAATGTGCTTGTTATGGGAGGAATATCCTTAATGGGGCTCCTTCCCCCCGTGCTGGCACAGGTCGACTTCCACTGGAAGTTCATACCACAGCCTGTACGTGCTGGATAACAAAGGTGAATTCCAGCCCCTCCGAAGTCAAGGCCATCCCAGAGCCCAGGCTGCAGAGCATCGGAAAACCCTCGGCACTTCGGGAAACCCCACCACGACGTCAGCGTGCCCAACGCTCAGTCTACAGGAGGGGCCCCTTGTTTCCTGATGGGATAAAGCCTGCTGGAGCAGGGGCTGGCGAGCGCGCTGCTGCTGCAGCTCCTGCAGGAAGTGTCCCGCGGGATAAAGGAGGGCTTGCAGAGAAGGACACAGAGGACAGGGTAAATGGTACAAGTGGTGCCCTCCACAGGCACTCACAGGGATGCAGCCACGCTGAAGTGATGCCAAAGCACCTCCCTGATGAAAAGGAAGGTCAGTGGCTAGGAAAAGGAAGGGCACACATCTGATCCCAACAGCAAACGCAGGGCGTTTGCCCAAGACTGGCTCTATCTGGTTTTCCCTGAAGACGGCTGTTTGAGGCAGGAGCTCTGTTCTCAAACAGCCTGGGCTCCCGGAAACAGAGCTGGCGCTTCAGCACGGGGTTTAAGAGACTGGGGACAGCACAACAGTGAGGCTAAACCCAAGGGGAACCTGCAGAATAGCTGCTCCTCCCTGGCTGACACAGGCCGTGCCTTCTGTACACGCACCAGCCTTTGTGCAGGAGTTAAATACGTCCAGAGACACAACAGTGCCAGCGCTCCTCCTGCGCCAGGCAAGGCAGGCTTACCTGGGAGCAGGCAGTGCCAAAGGAGATTCCAGCCACAACGCCCATCTTCGACTCCATCACTGACGTGACCAGGAAGAAACACCCCTGCAGAGGAGGGAAAGCAGGCACGTGGCTGCAGTGCTTATCACCACAGCACGCACCAGCGCCAGGGGAAGACGCTCCCATTCTCCTGCCCGACCTTGTCAAAGTCCTTCCCCTATCAGTGAGCAGCTCCCAGCCCAGCAGCGTTATCAAGGAGAGGGCTGCCCGTGGGCTGCTCCCAAGGGAACTGGGTTGAGCAAGGTGCTCCTGGTCCTTGCCTTGGGGCAGTGACTCATCAGAGGCACATCCCTTGCATCACCTGCAGGGTGAGGTCACCCCTGCCTGCACAGCACCGGGGCAGGCAGACGTCAGCAGTGCCCATACTTCACTGGGAAATGACCTTCTTATTCAGCTGCACACAAACACTTGGGTCTGGCTGGTCCCTGAGCTCCAAGGGAGGAGAGGAGGGGACATGAGACACAAGGAAGGGCTCATTTCTCTGTACCATACCCCTGCATCCACCCTAGGGGAATCCCTGGGCTGCAGGGAGCAGTTCTTTCCAGCTTCATCAGGAAGGACAAGCCCTTCTCCACCCATCCAGCTCTGCCCTGCCCACCTCCAGGACAGGCAGGGGGATTTGCTGAGCTTCACTTACATCCACAAACACTTTCAGCTTGGCCTTGCCCAGGTCTTTCAGGTCCTCCTCTGCGCAGTCGTCCTGGCTCTTGCAGCAGCTCTGCGGGATGCCTCTCTGGGTGAAGTATTCAGTTCTCTCCCAGTCCGAGTAGTTCTGCACCCCACAGCAGTGCAGCTGGAGGGGGAAGGACAGTCACCCATATCCTACCATCACCCCCATGCCCTTACCTCCCCACAAATTGCCCCCCCATCTCACCCAGCATCTCCCAAACTCAAACCTCCATGGTGCAGAACCATTCTCCCACCAGCACTGTGGAGCACTCACGGTTCTCTGGATGGTGTCAACAGCCTCGCTGTGCCGATCTGCAGTCACGTTATAGTCCTTCAAGGCCAGGTTGAGGTTACTCTCAAAGGTGGTCTTGATCTGCAAAAGAGAGGGCTCTGCGGTGCTGCCGTCGCCTCCCGTGCTTGGGGACCCGTGGCCCCATGTTAGTCACCTCTTGGTGATGGCAGGAATGAGTGTGGCCATGGCCAGCAGACGTTCCCTGTCCTCAGGCAGGTAAAGGCTGTTTTCAAGGGCAGGCTGGGATGCTGCGTGTGTGTAATAACAAGGATGTGCGTGGTGCCAGCTCCCCCCAAGAGGCTGCTCCGTGGTGCAGGAAGCCTCAGAGGCTTTCATTTAATAATTTAATTACAGAAATTACCGTAGGAGATAGACCAAAGCCAGGAATTAAAGTCCAGGCTACTCGGCCTGTTCTGGTGGAGGGGCAGCGTGCACCCAGCCTATCCCCTATGGGGACCTTATGGGTCTTTCAGGACCAGGTTGGACACAGGGGCTTGGAGCAAGCTGCTCCAGAGGAAGGGGTCCCTGCCTGTGGCAGGGGTTGGAGCTGGAGGAGCTTTAAGGTTCCTTCTAAACCAAACCATTCCATGCTCTATGGTCCTACAGGGACCAAGCTGCTCTTTGGGCCGGTTTAAACCCATTTTAGCTAAAGCAAGCACTGCTCCCACTGGTCCCTCCAGTGCCATCACTGTACCTGGGTTAACACCAGCACCAGACTGGCTCCACATCCCCAGCACCAGACTCACCTCATGCCTGAAGACGAACCCCACGACAGCAGCCACCAGGACAATGAGGAAAATGAGGGACAGGAGCATGGCATACTGCGGGCAGAAAGGATGGGGTGGGATGGGCCGGATGGGATGGGATGAGATGGGGTGCGACAGGACAGGGCTGGGATAGGGTAGGATTTGTCAGGGTTGGGATGCAGTAGGGTGGGACAGGGTTGTGATGGGGGAGGATGGGATGTGGCTGGGATGGGGTAGAATGGGATGGGACGGGGATGGGGTAGAATGGGACGAGACTGGGATGGGGTAGAATGGGACGGGACTGGGATGGGGCAGAATGGGATGGGGTTGGGGTTGTGGTGGGGTATGATGGGACAGGGCTGTGATGGGGTAAGATGGGACAGGATGGGGTAGGACAGGATGGGGTTGGGATGGGGTAGGATATGTCAAGGTTGGAACGAGGTAGGGCGGGACAGGGTTGTGATGGGGTAGGACAGGACGAGGCTGGGATGGGGTAGAATGGGATGGGTTGTGGTGGGGTAGGATGGGACAGGGTTGCGATGGGGTAGGATGGGGCAGGGCTGCGGTGGGGTAGGATGGGATGTGGTAGTGGTGGGGTACAATAGGGCAGGGTTGTGATGGGGAAGGATGGGGCAGGGCTGCGGTGGGGTAGGACAGGACGGAGCTGCGACGGGGTGGGGAAGGCTGGAGCAGGATGGGCCGGGGCAGGGTGGGCCAGGGCTGGGGCCGGGAGGTTGGGGCCGTGCCGGGACGGGTCAGGAGCGGATGGGATCCGTGGCACGCACCAGCTTGAGCATCCACGTGCTGCCGCGGCAGGTGGCGAAGCAGCCGAAGGTGCCCAGGAGCACCACGACGGTGCCGGCGCCCGCCAGCACGAAGGGGACGTTGGTGGCCTTCTCGTCCAGCAGCGAGAAGTACACGGCGAGGCTCACGCTGCCCCACACGCCCACCGCCAGCAGCACGATGCCCGACACCTGCGAGCACGGGGCACAGCTCGCCACTGTCGCGACACGGCGGCGCGGCCGCGACAGGCGGCGGGGTCGGGGCGGGCTCTCACCCAGAAGACGAAGGTGTAAGTGAGCAGGACGCTCTTGAGGCAGGTGATCACCGGCTTCGTCTGCAGCCGCCGCGACGGGGACGCCATGGCCGACACGGGCCGAACGCTGCCGCTCACGCTCCGCCCCGCTCCGCGCCGGAGCCGCCCGAGCGCTCACGGAAATGGCCGAGCGTGACCGAAGGCGTTGGAGCTGCTCCCCGTAGCGGCGCTCCGCCCTCCGCGTGTCGCCCCCTGCAGGCTACGTGCCGCCAGTGCCTGCGCCGCGGCACCTCCCGTGTGCCCTGTGTCCTCTGCCTGCCCCATGCCCCCCAGCCCTTGCTCCCCTGCCCTATGCCACCCCCTGCCTGCCCCATGCCCCCACTCCCTGCCCTCCTGCCCCAGCGCTGCCGGTGCACCCCAGCCCCACCGTGGCCCCCCGCTCCATCGCAAATGTCCCCCCCCCCCAGCAGAGCGGGGACCAGCCGGGGCAGCCACCCCGTGCCCCAGCACATGGCACAGCCACCATGGGGCGGGCACGCCATCCCCTCCCCGGGGGTGTCCCCACACATGGCCTCTTGCACCCCCCCCCCCCCCCCTGCTGCCAGCCCAGCTGTGCTCTTAATTACTGCGCTGGCTGCCGCATAATTAGTGCATTCAGACAGACACCCCCCCCCCCTTCGCTCCACGCCAGCTCTACCTGCCCATGCCAGGCTCATCCCTCGCCCGCCCTCCTCACCATGCTCCAGACCCCCAGCCCCAGGCAGCGGCTGCCTCCTCCCATCCAGCCCCATGGACTCGGGTGCTAAGGAACGTGCTTCATTACCTCTGCGCCGCGGGGCCGAACCTCAGCTGGAAAACCGCTCCCAGCTGGAAGCGTTTTCCTTCGGACCGCATTCGGAGCCCGCGGCTGCAGCGGGGCTCTCCCTCCCTCCTGGCACAAAGGGTCCTGGATGCCAGGGGTTCATCCTTAGCATCCCGGAACCCCATTCCCGGAGCTTGGCACAGGCTCGGCTCTCCCCTGTGTCTAAATAGGCTCCTGGTTCTGCTTGCGAAGGGAAAAGACCCCACAACCTTCCGAAGCCCGGGAGAAGCAGGAGGTGCGTTGGAAAACGGGAGATCCTGGGACTTGTTATTTTTAATAATCCCATCGTTTTGGGCCTGACTCACGGCTTTTGAATGCTCGGGACGGGCAGCAGAGGGGAGAAGTAGGTTTGCTGAGCGCAGGCAGCAGGGCCGTGGTCCTGCCCCCAGCCCCGCACGGCCCCCGGCATGGCGCAGGACGCGGCCCCCGTCCTCCTGGTTGTCCTGGCCAGGCTGGTGTCATCCACGTGGCATGGAGGTGAGTGCTGGGCTCCATGGGGATGCAGCGGGGTCCTGCTCCCATGGGGGGCTCGCAGTGGGGATGGAGGGAGGGGAGCAGGGTGTGGGTGACGGGGAGAGCAGCGGTGCCTGTGGGGTATGGGGCTCTGTGGGGGAGCAGAGCGGGCGCTGGGAGCCATCCAGCGAGGGGCAAAACCAGCTCAGCACCGCGCCTGCAGCATTCCCGCTGACCCCCTGCTCCCACCGGCCATCGCCTGCAGATGTTTGCTTGGATCAAGCACTCAGTCCCACAGCCGGGTCAGGGATCAACGCTTTTGTCCTGTTCGGGGGTGGGGGGGCTCCCCCTTCCCTGCTCCCATCCCCATTCCATCCCCTGGCCATTATGCCAGCACCGCTGGCTCGGGATGCTCCTACCCAGTGTCCCCAGGTGAGAAGGAACAGAAGGGGAATGTCACAATGAAATGGCACATCTGCCCGCAGCGATACAGTGCGATCCATCCATAGAGCCCTGGTGAGGGGCTCGGTAGCCCTCCAGGAAGCATCCTTGCTTGGGGGGGGTCACTGACATCCCCACCACCAGCCCCATGGATGCCAGCCCTGCTCCGGTCCCCTCCGCTCCCCAAGGCAGCGTGGGAAGCACATTAGGATGAAAGGCTTGTGGGAAGGAGTGGGCAACTTCATGGAGCTTGTGGGAAGCGGCAGGGAATCGCTCCGTAATAAAGTTCATGCTGGAAGGATTTGTAATGGAGTTTCCTCCCCGGGGCTGCTGCTGGGAATGGGCTCAGTGGATATCCCCTTCCTAAAGCCTGGAGCAGGGTGAAGGGGGGTTGCAGCCACAGCAGAGGTGCTGCTTTACCCGGGGTTCCCTTCGCTGCCCAGCGGGAGCAGGGCGCTGTGGGACGGGATGGATGGATGATGGCGAGGAGGGGGCCAGCGGAAACACAGCGGAAACGTGAGCTCAGAGCTGGGGAATGCCGCGGCTGCCGCGGCGCCGAAGGGGAGGACAAAGCCCTCGGCCCCTGCCTGCAGGTCCCTGGCCCATGGGGGGACAGGAGGATGGTGCAAGGCTGTCCTCCCCCTAACCCTGGGGCCATGGGTGGTGTGGGGCCAGCCCTTCCAGCAGCTTCACATTCCCTGATGGGAGTGGGGGGCTGCAGCATCCCTCGCCTTGGCCAGGAGCTCTGCTGGGATGAGAGGGCAGCTGTATTCCTTTGGGATGCTGTATTCCTTTGGGATGCTGCATGGTGCCACGGAGCGGGTGGAAGCACTTCCCGGCAGCGCAAAGCCAGGGGTCGGTGCCAGCCCACTCCGTGCCAGCGCCTGTTTCCTGCCATAACCACGGCTCCTGCCACTGTTTAGTCTGCAGCCGGTGCCAGCGCACACAGTGTCACTGGGGACTGTGCTCACTGTCTGCCGGGCTTAACCCCTGATGGCAGCCCCAGGAGCAGCAGGACAGGGATGGGAATCTCTCATTGGGATGTTTCGGTGCCGGCGGGTGCATGGAGTCATCACCACCTGGGTGCTGCTTCACCCACAAACCATCGCTCAGCAGCCTCCCGGTCTCTTCCCTTCTCCCCAGGGTCTGGCTATTACCCCTCCGAGAGCCACACCAACGAGGTGTACACAGAGGACGTGCCCCCAGAGCCTGCCCTGGACTACCACCGAGGTACCCTCACCCCACCCCATCCCTCGGGGCTCCCCATGGGCACACGGGGTCACCGTGGCGCCGGGTACCCCCCTCACTTGGCTCCCGTCCCGCAGTGCCGCAGTGGTGCGCCACGCTCAGCATCCACCGCGGCGATGCCACCTGCTACTCGCCCCGCGGCGGCTCCTACCGCAGCACCCTGGGCACCCGCTGCGAGCTGAGCTGTGCCCGCGGGTACCGGCTGGTGGGGCCCAGCGCCGTGCAGTGCCTGCCCAGCCGCCACTGGTCCGGGATGGCGTACTGCCGACGTGAGTGAGCCCCGGCAGCCCCAGCGCGTGCCCTGCCCTCGGGTACAGCCGGGAGCCGCTTCCCTCCCTCTCCCCTCTTGGCTCTGTCCACGGCAGAGATCCGGTGCCACGTGCTGCCCGCGGTGCTGCGAGGCTCCTACGTGTGCTCGGCCGGGGTGCAGATGGATTCCCGCTGTGACTACTCCTGCCTGCCCGGTTATCAGCTGGAGGGGGACCGGAGCCGGGTCTGCATGGAGGATGGGCGCTGGAGCGGCAGCGAGCCAGTCTGTGTAGGTAAATTCTCACCCTCTGTCCTCACAGCGCCATGCATCCAAGGGGAGGTCACCTCCATCCCCAGGGTGGCAGCAGGTATCACCTCCACATCCCACCCAGCCATCACTGGGTGCCAGCTCCTGTGCCCCGTGTCCTTGGGCCCCTATCAGTGATGCTCCCAGAGATGCTGTTATCCCCAAAGCATGGGTAGTGCAGGGCACATTGGTCCAGGATTGAGGCATTCCACAGCAGGTCTTGCTGGCTCTGGGATGTCTGTGCTACGCATCCTGGAGCACAGCACCCTGGGGTGTCCAAGCACCGGTACCCAGCTCTCGCAGCCCAGCCCCAGCACTCACAGGTTTCCCAACTGCCTCTCTTCCCTATGGGCAGACATGGAGCCTCCCAAGATCCGCTGCCCGGATTCCCGGGAGCGCATAGCCGAGCCTGGCAAGCTGACTGCCACCGTCTACTGGGACCCCCCCCGTGTGAAGGACTCTGCAGATGGCATCATCAAGAGGTGAGGTGAAGGTGCTGTGGGCATTGCCAGTGGGGCTATGGACCATGCTTGGTACCACTGATGGAGAAACCCATCTGCTGGATAAAGGGTGATGCTGCGGGGCCCGGAGCCTGGCTCAGAATTCCCTGAAGGAGAGCACATCATCCGCTACACGGCCCATGACCAGGCCTACAACAGAGCCAGCTGCAAGTTCAGCATCCGTGTCCAAGGTGAAGCCACCCCCAGGCTCTTCAACCCTATGGCTGGGACCGTGCCCCATCGCCCCCAGCCCTCACCAGCCTTTCCCTCCGCAGTGAGGCGCTGCCCTGTGCTGAAGCCCCCGCAGAACGGGCACCTCTCCTGCACCTCCGACGGCAACAACTACGGGGCCACCTGCGAGTACCAGTGCGAGGGGGGCTACGAGCGCATGGGGACCTCCCTACGGGTCTGCCAGTCCACACAGCAGTGGACGGGCTCCCAGCCCATCTGTGCACGTAGGTGTGGGGCAGGGTGAAGGGATGGGGAAGGGCTGATGGGGTAAAACCTTCCCCACACGCTCCCCTCTCCCCCCAGCCATGCAGATCAACACGGACGTGAGCTCGGCTGCCAGCCTGCTGGACCAGTTCCATGAGAAGCGCCGTCTCCTCATCATCTCAGCCCCCGACCCCTCCAACCGCCACTACAAGATGCAGATGTCCATGCTGCAGGTGAGGAGACCCTCCCGCTGCCCCCCTTCCCACCTCCACCCCAGCATCCCATCGCCATCACCCCTTCCATCCACAGCAAGCTGCCTGCGGGCTGGACCTGCGCCACATCACCACCGTGGAGCTGGTGGGGCAGCCGCCGCACGAGGTGGGACGCATCCGGGAGCACCGGCTCTCCGCTGGCATCATTGAGGAGCTCAGGTAAGTTTGGACCATCCCTTACCTTGGCTGTGGACAAACCAACCCAGCTACAACCTGTCGTGCTGGAGGGGCTTGTGCAGTGTGGGGCACCCCCGTTAGGTCTGAATGCAGCATCCCCAGACCTGAGGAAGCGATGGGAGCCGACACCCCCAGAGAACACAAGCATTGTTGGATGGGGTGGGCAGGCTCAGCCCTCCACGCACCCCCCCCTCCAGCCTTAATCCCAGCTCCCCTTGCACCCATCAGGCAGTTCCTGCGCCTCACCCGCTCCCACTTCAACGCGGTGCTGCTGGACAAGGGGGGCATGGACCGGGAGCGCTACATCAGCCCCGCGAACCCCGACGAGCTCTTTGTGTTCATCGACACCTACCTGCTGAGCGAGCAGGAGGCGGCGCGGCGGGCGCAGAGCGGGGACCCCTGCGAGTGAGCAGCGACGGGACCCCCTCGGACACCTCCCTTCCTGCTTTCCTTGTCGCCCACTGCAGAGGAGGAGCAGGGTGCCGGGGAGCTGCAGGGAAGGGGAGCCCCGCGCCGGCTGCTCTGGCCCAGAGCAGGGATGGGGCCATGTGCTGCAGGTGGGGTGGCTCACCAGGACCATGGTGGGAGACACTGGAGGGCCTCTGCTCAACGCCAGGGCAGGGGGGACGGGGAAACAGAGGGGACAGACAGGGCAATAAATAGCCTCTAATAGAGCAGCTTCACCATTATCATCCTCACCCCGTGCACAAGCTGATCCCCACTCCCTATGGCCCGGGTCAGCCCTGCTGGGCAGGGTCCTGCCATAAAGTCTGTATTCAAAGCTACAGCCCCATGCTCAACACAGCCAGCAGCAGCCCACTGAGGGCTCAACATCTCACCCTGTTCCTTGCTTCCCCTTACCAGCCACAGGCACCCTTCCTGGGAGCAGTTCTGGCAATAGAATTAACTTGGAATAAACATATTTGTTATTAAAAGTCAGTGCTGGAAGAAGGTGTGTTGAGGACAGGCTTGGGAATGAATGCTTCCTGGGGAACACCATCCCCAGGTGACCCTGCACGGCTCCGTCCTGGCCGTCTCCAACACCATCATCATCTCCAGCCAGGGCTGGGATGTGCAGGGCTGCCCCTGTCCTGCAAGCAGTCAGCAGGAGAAGGGTGGAGAAGGCGAGGAGGGAGCAGGCTGTGAAACCCAGGGGGTGGGAGGAAGAAGAATGGAAAGGACTAAAAACCCAACCACATCTCAAAGCATTCTGCCTGGAGGGAAATAAAGGGAGGGTCCACAAGGACTCCAGTTCAGCCTGAAAGCTGGTGCAAAGCCTAAGACAAAAGGAAAACCCTTTAACCAAAACTGGGCCAAGAAGACTTTCTGCCCGAGCCTGTTTAGAGGTGATGTTTATTAAAGCATAAGGATAAACCAGAACAACCCACATTTGGCAGCTCTGCTGGGCCATGCAGTGACTGTATTCCCGAGTCCCAGTGCCTATAGCTTCAGCTTGGCCATGGTGGAGCGGAGCTGGAGCGTCCCCTCTGCCCATGAGCCTGGGTATTGACACATCTTCTGCCATAGGTTCAGCTCCTCGCCCATAGAGTCCATCCAGTCCACAGCTTGCCCATTGCTCATGCCTGTGGGAAGGATGGATGTGGGCAGAAGGCACTGCCCCTGCCTGCAGCGAGGCAGCCCCAAGCAGGGCTGCTTGTGCCCATGGTTTGATGAACCCCAGGGCTCCTCATCCCTATGGTTTGATGGACCCCAGGGTTCCTCATCCCCATGGCTTAATGTACCCCAGTGCTTCTCATCCCTGTGGTTTGATGGACCCTAGGGCTCCTCATCCCATGGTTTGATGGACCCCAGGGTTCCTCATCCCCATGGCTTAATGTACCCCAGTGCTTTTCATCCCTATGGTTTGATGGACCCCAGGGCTCCTCATCCCATGGTTTGATGGACCCCAGTGCTTCTCATCCCCATGGTTTGATGGACCCCAGGGCTCCTCATCCCATGGTTTGATGGGACCCAGGGTTTCTTATCCCATGGTTTGATGGGACCCAGGGTTTCTTATCCCATGGTTTGATGGACCCCAGTGCTCCTCATCCCCATGGTTTGATGGACCCCAGTGCTCCTCATCCCCATGGTTTGATGGACCCCAGTGCTCCTCATCCCCATGGTTTGATGGACCCCAGGGCTCCTCATCCCCATGGGTTGATGGACCCCAGGCCTTCTCATCCCCATGGTTTGATGGGACCCAAGCCTTCTCATCCCCACGGTCTGATGGACACCAGGGTTCCTCACCATTGCCCACTCCAAGCCGGACACCCCCAAGGAAGTCATTGCTGGACAGTGGCTCCCGGTCCCAGACCGTCAGCTCCAGGCAGATGTGCTGCAGGTCCTCGGGGTTGATGCCGGTGTAGACGAAGGTGTGGTTGTAATGAGGGTTCAGGGTCTTCTTCACCACCGGCGTCTTCCTCTTGGAGGCTTTGGTCTTGTGCGGCAGGAGGTAGCTGGGGAAGCAGCCCCTTGGGTTTAGCACCATGGCCTGAGCCCACCTTCCCTCATAGGGCTTGGGAATAGGGACCACTGCAAGGGGCTGGGGCTCTGCTCTCCCTCCTCTAAAGCTCCTCAGCAGACTGCAAGCAGTCTAAGGATGCAAGAGGGCAAGGACTAGAGGCTGCTCACCCCAGTTATGCTGCCTGACGGCTGGGGTGGCACTTGGAGCCCTGCCCTGCACACAGTGTCCCACCATCACCTCTCAACCAGCAGAACCCAGGGGATTTGGCACCAGGAGCATCTTACCTCTGGGCAGACAGCAGAGTCCCTCCCCTCCCCATGTCCCCACAGCAGCGCTAGGAAGTGCCCTGGGATGCAGCCAGGGAGCACAGTGCCCATCCAGGACCCACACTCACCCCTTGACAAAGCTGTCCGAGGTCCCCCCGGATTTGGCAGCCGTGAGGTTCCTGGCTTCTTTGATCCAGACCTGGAGCTCGCCACCTTCCCCTGTTTTGCCTGGGAAAAGCCCATCACAGCAACAACCAATCAGCCCTCATTTCCACCACCTTTCTAGCAAGCTCTTGCTGAACACATTAGACTCCGGCACAGATCCCAGGTAGATCCATCCCTTACTGATGAGCTGAGGGCAGACAACTGATCCAGCCCCATGAAGGCACTGGGACCACTCGGCCAGACTGAGGACAGCCGGGTCTGCCCTACCCCAGAGCATCATTGCAAGCACAGCAGAGGGAAAGGCTGCAGTGGCACCATACAAGAAACCCACCCAGACCCAGCTCTCGTGGCCACAAGCAGGTCCCACACACTACACATTGATGCACAGCACTCACCCTTCCTGCCGTTCCCAGCCACAGGGTGCTTGGGAGATGGGATGTACTTCATGGACACGACCAGCTCCCCCTTGTACTGGTGGAGACCGGCAGCGTCCACCCCAATCTGCAAAGAGAAAGACTTAAACACTGCTGGAGCGGAAAGTGGACATGGTGGTGGTCTGGCCTGCCTGCAGCACTTCCCCATGCTGTGCCAAAGGGCCTGGCCTCTCCTGGATGTGGTTTAGCTGGTACAAATGCCTATGGACCATCCGCAGCATCACCAGGTCAGACTTTGGGATCCCTCTTTGGCTCCATCACTTCCCTTAAGAAACCCTATTTAGGGGTTTCCACAAGCCCCAACAACACAAAACTGAGCCCACACTATGAGTTAGTCCAGAGAACCAGCCTCAAGCCCAGCAGCAGCATCTGCTGCCAGGGAGCTGCAGTAAGGCCATCCCTGCTTTGCTCTGGAATCACAGCAGGATGTCCAGGCCAGTTTCCACCATTTGTTTCCTTGCATTGGCTCCAACTCCTCCCAGCTGGGACAGAGCCAGGAAACAGCATGGAAATACTTGATGGAGCAGAGACAAGCTTCACAGCATCACACAGGGGACTTAGTGAGGAAAAGAAGGGGGGCTCTCTGCTCTTAATTACTATGACAGCTTTGCTGCCTGCTGCTGGGGGCTTCACTTCTGCAAGGGTTTGAACTGAAACAAGCCTTTGGCAGCTCCTGCATCCCGCACCGAGGCCTCCCCACCACCCCGGGCAGGGGGATGCTGCGGGCACAGGGCAGCACCTTGCCGTGCAGGGGCAGGAACTCCTCCAGGTGCCTCTGGAAGTCCCAGGCCTGCAGCGGCACCTCCACCTCGCCCAGGAACGTGTTGCGGCCAAAGCGGTCGTGGTGCCAGACCGAGAACTGCAGCGTCCTCTCGGGCAGCAGGGACCTGTGGATCTCGTACTAGGGGAGAGACAGGAGAAGCCCCGTGAGCAGGCTGGGTGCACGCATCAGGAGCAATGGGTGCACACAGGATGCTTGTCGTCCTTCCCAACCTCAAAGCGCTGGGGCAGTGGTGCAGGAGAGCATGCTCTCCCCAGAGCCCATACAGAGGCAGGACCAGGGCTCATGGCATCCAGCCATTCCACCCCATCCCACCACAAGCGGAGCTCTGCCAGGCCGCCGGGCCTCAGGTGGTGAAACCTCAGCAAACACAGGGCTGCAGGAGCCTAGGAACCAAACTAATTCCCACTTTCCATCCCTGCCTCCCTAGGGATGCACTGCCAGGCTCAAGGATGGAGCCAGCCAGTCCTATCACCTTATGGAGGCTGCAGTGGGGATGGTGAAGGGCAGCACCAAGTGCCCCTGGGCTCAGAACTGCCTTATCTCTGCCCCAGCAGCCAACGCTGCTTCCCTCCAACCACTGCAACCTGCCCGCAGTGGGTCCAGGAGCCTTGTCCATGGAAATCAGTGCACAGGGTAGGCAGAACCAAGCCCTGGGGGATGCCCCAGGGCCAGGAAGGCAGCCTGTGACCACATCCACATTTGCACCTCCACCCCACCGTGGCCCCAGGGCTTGACACCACAGCCCCATCAGAGTCTGGAGTGGGTCTTCCCAGCCTTCAGAGTGTTTGGATATGGGTCCTCTGCAGAGCCAACCCCCCCGTGGTTTGGAGCGCATCCCTCCCCTGGCTGGTCCAGCAGCATCCCCAGCGCTGAAAGCCTGCATCCCAGCTATCCCCATCACCTTGAGCAGCTCATTGTACAGGGGGTTGATGGTGTTGCGTTTGATGGTTGTCTTGCGCTTCCCCTGCCGGGATTTGTCGGGCAGGAGGTAGGTCTTCACGTACCTGATGGGGGAACAGCACCAAGGACTCACCACAACTGACCCGCTGAGCCTCCCAGGGCAACCCCAGACCTCCTGCCTCGCCGAGACAGCCCCCCACAACCCAGCCATCACCCCACGGCTCTCACGGGTTGGAGCGCTTCTTGCCCTCATCCCCATAGGCCAGCTGGCGGCACTCCTTCACGTGGATGAACAAGGTCTGTGTCTTCTGCTCATAGCTCAAGGAGAAGGAGATCCCCCCGGTGACCGCGACGCTGCCGAAGTCCCCGGCCTCGCTGTAAATGCTGACCATGCTCCCCAGTATGCTCTGGAAGACACGGCAGGGCTGAGCCAGTGCAGCATCGCTTACAGTCCCTCCTCATCCTCAGCAAGGCCTCTTCTGCACAGCCACCCTCATCCCCATGACTGGGAATGGATGCTAAGTGCATCCCATCACACACAGGCTCCATAGAAGAGAGCTGGGTCTCCTTGTTTTGATTCCTTTCAAGCCCCCATACCCACAATCTCATGTCCATGCAGCCCAGAGGCTGCCCACCCTGCCTCCCTCCCACCCATTCCCCTTCTCCATCATCTCTTCCCGCAGCAGAGCGCAGCATGGCCCCATGCCATGGGGACTCTGGAATAGGCTGCCGAGGGCAGTGGTAGAATCACCATCCCTGGAAGTGTTCAAAACCACGTAGATGAGGCCCTCAGTGACATGGGTTAGTGATGGCCCTGGGGTGATGGGTGGACTTGATCTTAAAGCTCCTCTCCAACCTGGTTGATTCTATGATTCCATGACTCACGGAAGAGGTGCCGCTGCGCATGCTGCCCCGGGCCACCCTCTGCCGATGGATCTCCACCAGGTTATCAATGTCCTCCTCTTCCTCCTCCTGCAAGGAGATGGACCAGCCATGCATGGGGAGCACCACCAGCCAGGCAGCCAGCTCCATGGCATGATGAGGGTCTCACCAGCTCCGTGTTGAGGCCTGGGACCGACTTGCTCCTGTCCCCCAAAGAGCCGCCTTCCCCCACGAAGTCCTCGGGGCGCAGGTCGATCACCGACTTGGTGTAGTCTGCACAAGGGATGGGGAGGAGGGAGGCAGCGGTGCAGGGCACGCACAGCCCTGCTGCTCCCACTCGCACCAAAAGCCCACCACCCACGCCAGCACCCAAACCCCCCCGCACCGCACATAGCACTCACCCGCCGGCCTCACCACCCGACGCGGGTTCTTCTTGAACATCATTTCGTGCTCATCCAAGGCGCTGCTGCGGTTCCCCACGGCAGCATCCTGCGGAGGACAGGTCCTGTCAGAGCACGGCAGGGATGGGCATCCCATGGGGATCCTGGTCCCACAGCCAGGACAGGGCACGCACCCGTCCGGAGAGCATGTGCTTGGAGTGGAGAGGGAGGGTCAGGCTGGAGGCAGCAGGTCCTGCTGGTGCAGGAACCTGTTTTCCATCTCGGAGAGGGGCAGCTCTCTCCAAGGAGTTACTCCTGTGGAGGACATGGAAAGGTTTGTCCCAGGCCAGGGGCAGAGCCGGGAGAACAAGGGCTGGCCAGGATGTGCCATCTCCCCACGAGCTCCCTGGAGCACAGGACCTGCCTGCATACAGACAGGCTTCAGCCCAGCTCTCCCTCACCAGCCTGGGGGAACCACACTTGGTCCTTATCCAACCCACCCAGGGAGCCCCTCACCTGCCCCCCAGCCCACCAGGACTCGGTCTGTAGCCATCCAGGCTCATGTTTTCCATGGATTCTGTGTCGCTTTTGCCATCCCGAGGGTCTGAGGCATCTGGAAACAAGCTGCAGACAAACCAAACCACAGGTATGTCCTGTTTGGCGAGGAGGAGGGACTGAGAGGGAGCTGCTGCACCAGCACCGAGCCGAGCAGCATCGCTCCCATCCCTGCAGCTGATGCCTGGGGCTTGGAGAGGAGCAGACAGCGGGATCCTCACCTGGGCCCCTCCCGCGGTGCTGGGGGGCTCTGCTTCTGTGCTGGGGAGGAGCTTTTGGGCTCCCCAAGCTGGGCTTTCTGGAGGAGGGTTTGTCCCACGGTCTCCCTTTTGCTGGCTGGAAGCAGAGAGGCATCAGAAGAACCAATGCACCAAGCCCATTGCCTGGAGCAGGAGCTGCTCCCAGCCAGCCAGGGAAAGCTGGAGCACCCAGAGGGCCGGGATGCAGGAGGAGGCATGGCTGTGGCACCCCTACCTGCTGCCTTGTGCCGCAGGGACAGCCGCACCATGTCGCTGCCCAGGCGGTTGGCGAAGCGGTTGACCCTCTGGTCATAGAACCAGTCGCCTGTTGTCTTCTTCAGCTCACTGCAGGACAGGGGGGGAGTGAGGGTGGACAGGGGGGCAGTGAGGGTGGGCAGGGGGGCACCCCAACACCACCCTCAGTGCTGCCACCAGCCAAAGAGAGCATGATCACAGTGGGCACATTCAGCAGGTGACGATGCACCGGGCAGATGATGGACCCAGCTACATCGCCAGCAAACATGGGAGCAAGATGGGTTTTGTAGGACAAGAACAGCCAAGAGGAAGGACCTGGGGTGCTCTAAACACAGGATGACAAGGGGCACGGGGGGATGCTGAAGTAAAGTAAGGGGGGAAAAGGAACAGGAGGGCATGAAGACCCAAGAGTGGGTCACAACCCAGCTCTCCACCACCCAACCATGGATGCCCACCCCGGCAAGTGACAGCAGAGACATCTGCCCTGCGCTGAAGACCAGCGGGGGTAGGCAAGGACCATGGGGCATCAGGCAGGGGTAAGTGGGACTAGGAGGGGACCAGGAGGGGCACGCAGCGGTCCCAGCCCGGGTACTCACGCCTCCTTGGAGCAGACTTTGCAGCGCCAGGCGCTGTTGGGGCCGTAGGCGCGGCAGTCCCGGCAAACCAAGTGGTTGCAGCCCCGGCAAGTGTTGGCCTTGGGGCTGACCCGGCCCAGGCTCTGCTGGCAGCGGGCGCACGTCCGCTCGCTGTAGCGCTGGCTGCCGCGCTTGGCCCCCTTCCGACGGATCTCCAGCAGCTCGTTCTTGAGGCGCCTGCTCGGACCCCGGCAGTGTCAGAGCCGCAACGGCTCCCATCGCCCCTCGGAGCAAGGCAACCAGCGCCCTGCCCGGCCCCAGCCCCAGCCCCACCTGATCCTCCTCTCCTCCGCTTTGCGGAGCTCCTCATCGCGCTGCAGGACCTGCAGGATCAAATCCTTCTCCACATCCGACAGGAAGGACAGATCCACGGCCTCCGACATCGCTCCGACCGGGATCGCTCGCTCGCTCGCAACCAGCAGTATCCGGACGCGTCCGTGCTGGGAGCAATCCCTGCTCTCAGCACAGCCGCATCCCGGCTCGCAGCCCCGCCGGGTGCCCCGGTGCCCGCAGCCGGGGCAGGGCTGGCTGCCTCCGCCTCCCAGCCCCGAGCGCCCGCACCCAGCCGCCTGCCGGCCCTGCCCAGGGCACGGCGCTGCCGCGGGCCGCCCGCCAGCCCCGCTGACCTCAGCCGGCTCTGCGGGACCCAGCACGGCCCGGGGGGGAGAGCTGCCCCGGGCTGCTGCACGCACACACACACACACACACACACACACACACACACGGGGCGGCGGGGGCAGGATCCGGCCGGGCTCCGCACCGCAGCGGCTGCGCCCGCCCCGACGGAGCCGGTCCCGGAGCGCCCACCCGGGGGTCTCTGCACGCCCGACGGCACCGGAGAGTAGAGCCACGGACGGCGGCAGGGAGCGGCTGCGACCGAGCCCGACGGGAGGGACCTTCCTGCCGAGCCCGGGGGCAAGAGGAGCGAAGGGACGGGACCGGGAAACAACGACGACACCGACCCGGGCCGCCGGGGCGGGCACAGGCAGCAGCCCCCAGCCTGGCCGGGACGGGACGGAGGGGAACACCCGCCCCCCCCCCGTTCCCCCGGTACCTGCCTTGGCTCTGGCCGGCGCCTCCCGGCAGCAGCGGGGAGGGAACGGGGAGGGCGGTGCCGCCTCCTTAAAGGCACCGCACCCGCCGCACCTCCGGCACCGACGGCGCGGCCCGAGCGGGAGGCGGCGCCAGGCGCGGCCAACCCCGCGACTGGAGCTCAGCAGCCGCCTCCCCTCGGGCACAGCTCCGGGTCCCCGGGGACGGCTCCCCCCAGCACGGCCCGCTCGGTGCCTGGAGCAGGGCGCGCTGCCCCCGCTGCTTCCCTGCACGCAGCCCTGTGGGAAGGCAGCTCCTCCCAGAGAGCACACACAGGCCGGAACGGAGGGTACAGCCCCCCGAACTGCCCCTCGGGGTGCCCTGCACGACAGCAGGCTGTGGATGGAGACCTGAGTACCACGGCCACGGTGTCCCCAGGCCCTGCCCGCAGTAGGGGGTGGCCTCGCTGCAAGGCTCCAGTCTCTGTCCTTGTCCTTTGGGGGCAGATGTGCTTCCTGTCAGGCTCCTTGTGCCTGCAGCAGCACAGACAATGGGGAAACAGGATGAGGCGTGGGGCTCACAGCCTGGGAAGGTGGCTTCTTGGCACGCAGGGAGTGGGAGTGAGCTGGGAGCAGCCCCAAAGCAGATGTGAGGGCTCTGCCCACACGCTGGTTGCATCCCAGCGATCCTGCCCTAGGACAGAGGTTCCCAGCGCTGCAGGAGGAGATGGGACATCTACATAGGGGAAGATGCACCGCAACACCAAAGGGGCTGGGGGAGATCCCTCGGGGATGGAGGTTTCTCTGCAACGCAGGTACAGACACAAGGCTCAGGGCTTTGGGCTCACAGGTAGAGCTTGAGAGCAGAGACTTTGTTCCCCGAGCCCCTCCACACAGCAGCCTAAGACTCAACCTCCTTAGGCCATACCCCCACACTGTCACCAGCGTTCATGTTTTAAATGGACACTGACATAAGAGGTAAGAAACATCCTTATTTCTGCAGAAAGGTGAGAAGGAACTGAGATGAACAGATCTGGTTCCAGTACGCTGAAAAAGCATGTTGGTAAATGGAGACACAATGCCTGTCCCTGACCCACCGAAATTAAAAGCAGCAGGAACCCAGGGTTTATTCAGCCCCGTGGCTCTCTCCTGCGTGAAAATGGAGCTGAAAGTGCCACCATGTGTCCAAGGCACTGATGGGCAGGACTTGAGTGCCCTCAGCCCCAGCTTGCTCCATCCTCAGCCTGGATATGGCTCCTGGAGGGACATCCCATGGGAGTGCATCCCCCGGTGCCACCGCAAGGCGCTGCCACTGGGAACGAGGGGATGCAAAGCACATCCAAGGTACCAGCAGGCAGTGGTGGCATCTCCTGCCACCCGTGCTCCAGCGTCACCGTCCTGTGGGATCTGGAGTGATGGGGGAGCTGGCAGTGGGCTCCGTGGGCGGTGTCGGCCGGCACTCGAGGTCCAGCACGAGGTGATGCACATGGGGTGCGTAGGACTTCACCGCCTCGATGTGCAGGATGCTGGTGCTCCACGACTGCCCATGCAGCTCTGCCAGCAGCCCCCGGATCCGTGATGCTGTGGCTTCAGCCCATCTCTCCCACTCAGGTCTGATCCTGGCCCTCTGCTTCTCCTTCCCACCACCCTCTGCTGGGTGCTGTGCTTCTCCAGCAGGGCTGGATCCTGCTGGGACAGACTCCACGTTGTGATGGATGTGGAGAACACCACCCGTGGCCTTCTTGAGGACGCGGCATGCCACCGGCCAGCCCTCCTCCGAGCTGGGAATGAGCCCCAGGTTCACCCTGTCCGCCACGTCCCGCAGCTCCAGCTGGAAGGAGAGACAAGGGGTGGTGAGGGGATGCAGTGCAGGGATGGCGTCCATGGCTGGGGGCAGCTCTCACCTCCCGGCTGTCCCCATGGTGCACACGGCAGCGGTCCTGCACGCCGTTCAGCACCAGGTTCCTCCGCAGGGCCTCCACGGCGTGGATGTTCCACTCGCAAGCGTGGGCAAAGGCGGCTGCTGCATGAACCAGGTAGGGCAGGGTGAAATAGCCGATGCCTGGGGGGGCAGGAGGTGGCAGCAGCTGAGGGAAGGCTCCAAGCACCTCCTCTGGGGCAGGGTGGGATGTGACTGACACCCTGGGTCTCTGAACCTGCTCTGGGCTGGAACAAGCCCAGACACTGGGGAATGGAAATTCATCCCTCACTCCTCCTCAAGAGCAAAATCTGTCCTATTTACAGAGAAGTTGATTTTACTTAAAACAAGGGAAGTTCAGGTTAGATATAAGGCAGAAGCTCTTCCCTGTGAGGGTGCTGAGGCGCTGGCACAGGGTGCCCAGAGAAGCTGTGGCTGCCCCATCCCTAGCAATGTTCAAGGCCAGGCTGGACACAGGGGCTTGGAGCAAGCTGCTCCAGTGCAAGCTGTTCCTGCCCATGGCAGGGGGTTGGAACTGGAATATCTTAAGATCCTTTCCTTCATGAAGGTGTACCCATACAGGCTCAGGAGCCTTTCAGAAATGATATGAGGGCAAATCTTTCCCCTGGATCCACATGATTCCCATGACCAGCACTAGGTACACAGCAGTGCAAGGTCATCTGAACCGTTCAAAGGCACCAGGGACACAGAAGGGACAGCAGTGCCAAATTAACTGAGGGCTCACAGGCCAGGCAGGAGCTCTAAGCCTGGATATTTTTCCAATCCAGGCTGGAAATGAAGTTCCACATCCACCTGGATGCCATGGGTCCCTGCACCACTGCTCTCTGCCCTGCCAAACCCCTCCATTACCTGCATAGAGATCCACCAGCACCTCCCCGGCGCAGGGCAGCGATGCCACCCGCAGCTTCTCCGTGATGTTGCCCGGTGAGAACATGCACTTGGTCACATCAAACGTGTACCTGGGAGACACCACGGACCCGGTGAGGGCAGCCCCTTCCCTGCAGGGGCCACATCCTGCACCGCAGCTCCTGCCCTACCTGATCCCATTGTCCACGTGCTCCACCCAGGGGTCCTGGCCCAGCAGCAGGGTGACACTGGGGGACCGCATCCCGCCTGGCAATACCCGGCCTCTCCTGGCCAGCCGCCGCGCACCCAGCGCTGATGCCACCGTCTCCCAAAGCACCGGACCTGCAGCACATCCATCCCGGGAGCTTTGGGAAGAGCTCTGCGGGCAGGATGGGGCCGGCAGACCCCGTCCCCCTTACCCAGCTGCTCCCAGGGCGCAGCCCTGAGGCTGTCCTCGCTCAGCAGCACCAGGTCCCCGTGGCGCTGCCAGGCGCGGGGCACGTCTCGCTCCAGCTCCTCCGACCAGCTCTCGCCCAGCAGCCGCCGCAGCTCATCCCGCAGCCTCTGGGCAGGCGTCCGCCGGCGGAGTGCCCTGGAGGGGACGGGATCCTGCGGGAGGGATGGGGCACATGGGGATGGGACCTTTCCATCCTATAGCAGGGCTCTGGAGCTGTCCCAACCTGGATGCGGACCAGCCCACAGGGCATCTCCTGCGGCAGGCTCAGCAGGGAGAGCTTCTCCTCCAGCACGGGCAGGGCCATGCGGCCCCCCGGCACCTCCTGCAGCTGGTAGCGCTTGTCCAGGAGCTGCTGCGCTTCCAAATGCTCCCTACAGGGCCAAGGCACGGTTAGGACCTCCCCAGACCCACAGCCCACCCCACTGCAGGGAAGAGTGTGTGCCCGGGTGTGGGGCTGGCCCCCTTTGCCTGCACCCTGAGCAGACACAGGGCTCCCCATTCGCCCCTCCAGGCTCACCTGAGGCGCTGGGCGAACCGTGGCTCCGTGGCCAGTGCAGGGATGGCGATGGGGGCATCCATGGTCTCCATCCCGCCAAGCCAAGGATGTCATCGGAGGGCAGGGATGTGGCTGCCTATCAAAAGGGCACAGGCTGCGATGGAGAGCCAGAGTCCCCGTCACTGCCATGCAAGATCTGGCTGCCCTGGAGAGCAGCCGGTGACTGGGGCAGGGGGGTACCCGGCGAGACGGGATCCTCTGGGGAGGGGATGGGGATTGGGCGCTGCACGGAATGGGGCGCCAGGCGGTGGGATACCTGCTGGGATGGGGTGTCCGGGATGCGAGGGAGGGGGTGCCCGAGTGATGGGGTGCGCTGGGGTGGGATTCCCGGAGGATAAGGGTTGACGTACCAATGGATGCCGTACCGGGGCTGGGATACCCGGGACGCTCTCCCTCAGGGCCGGTGCCGGGGCTGGGTTGCTGTGGCCGCGGGGCTGCCCCGGGAGCCGGCACCTCGTGTCCGGGTGTCCCGGGAAGGGCTCCGCAAGGACCCAGTGTCCCTGCACCCCGAGATCCCGGTGTCCCGGTATCCCGCCCGCTCCGCTCCCCGCTCCTACCGTGTTTCCGGCCGGATCGCTTTCCCCGGTGCACCGCGGCCTCCGGGTGAGCTCCGGGTGGAAGCGGAAGCGGGAGGACCGTTGTGGTGTCGGACCAGCGGCGGCGCCATGGCGGGGCTGTCGGTGCGGGACCCGGCCGTGGACCGCTCCCTGCGCTCCGTGTTCGGTCAGCGCCGAGGGGCCGGGGCGGGGCGGGGACAGGGGCGGGGGCAGGGATGGGGATGGGGCAGGGATAGGGGAAGGGACAGGGGCAGGGGTAGGGATAGGGGTAGGGATAGGGATAGGGGCAGGGATAGGGATAGGGATAGGGATAGGGGCAGGGATAGGGATAGGGGCAGGGATAGGGGTAGGGACAGGGGCAGGGATAGGGGTAGGGACAGGGGCAGGGGCAGGGGTAGGGATAGGGACAGGGACAGGGATAGGGATAGGGATAGGGGCAGGGATAGGGATAGGGACAGGGGCAGGGGCAGGGATAGGGATAGGGGTAGGGATAGGGATAGGGACAGGGACAGGGGCAGGGATAGGGATAGGGATAGGGATAGGGGCCGGGATAGGGGTAGGGATAGGGAGAGGGAGAGGGGTAGGGATAGGGATAGGGACAGGGATAGGGATAGGGGCTGGGACAGGAATAGGGATAGGGACAGGGACAGGAATAGGGACCAGGACAGGAATAGGGACCAGGACAGGGATAGGGATAGGGGCCGGGATAGGGATAGGGGCAGGGGCAGGGATAGGGGCAGGGATGAGGGCGGGTGTTGGGGCGAGCAGGCTGGCCGGGCCCGGTGCTGCCCCCCGCGCTGACCAGTGCCTGCCGCCTGTGTCCCACAGTGGGGAACATCCCGTACGAAGCCACCGAGGAGCAGCTCAAGGACATCTTCTCGGAGGTCGGGCCCGTGGTCAGCTTCAGGTGAGGGTGGCGGCTCCCTCCGCGCTTCCTTCGGGTTCCTTTAGGGGAGGGTGGCAGCGGAGCGGGGCGGCCTCGGGGCTGTGAGGCTGTGGGGAGCCAGGCATTGAGGTCCTGCGCCGGGGTTCCGCAGGGATGCAGGCCGTAACGGCCCTAGCACAACAGCCCATGGTGGGGTGGAACTGGGTGGCTTTAAGGCCCTTTCCAAACCGAATTGTTGAGTGATTCCTTGGGATCTCCAGGCTGGAGGCACTGGTGGCGCGGAGCTGGGGCAGATAAGTCTTTAGGTCCTGATGAGGCTCTGTGCAAAGGGATGGGATTGCTCCACAGGGATGTTTTCTTGGCTTGGCACCAGGCCTCAGAGAGCTCTCAGTGAAGGGTTTGGGAGTCCCAGGAGCAGGCAGTCCGGTTCTGTGTCCCCAGAAGTTGTCTTTGTGGGGTTATGGGAAGCGCGGGGCTTGTGCTGGTGGCTTTCCTGACACTGGGGCTTTGGGAACAGCCGTCAGGCCGGATCCAGGAGGCCTTTTGGCTCTCAGTTAGGGCTTGACCTGACTCCGATGCCTTCACTCCTGCATGGTGCACCCCAACATCCCTCTTCAAGCACTGGGCAGCGGTGGGCACCGCTCGGTGCCTGCACTGCCCTCAGCGGTGTGGTTCTGTCCTCCTCGCTCTGCAGGCTGGTGTATGACAGGGAGACAGGCAAACCCAAGGGCTATGGCTTCTGTGAGTACCAGGACCAGGAGACAGCGCTCAGCGCCATGCGGAACCTCAACGGGCGCGAGTTCAGTGGCAGGGCCCTGCGTGTCGACAACGCCGCCAGCGAGAAGAACAAGGAGGAGCTAAAGAGTGAGTCTGAGCTCTGTGCTGGAGAGGGCACTGCTGTGGTGCTGAGCCTGCCCTTTTCAGCATTACATACGTGCCTCTTCCATGGGGCTGGCACAGAGACTCATGGAAGCAGAGGCTGCTTCCATGAGACCTCACAGAGCTGGCATGCTCCAAGTGATGCAGCAAGTAGTTTTGTAGAGGGATGCATGGGCTCAGCTGTTTTCTCTCTCAGATGATCCCGTTTTCATTGCTTCCCTTTCCTTATGATGATGTGGGGCTTTCCTTCTGATGAGCCCATTACAGACAATTCATGTTGCCATAGGAGGTCACGAACTCTATTGCAGGCTTGGGCACAGGCGCACCCATCATAGAGTCACCCTACGGGGACCCTGTCAATCCTGAAGATGCCCCTGAATCCATCAGCCGGGCAGTAGCCAGCCTGCCACCTGAGCAGATGTTTGAGCTCATGAAGCAGATGAAGGTGAGTGGAAGGCTGCACCCCATGAGCATAGCTTCTGTCATGGCTGCAGCCCTTCTGTCTTGCTGGAGCTCTGATCTCGTTTGTCTTCTCAGCTGTGTGTCCAGAACAGCCCCCAGGAAGCCAGGAACATGCTGCTGCAGAACCCCCAGCTGGCTTATGCCCTGCTGCAAGCCCAAGTGGTCATGAGGATCGTGGATCCAGAGATCGCACTGGTTTGTCCCTTGCTGCCTTGTCCAGGGTTGGTTGGGTATTGGTGGCAGCCCGTTGAGGGTGGAAGAAAACTCTTTTTCTCCTTCTTCTGCCCCTAGAAAATCCTGCATCGCCAGACCAGCGTTCCTCCTCTGATCTCAGGCAACCAGCAGGCAGTGCCAGGGCCAGGACCAGGACCAGGACCAGGGCCTGGGCCAGGGCCGAACGCACAGCTGAACCCACAGAATACCCCCTCGTCCCAGCCACAGCCCATAGTAAGAGCCTACACGATGCACGAGCAGGGCAGAGCTGGGCTTTGCCAGCTCCAGCTCTCCCAGCTGGGGGGCCTGTACCTGGGTGCTGGGGCTTCCCTGAGGTCTGGTTTCTCTCTGGGCAGGGTGGGATGCACGTGAACGGCGCTCCCCCTCTGATGCAGCCACCCATGCAGGGAGGAGTGCCAGCCCCAGGACAGATGGCAGCCGCTGTGCAGGGCCCCGGGCCCATGGCTCCAGGAGGTGAGTCCTGAATGGGTCCTGAAGACAGATCCCCCCCATAGCCAGAGGCTTGGTTCCATGAGAGCACACATAGTCCCATACTGTGTGTTGTGGCTGCTGCCAGCAGTGGTCCAGAGAGCTGGCTTATCCCTGCGTTCAAGTAAACTTCCAGATCCTTGCCCAGGAATGGGGAGGTATTTGGGGGCAAAGCAGTCTGATATTAGTGCAGGGATGGTTGAGGAGGGCTCTGATCTCTTCCTGTTCCCCCTCAGGTGGAATGCAGCCGCAGGTTGGGATGCCGGGCGGAGGACCTGTCCCATTGGAGCGTGGCCAAGGTAGAACACACATGGGTCAGTGCTATGTGCCATGTGAGCCTCCAGTGGGGCCCGGGCCATGGGTGCTGAGCAGAGCTGCACCAAGAGCCCCTGCCAGCTCCCTGCAGCCTTCCCATCCCTGTACCTGGGTCTGTTTGCTTAGGTGCAAGGCTGCGGCAGCAGCTCTCCTGCTCACACACACACACGCACACAGCACTTTGTTCTGTGCCATGTTACGCTTTGGAAGCCAGGAGAGCTGCCAGCCCCTGCAGAGCCCACCAAGCGGGACATGCCTGTGTTTTCCACCTCTCTGTGAGCCCGTGTCTGTCCCTGTGCTTGCGCAGGCAGGCAGAGCTTGCCCTTCTCTGGTCCCTGTCCTGCTCCTTCGCTGCCTGGGTGTGCTGGGAAGCAGCTTGAGCTGCAGCCGCGTCTCCGTGCCCGGCAGAGGGAGCCGGGCCCTCGCTTTTGCATGCAGAGAGGGTGAGGCTTGGCAGGGAACTTCCCAGGGGATGATGCTTGCCTTTCCCTCCGCAGGCACGGTCTGTACGGCCCAGCCCCGCAGCCGGATTCCTTACGGTGCACCCGCCGGGTTCCCGTTCTCCCAGTAATGAGGCACGCAGGCACTTGACACCCCTGTTGCCTTGACTTGTATCATAGGCCTTCTTTCAGGAGCCTGTTCTGAGCCCCTCTGGTCTTAGGGGCACTGGACTCTTTGTTTTCTTTGGGGTGGGCACCATCTTGCTGAGAACAACCAGGCAGTTCTTGGCTCCTAGAAGGTTTGGAGCAGGCAGAAAGCTGGCACTGGGGAGTGCTGTGGGGGAGCTGTGAGCAGGGGCAGGAGCTGGCTGTGCATCGTGGGGCACAGCGTGGCCCTGCAGCATGCCCGTTGTATCTCAGCGGGGTGTCCTCTTGCCTTGCATGTCACACAGTGAGTGAGGGAAGGGTCGTGCCAAGCAGTCTGTCACGCCTGTAGTGGAAGAGGTTGATCAAGCCAGATGTGCAGCGTGAGCATCTCCATAGGTTTTCCTAGGGCACTCGAGGGAGCGGAGGTGACCCTGCACTGTCCCACAGCTGAGTGCATGTGTGCATACACTATTTACGTGTCTGCTCTTCTCCCTCTCTTCCTGCTGCTTGCCCAGGGAACCTGCAGCTCTCGCCCGTGGGACCTGCCAGGCCTGCGTCTATCGAACGCGTTCAAGGTATCCCAGTATCCGCCTGCTCCCTCCTGCCGTGGAGCTCGTGTGGAGTGTGCAGCGAGCAGCGCTCCCCCGGCTGTGCTCAGGGGCTGCCAGGTCCCTCTGTGTGCCCTGCTTGAGAGGAGGAGGCAGGGCATCCTCTGGGGCTGGAGGAGAGAACAGGCTAGGGCCAGGCACTAGTAGAAACAGCCTGCTTGAGAGCACCTTTTGCTTAGGATCCAGCCCCCTTTGACACCTCACTACAGGGTCTTGCTTTGCTCCTGGCCCCACATCAGCAGGGTGTTGATGCCCGTGCTTGTAGGGCTTGCTATGGGGGCACCCACACTTGGTTTGGCCACCTGGAGCTATAAGAACCCTGAGGCAGAGCCAGAGAGGGATGAAGCCAGCAGCCAGAGAAGGGGTTTTGGTGCGCTGTGGCCGTGTGTGAGGGGCTGCCCCCTTGGCAGTCAGCACGGCTCACCCGCCCGCACCAGGGGAGCAGTGTGGGGCTGCCCCACACCCCGAGAGCGCTGGGGGACAGTGTCAGCACTGCACTGGTCATGCAGATCCTCACGAGCTCTTGTGTGTCTCCCTGGCAGTGCCCATGCCAGACCCGAGGGCCCCTATGCAGCGTGGACCTCTACCTGCTAGTGGCCCGCCGCCCCGAGGCCTTTTGGGAGATGCCCCGAATGACCCTCGCGGAGGGACCCTGCTCTCAGTCACTGGAGAAGTGGAGCCCAGGTGAGGGGAGAGGGAAGGAGAGGAGCTCTTGGCACCATCCCCTGCCCAAGGGTGACCTCTCGCTGAGGACAGGGATGGCACCGTGTGTGGTGCTGCCCATGGGGGCTGGCCCGGTTCCCCGGGGACGGGGCATCCCCGGGGTGGTGGCAGCAGCCCTGTGGCATGGGGCTCACAGCACCCGTCCCTGTGCCAGCCTCACCCTCCTCCCCTGCGCCCGGCTTCGGGGGCACATCCCAGCGCTCTGCCCAGACCGTGCCAAGCCAGCCAAGTCTGATTCACAACTCTCTCGCTTTTTCTCCTCCTCCTGCTTTGCTCTCCTCGTCTCTCTGCGTCAGAGGTTACCTTGGGCCACCCCACCAAGGAGCCCCTATGCACCATATGCCTGGGCATGACAGCCGGGGCCCCCCTCATGAGATGAGGGGGGGACCCATGGGAGAACCCCGACCACTGATGGGAGAGCCGCGGGGGCCCTTGATGGATGCTCGAGGTGAGAGAGGGGGCATGAAATAACGGGTGGCTTTAAAGAGCGCAGACAAGGAGTCAGAATGGAGCCCACTGCCCCAGCAGCAGACACAGGAAGGGGTTTGGGCAGTGGAACAACTGACTCCAGGGCAAGGAGGGACAGTCCCATGGGGTTAAAGTCTTCTTCCAGGCATGTCCCCTCTGCCCCAAGGCCTTGCACCTTCTGGCCCCCAGACACAGGAGGTAGGGGGCTCGCCCCATGCTCCCTGCATCACTGCTCTCTCCAACATCTTGCCTTGTCTTTCCTCTGCAGTCGGGAGAGATCCCCGAGGGCTGGAGCCGCGAGGATTGGAGCCACGAGGGCTGGAGCCCCGGGTGATGGAGGCGCGAGCCCTGGAAGCACGAGCCCTGGAGGCGCGAGGGCTGGAGCCAAGAGTGCTGGAAGCCAGGGCTATGGAGGCCAGGGTCATGGAGCAACGGGGCTTGGAGCCTCGAGGGCCTGGTCCCAACCCACGTGGCCCCATGCCTGGTGGGATACAGGGTCCTGGGCCGCTTAGCATGGGAGCCAGTGGCCCGCAGGGGCCCCGCCAGGTACACACAGCACCTCTGCTCGATCGGATGCTGGTGGTGTCTTGTAGATTGGGGCTGGGTGGGGATTGATCACATCCTGCAGCAGCAGCACCTCTGGCAGTGCAAGCCTTTGGCTGGTGGCTCTTAAGGAGTCAGGGCATCAACCCATCTCCACAGGCACTGCCTGTCTGTTGGGGACAGGACAGGGCTTGGGCTTCTCCACCTCCTTCTGATGTGCAGGAGTTGGAGGGGCAGGAGAGTTCATAAAACCCATGTCTCTTTATTCTCTGGTGTCTTCAGGCTGGCCGTGAGGGCATCCATCTGGTCATCTGCTTTACGTTCCTGTATTCACATGGCTGAGTCCAGAGACCCCTTGGTCCTTACCTCATCTCTTGTGCTCACAGGTTCCTAACATGGCAGGGGCAGGCATGCAGGGAGGAGGCATTCCTGGAGCAGGAGTCCAAGGAGCTGGTCAGCCCGGAGGCTTTAGCCCTGGGCAGAGCCAGGTCACCCCCCAGGATCACGAGAAGGTGAGAGGACAAAAGGGAAAGGGTGAGACATTGGGAGCAGCACTTCCTATGTGCCTCACAGTGGTAGCAGCAACTGTTCCTGGCTCTGGTAACCCAGTCTCTGACTCTCCCCACAGGCAGCTCTGATCATGCAGGTTCTGCAGCTGACAGCAGACCAGATCGCCATGCTGCCCCCGGAGCAGCGCCAGAGCATCCTCATTCTGAAGGAGCAAATCCAGAAGTCCACAGGAGCACCGTGACAAGGTGATGTCAGCCCAGCCTGTGCTTGCTCCCCTTCAGTGAACCAGAGCTCAGAAAGGGGCTCTGCTATTCCTCTCCATGCTGGGCTTACTCTTCCCCTTCCTTCCTGCAGCACTGGCTGGTGTGTGGTGAAGGTAATGCTCCATGGCGGCTGCTTCCTGTTGCTGTCTGAGCTGATGCTGCGTTTGGGAGAGGTTTCTTCTCCCTCCCGTCACATTTTCCTTTCCCATTCATCTTTTTGTTTTCCTGTGTGTATATTTTATGATGCTTGAAATAAAGTGGGAGGAGGGTTTGAGTAAAGTCATGTCTCTGGTTGCCTTGTTTGGTCTCTCATGAAGGCCCAATGGGACTGTTGGGTTCTGGGAGCATCCAGGCTAATGCAAACCACTCACCTTCCTCCCTTCTCCCAGCACCAGAGCAAGGATGGATTGCTGATGTGCCATGCTGTTGTTCACAGCTCTCCACAGGGGGTAAGCAAAGGGCAGGATGGGGAGCTCGGCTTTCTATCCCGTAAGTGATACAGCAATCGGATACCACCCCAGCCTGCACGGGGTGGGGGGGGGTGATTTTCCCTCTTCCCTGCATATGCTGGAACAGGATTTGTTGCCTTTGCGTGAGCTGCATTTGGATCATGGAATGGCTTGTATTGGAAGGGACCTCAAAGCTCCTCCAGCTCCAACCCGTGCCACGGGCAGGGACCCCTTCCACTGGAGCAGCTTGCTCCAAGCCCCTGTGTCCAACCTGGCCTTGAGCACTGCCAGGGATGGGGCAGCCACAGCTTCTCTGGGCACCCTGTGCCAGCGCCTCAGCACCCTCACAGGGAAGAGCTTCTGCCTAAGAGCTCAGCTCAGTCTCCCCTCGGGCAGGTTCAAGCCATTCCCCTTGGCCTGTCCCTACAGGCCCTTGTCCCAAGCCCCTCTCCAGGTTTCCTGCAGCCCCTTTAGACACTGGAGCTGCCCTAAGGTCTCCCCTTCATAGAATCATAGAACAGTTCGGGTTGGAAAGGACCTCAAGATCATCCAGTTCCAAGCCCCCCACCATGGGCAGGGACACCTCACACTAAACCATCCCACACAAGGCTTCATCCAACCTGGCCTTGAACACTGCCAGGGATGGAGCACTCACAACCTCCCTGGGCAACCCATTCCAGTGCCTCACCACCCTAACAGGAAAGAATTTCCTCCTTAGATCCAGTCTAAACTTCCCCTGTTTCAGTTTTAACCCGTTACCCCTTGTCCTGTCACTACAGCCCTTGACAAAGAGTCCCTCCCCAGCATCCCTATAGGCCCCCTTCAGGTACTGGAAGGCTGCTATGAGCTCTCCATGCAGCCTTCTCTTCTCCAGGCTGCCCCAGCCCAGCTCTCTCAGCCTGTCTCCAGAGCAGAGCTGCTCTGGCCCTCGCAGCATCTCCGTGGCCTCCTCTGGCCGCGCTCCAACAGCTCCACGTCCTTCTTGTGCTATTGCCCCAGAGCTGGATCAGGACTGCAGAGAGGGTCTCCCCAGAGCACAGCAGAGCAGGGGGAGTACCTACATGGAGGCTTTTAGTGCAAAGGAAATCAAGTTTAATGTACCCTTTCACGCAGATGACTGCTTTAACCCGGAGGGACACGCTTATCCCCAGTGCCTGCTCAGCATGGCCATGACCCATCCCTGTCCCATGGTTCTGCCCAGCCTGCTGGGTGCTCCTGCTGCTTCCCACTGCTCCAGCAGCATCATCGCAGCACGTGCCTCTGGTTTATCAATGGGGGTCCATGCAGAGCAGTCTTCGACCCTCGAGTTTCTCATGGAGAAGAAGTCTTGCCTTGTCTCGCCTGGCTTCAGTGCACATCCCCTTCAGGAGATGCTTACCCCTGGCATGGGGGATGAGGTAAGATGTGTAGGATGATGGTAAGGTGCGTAAGATGAGGTAGGATCCCCTGCCCCTGGGGCTCCCATTCTGGCTTCCTCTTAGAAGTTCTCCTTGTTGAAGTAGAATTTGACCTTCCTGGGGTCCAGGCTGGAGTGCTGGTGGCAAGACTTCTGCAGGCTCTTCGCCAAGGCCCCCGGCCCGCAGAGGAACACACCAACCACCGACCTGCGCACAGCATGGGGACATCAGCACCAGGTAAGGGGCTCAGGGAGGACGGGTGCCCCCAGCACCCTCAGCCCCCTGCCCTGCTCTCACCTGGGGTGTGCTGCAGCCACCGCTGTGAACTCGCTGTTCCACATGGGCCGCCCGAAGATGGTTTTGTGCCTGAGCCCCGTCACCGTGTCCACAGCAGTATCGAAGCGCAGCGCCACGTTGTTGGCCTGGGCAGAGCAGGGGCAGTGAGGACCCTGCCACCGCCCCTGAGCCCAGTGACAGTCCCTCGCCATGGAGGAGCATCGAATGTTGATGCCCACCAAACACCACTGCCTGTAAGCCATTGCCATGGTTCTCCTGGGCCACCCCATGTCCCCCCCCTTGCCCGTGGTCAACTCACAATGCTGGTGTCCCAGCCAGTGAGGAAGAGGCGGTAGGTGAGGAAGTCAGCCTTGCCCGACTCAGCCATCTTCTGCTCCAGCGAGGCAAGCAGGTCATTGAACCAGGCAAAGGCTCGTGTGTCCCGGCAGAGCCAGTAGAAGTAGATCTGGGATGCAGAGAGGGATTGCTTGCGGTAGAGCAGAGCAGGAGGGATGGAAGGATGACGTGTCAAACCCACGCTGCTCCCATGGGACAATCCATACCTTCTTGGTCTTGAGGGTCTCGTCACCCTGCTGGAACTTGTACCAGATGGACTTCAGGATGGAGGCAAAAGGAGTGACACCAATGCCTGCTCCCACCAGCATGGCCACTTCATACTGGAACACGTCTTCACTGGCTGTGCCGAAGGGACCATCCACCTCGATCCTGGCCAGGGAATGGTCTGGATAAGAGGCCTGGCCTCTCCACATCAGCCCATTTGAGTGGTCCCCAGCCTACCTGGGCATCTCCAGCTTCTGCTGCTGGAAGGTGTCGATGAGGCGCTCGGTCCAGTCTCCAGCTGCCCGAATGTGGATGGAGAAGAAGTCCTCCTCGGGTGCAGAGGTGAGGGTGAAGGGATGCCACTCCAGCAGGGAGATGGAGGGGCAGTTGACGAAGATGTACTGCCCCACTTCCATGCGGAAGCCCTTCTTCTGCATCTGCAGCTCCAGCACGTGGGCAGGGTGCATCACCACCTATGGGGAGGGATGGGGCTCAGCACCCAGAATGGCTCCTGTCCATCTCCCCATGGCCATCATGGCACGGAGCTTCAACGCATGCTCCTGTTCCACACACCTTGGTGACAACCACCTTCTGCTGTGCACGCCAGACCCGCAGGATCCGCTCGAAGATGTAGAGGAGGACGGGGGCCAGGACCCACTTCCAGGACTGTGGGTTGGAGGAGAGCAAAGGGCTGGAGCATCCCAAGGGAAAGGGAAGAGTTTCTCCCCCTGCCTCCATCCCAGCACTGCCCTACCTCGGCAGGGATGCTCCCGAACTCAGGGTCCTTGCAGCAGTCATGGTTGCAGTGCTTGTCCCTGTGTGTGAGGTACTGAGCACAGTGGTGTGGATGCACCTCCTTCATGCTCTCCTCTGTCTGTCCACGCACCAGCCCGCTGTGGGGAGATGAGGGCTGAGCCCGGCTCATGTTCCCTTGTTCAGGGTTTAGCCTCAATGCATGAAGCCAGCTGGGAATGGGGAGCCCTGGGAATGGGGACCTCAACTCCCTGTTGCCCAGAGCCTTACGCGATGCCATGGATGACAAGCCCAGCAAAGTAGATGATGAAGAGGTGATGCGTGTACCAGAAGACCTCAAAGTAGTTCCTGCGGATGAACTCCGTGGAGGACGTGACCATGAGGATGAGCGCTAGCGTGATGATGACCCCCGTCAGCCCTGGGATGGTGGTGAAGGCCACGTACTCCACAGTCTATAGGAACAGCAGGATGGGTTAGGGATGCAGGGGCTGGTGGTGATGGGGAGCTGGATGCCAGGGTCACGCTCACCGTCTGGTTGGAGTGGATGGGGTTCAGCCACTTGTTGCTGCCCTGCAGGTGCATCTTGGAGAGGACAGCGGGCAGGCTGCTGTCCGTGGCCTGCTGGCTGCTGTTGTAGCGCTCCAGGTTGAAAAGGTGGGCAATGGTGTGCACGGCTGGCAGGGGACAAGCAGTCACCGCATGGTCACCTCCCAGTCCCCACCATACCCCAGCCTGTGCGGGGCAGTACCTGTGAGCAGGGCCAGGGCGTACGCCACCAGCTTGTGGAAGGTGAGGTTGTGGTCCAGCTGCTTCCGCAGTGTCCGCCGGCAGCACTGCGGGACAGGCAGGGGCGTTGGGATAGGGATGAGGATAGGGATGAGGATGGGGATGGCCACGCTGGCCGTGCCACCATAGAGCCCTCACCGAGCAGGTCCCGCGGAGGAAGGAGAGGAGGTTGCGGCACACGGGCAGCAGGATCAGCATGCTGTTGAAGTTGAGGCACTTGGCTGATGCTCGAGCCCATGCCAAGGCGGACTGAAGAGAGGAGGAGGAGGAGGAGGGATGAGCGCTGCTGTTCCATGCCACAGGTTGGGTACGTCTGCCTGCAGCTGTGCTGCTCAGCATGGGGCTTGGGCAGGATGGGGTCAAGAGATGCTGACGTGGAATGGGAGCGGGAGTGATGCTCGGCTGGGGACGGGGAAGAGGGGTGATGCTGAGCCAGGAAAGGGCAGTTTTGTCCCCAAAGGGTGGTCAGGCATTGGAACAGGCTTCCCAAGGGAAGTGGGTAGAACCAGCAACCCTGGAAGTGTTCCAGTCCATGTAGATGAGGCCCTCAGTGCCATGGGTTAGTGGTGGCCTTGGCAGTGCTGGGGAATGGTTGGTCACAATGATCTTAAAGGTCTTATCTAACCTATTTGATTCTATGCAAGGAGGAGGACTTGGAGTGGGCGATGCTGGGCTGAGACATGATAGGGACCAGCATGGGCTGTGGACTGGGATGGAGCAGGCTGGGAGAGGGCAGGACAAGGAAGGGGCATGGGTGCTGCAGGAGAGAACCTTACCCCAAGGATGGCCCTGGTGTAGAAATACCGCTCGTCCCGGTCGAAGAACAGGAAGTAGTAAGTGAAGAGGAAGATGTTGATGCCCAGCCAGGCTGCCTGTGGGGACAAGCCGCAGCCTCATGAGGGACCCCCCTTTCCCCCTAGCATGAGGGTGCATCAGGACAATGCAGCCCCTTCTGCTCCATGTGAGCTGCAGCAGCACATGGGGCTGGGACATGGGGACAAAGGTGGGGAGGGTGAGTCTAGCAAAAGGACCATTGGGTCCCCGTGCATCACCCTGATAAGGAAGGAGGAAAAGCGGGTGCAGATCTCAATGGTGGTTGGGGCTGCGTGGGGAAGACACTGGGAGGAGGAAGTTTCAGCCCCACGGCACTGCCAGCCCCTGCCCAACCCCGCTGCACCCCACAGCAGCCCTCTCACAGCCACGCAGAGCTCCCAAAGCCCCTCTGTCTTGTGTTGTTTTCTCTGAGTAGTTTGAAGAGGTGAAGATGACCGGATAAGAGCTGGGGCAGCCTGGAGCAGAGAAGGCTCCTGAAGCGGAGACCTGAGAGCAGCTCCAGTGCCTAAAGGGGCTGCAGGAAACCTGGAGAGGGGCTTGGGACAAGGGCCTGTAGGGACAGGCCAAGGGGAATGGCTTGAACCTGCCCGAGGGGAGACTGAGCTGAGCTCTTAGGCAGAAGCTCTTCCCTGTGAGGGTGCTGAGGCGCTGGCTCAGGGTGCCCAGAGAAGCTGTGGCTGCCCCATCCCTGGCAGTGCTCAAGGCCAGGCTGGACACAGGGGCTTGGAGCAAGCTGCTCCAGTGGAAGGGGTCCCTGCCCGTGGCAGGGGCTGGAGCTGGAGGAGCTTTGAGGTCCCTGCATCCCAAACCAGGCTGGGATTTTAAGCTGCACATCCCTGTTTCCTGGGCACTTGCAGCTCCTCCCAAGCGGTGCCACCCGGACAAGCCCCATAACACCAGTGATGCCACAGCACGGCACCACTCGTCCACAGGGTCCACCATCACCCGGTGCAGGCCCCCACAGGAGCCTCCTGCTTTCCCATGAGGAGAAGAGATTCCCAGCCAAAGCAGCCAGGCAAAGGGATGGCATTTTCAAGCTTTACACTAGGATCCCCCTTCCCTTTAAGTCACATTTTCCTTAAGCTTTAGGAACCCCATCCCTCCCTGGCCACCGGTGCTTTGCAGGTTGGCTGAGCAGAGGGGATGCTTGTCTCTCCCTGCCCATCAGCCCCCTTTTCCCCCTGTGATCCCCCCAGCCCCTGCTCCCCATAGCCCCGTGCATCACCCCCAGCCCCACACACTCACGAGGACCGCGGCAGAGAACCAGTGGTTGACCAGCCAGTTGCCCATGGTGCACTGTCAGTGCCTGTGCTGCCTGCCTGGGGCTTTATGGAGGCAGCGGCAGCCCCGGCCATGGGAGCAGCTCCTCAGGGACTTTCCCCTGAGGAGCCTTTGAGGAAATGCGGGCTGGCTTCAAAGGCCGCCTTCCAGGAAGGCAGGGCTGACCCCATCAACAGCCCTGACATCAGCCCCAGCACTGAAGGGGTACGGTCACCGTGGAGGGGTTCCCTATGGCACCATGGCTGGGTGCTGCAGGGCATCAGGGTGCTCCTCGGGCGTGTTTGCACTATTTGGGGACAAAACGGGCTTTTCTGCAGGGGATTTCCTGGTGGGACAGGAGAGAGGGTTCAGCTCTGTTGTGCTGCTCCCAGCCTTCCTCACCAGCCTTCCCTGCCCCTGCACTACAAGGAACCATTGGAGGAGGAGGAGGAGAAGCATCCCAGCACTGTGCTGATGCCGGGATCCAAGCCAGGGATCCACTCCAGGGTGGGTGAATTAAGACTGAGCACTGCACCTCCATGAGCACCCTCAGCCTGGCACCAGCATCCTCCCCACCGAGCTGACCCCACAAATGATGCTGGGCAGTGGGGGGGGGGTCACACTCCTGATTTGGCACTGGGATGCTCGGGTCACACCAGCAGCCCTGCGGCTGTGCCAGCCACCCTTCCCCTGCTGCCTGCCCTCCAAGGCAGCGTCCCGAGCCCCACGGTGCTGGGTGCTCGCCTGGGAACAGCAGCCCGGGCCTGGAGGAACAGGTTGGGCAGGATTGCTCCTCACCGCCTCGCGCCTGGCCCGCGGCCATGGCCACGCTGACGGAGGTGCAGGGTGAGGCAGGCCCCTGCCCCGCCATGCTCCTGCCTCTTCCCGGCTCCACTGTGGGGCTGCCCCCTCACCCCAGTACCCGCTGGCACAGCCCCTGCTTGGTACCCGTGAGCGCAGTCAACGGGTGCGCACCCACGCCGGCCCCAGCGCGACGGTGATGGTCCCACCCTCACATGAGTCAGCGCCAGCACCTGGACACGCAGCCACAGCGGAGGTTCTTTACTGCTTAAACCAGTCCCGCTGGCCCCGTGTCCCCAGGGTCACTGTGTGTACCGCAGCAGGCAGCTTGGGGTGTCGGGGCACCCACAGGGCTGTGCACTGCACAGCGGCTGCTTGCAGTGGCACTTTGGGCATCCCAAAGTCCTTTGTGTCCGTGTGCACGGCAGGCAAACACGTTCCTGTCCCCATGACACTGTGGGATGCGCTAGGACCAAGGGCCAGCAGCGCTCGGTCTGTGCCACGTCTGCCAGCACATCCCTGTGTCCATAGCCGGGTGCTGGCTGTCCCTCAGACGATGCTGTGCCTCACACCAGGCTCATACGGTGCTTCGAGGTGCAGAGGGGTCCCCGGCGGGTGCCGGCGACAGCAAACACAGTGCAAGAAGTCAGCAACGTTGTGCTGGAAGAGCTGTCGGCAGGGATGCAGGTACTGGAAGAAGAGGAGCATGAAGTAGATGCCCAGGCAGTAGCCGAGGAGCAGCTGCACCACCAGCAGCGGGGTGCAGACGTTCTCGTAGACATCCGTCTTGAAGAAGTACCAGAGGACGACGAGGGCCGTGTTCTCCATCAGCCGTGCCACGTAGTACACAGCCAAGCGGCCCCAGTCCTGAGACTTGTCAATGAGGTCCCTGTCAGCCAGCTTGAGCTGCACGGCCGACCAGCAGAACATGTTGATGCTGGCGTAGAGGAGGGTGAAGGCGCAAAGCACCACCACGGTGCCCACGCGGCTGAAGTTCTTCTCGATGTTGTCGGGCAGGCGGGTGCCGCTGCGCCAGAACTGCACCCAAGGCATGAAGAAGACGATCAGCAGGTTGGCCAGGGCGATGGGGATGATCCAGTGCTTGAAGACGGTGCTGAAGAGCACGAGGACGGCCACGCGCGTGGAGATCTCCAGGCTGCGCCACAGCACGATGCAGAGGAAGGCCAGCGGCCGCAGCTGGACCTTGTAGTCGTCGTACTTGACCTGGATGGACAGGACGTTGCAGACGAGGGCTCCGTACGTGACTGACACGAGGCAGATGCCCATGAGGACCGCTGCAAAGGGAGAGGGCAGAGGAGTCAGGCAGCGCTGGGGACTGTAGCCCACCGCTCACCCCAGGAGCATCTCAAGAGCCAGCCTCATCCAGGGGCAAGATAAAACCATAGAACCAGAGAATGGTTTGGGTTGGAAAGGACCTCAAGATCATCCAGTTCCAACCCCCCTGCCATGGGCAGGGACACCTCACACTAAACCATCCCACCCAAGGCTCTGTCCAACCTGGCCTTGAACACTGCCAGGGATGGAGCATTCACAGCCTCCCTGGGCAACCCATTCCAGTGCCTCACCACCCTCACAGTAAAGAACTTCTTCCTTATATCCAATCTAAACTTCCCCTGTTTAAGTTTGAGCTCATCACCCCAAGTCTTTTCACTCAGGATGAAGATCATTCATAGGGAACACTGGCAGCTGCTCCTATTCACTGCAGCCAGGGAAACTGCAATGGAAGAAATGGGAAGTGTCTGGTCCCAGTCGTGCCATGCCAATGGTGATGGCTGTGAAATGCAGGACTGAGCTCAGGCATCTGAGCTGCAAGGGAATGACCTGGAATGTGCCAACCTGGATTCACCTCCTGCATCTGCTGCTGGAGGAGCACTGGTGCTCATCCTCCCTCTGATGCTCCCGCTCCCTAAAACCCCCTTTCAGGGGGATATCCCAAGGAGGGGGTTTCTATGGGGCATCCCCCCTGTTCCCTCTTCCATGGACACAGCTCTGGGCTCCCAGCACGGGTTGGCGAGGGCAGCTCCGTCCGCAGGCGCTGCACTGCAGTGGTGCAAGAGCTCCTGCGCGTCCGGCTCGGCAGCATGCCGAAGTGGGAGTTAAGAGCTTGCTCTGGCACATCCAGCCCCGAGCACATAAACATCCCGGGAGCGGGCAAAGGAGCCTGGGAGTGGAAGCGCAGGACTGGGAGCTGTGGCTGCTGGGAGAGGCACGGATCCAATAGATCCAATGGAGGGGCTGTGAGGGAGCCAGAGCATTCTATGCTATTTCCATCTATTTCTATTTGATCTATTTCTGTCATTGGAAATAGATCCAATGGAGGGGCTGTGAGGAAGCCAGAGCATGTAGCTGGCTGGAAAACAACAGCAACTGATGCAGAGTGGAGCAATGTGGGGCAGGGACATGGCATTTTCATGGGACAAGGCACTGGGTGCATGGGTGGCTTTGTAGGGCAGATATCTGTGAGTGGCGGGGGTGGGAGTAGCATATCCAGCTCTTCCCGCTTTCCAGCTGGAGAGCACAGAGTGGGAAAAGCAACAGGGATGGACGAGTGCAGGTTGTGCTCCACGTTATCCAGTGGCCACCATTCCCCCAGGGCTTTGTGGGATGCCAACCATCACCCACGGCTATGGAGCGGGTCCCCATGCACCGGGCGCCCTTACCTCGGGCAGCAGGGACGTACTTCTCCAGGATGCTGATGTAGAGCTGGACGCTGAGCTGTGGCGTGGAGCCCAGGAAGGCCTGGATGACCGCCATGCGCTTGAAGGCGTTGCGGTGCGTGGCCAGGCGCCGCTCTGAGTGACCCATCTCCTGCTCCATCTCCACCTCGTAGCCCTTCCGCAGCCGCCGCTTGCGGGTGATGGTGACGTAGGGCTCCTCCTGCCTCCCCGACCAGCAGTACACCACCAGCGCCTCCATGCACCTGCAGGGATGTGGCGGTGTCACCCACAGCCTCACCGTGCCCCCCCAGCGCATCCAGACCCCCTTCACCCAGTGCTGGATGGACCCTGACCCTGCTGAGTGCAGCCCAAATGATGTGAGTGAGGGCTCAGCAGTGCTGCAGGCAGTCCCTAGCCCTCGGACGTCAGGATGAGGGCAGGGTATCAGGATGAGGACAGGGTCACACCAGGACCATGGGGATGCCCGGTGGTCACTTCCCTGCTCCAGCACTCAGGGTGAAGCATGTAGGGCAGGGGGACAACAACCACCCCAGCGAGGGGTGCAACGACCGATGCAAGAGGTGCAGCATCCAGGGTACAAAACCGTAGCTCTTCTCAGAATCAGAGCTACAGGAAGTGGTTCATCACCCTTGGGCTCTGTTTCCCCCACTGGCACAAAAAGCATGTCTTCCTCTAAGCAGAGGCGAGAGAAGCCTCTGATGTCGCTTTTGATCTCTCCTCTTGTAGAAGGCTTCTATGCTTCCTTCTTGGTGGGGACGGCAGGAAGGGGAGCGCAGGGTGAAGCTGCCTGTGCCATGGGGAGATAAGAGAGCGCTTCTGCAGCCGTTTCCCCGCGGGACACCCTCACGTGTGCGCAGGGGATGTGGGTTCCTGCCACGAGGGAGGACCCCCCCTCCCCTCCACACAGAGCCATGCAGTGGGGTGCATGGGCTGGAGGTGCTCAGCAGAGGAGGACCCATCCAAGAGGCTTGGCTCCCACCCAGGGATGAGCTGGCTCTGGGGCCAATGGGATGTAATTATCTGTGAGTGCTCATTAGGGCAGCAGAAGTTGCTCTGTTTCAGACCCAAATGGAATGAGGTTTCTGGATACGTTCTGTTGCCAGATGAGGCCAATGCTCATGGCTCACTGCAAGCTCTAACGGGAAAAGGGTTCCATCCATAAAGTCTGGCTCCATGGGCAGTCCCAGCACTCCCAGTGCCCTGCCAGACCTTCTCAGCTCCATCTCCAGCCCAGCGAGCATCCTTCCCTGAGCATCCCTGGCTGGCTCTTGCAAGTGGCCAAGCACTATCATCATCATCTGATGCATCGCCATGGGTCAGCATGCGCTGATGTGGCCCCACAGCCCATCAAATGGCTGATGGCACCGTGGTGAGGCTGCCCGGCCCCCTCTGAAGATGAAACATCACAACAAGGATGTCCCCGGCACCCTGCTTGCTCCTGGTGCCACAGGAAGTGTGCTACAGGCCATGGTGTGCCCCAGAGCGTGCCCTTGGGGCAGGACCCGTGGCAGATGGGGGCTCTGCCATGCTGCCCACAGCACGCCCTGTGTGCTCTCACGGAGCAGGGTGCCTGGGGTGGCACAGCCCAGGGAGGCTCCACAGCATTCCCGAGCAGTGAGAGATCAGCACCTCTCCGGCTTGTGCAACGCCCACCTCCTCTCCCGGCGTGGTTCAGTGGACCCCAGCTTCCACACCAGCCCCAATCCTGCACCAAGCGCCTCTCCTCCACGGCCCAAAGCTGGCCCCAGGGCTGGGGACCTCTTCGGGGGGGGGGGGGGGAAGGACCCTTGTCCCCTCAAGCACTCAGCCAGGATTTGCATCTGTGCTCCCAGCCTATGCAAGGAGAGGACAAAACCCAGAGGCAGAGGGGAACGGTTGGGCTGCAGGAAGCAGCGCTGGGAAGAACCTTTCCAGCAGCTGAGATGCAACAGGCTGGCGGAGCCGAGTCCTGCCTGGAGGACCCCTGGGGAGCACGGTGGCACCACTGGGTGCTGGTGGCCGAGCACAAGACCCCCATGGGACAGGAGCAGCAGAGCCCCCAGGAAGGAACAGGATGGGGACACATCAGGAGCACCTCCGGGCTTGCCGGGAGAGATCCTGCTCTCACCCGCTGCCTGCTGCGGGGTCCCCTCTTCCCTGTAGGGTATCCCCGCATCCCTGCCGGGGGTCCCCGCATCCCCGCTGCGCTCACCTGATGATGGGCCCGAGCTGGAGCAGATGCATGAGCCCGATGAGGGGCCGGTCGCGGCTGATGTCGCGGTGCACGAAGATGAGCGTGAGCTGCACCAGCACGGACGGGCAGAGCATGAAGAAGATGGTGAGCGCCAGCCAGAAGCGGTCGTCGGAGTGGCTGTAGGAGAAGCAGAGCACGGCGGCCGCCGCGCTCTCCCCGCAGAACAGCGCCGTCGAGAACACGATGCCGAGCGGCAGCTTCGGCCGCAGCGGGGCGGCGGGCGGGCAGCCCCCGCTCGGGCCGTGCATCGCGGCCCCGGCCCGGCCGCTCAGCCCCGCCGCGGCCGCATCCCGGGCTGCAGCGGGGAGAGGAGCCGCGCTCAGGGCGGAGCGGGGCGGAGCGGGCCGGAGGGGGCTCCCCCGCCGCTCCGTGCCGCCGCCGCGGGTGCCCTGGCCCGGCCCCGCCGAGGCGAGCCGAGCCCGGCGGGGCGGGGACGGGACGGGACGGGACGCACCGGCAGCGCTGCAGGCCCGCCCCGAAGGGCGCAGGGGGCGGGACACCCCGGCAGGGACCCTCCCGGTGCGGTACCCCCTGCCCGAGGAGCCCCAGCACCCCTAGCCCAGGATCTCCCTTCCCTGCCTCTGCCGGGTACCCCCACTCCAGAGCATCCCCAACATGGCCAGGACCCCCACCCCGAACCACCCCACCAGCCCAGGGCACCCCTGCAGTACCCACAACCCCATCAGCCATAGCCCTGCCAGCCCCCTTGCAGCCCCCAAGCATCCTCCCTGGGACCTCCCTGCAAAGTCCTGGCTCCCTTGTGTCCTGGCAGCCACCAGCACCCCAAGGTGCAGCTACATGGGGGGGCCACCCAGGCAAGGGCCGTCATCCCTAGAGACCACTATGGGGCAGGGAGCATTCTGGTATTAAGCAAGTTGAGCTGCAGCAGGGGCATCCCTTTGGGTCTGCAGGCAGCTGGGGTGGGTCTCAAGGTTTGCGGAGGGTATTACAGGGGAGATGTGGCTCTTGCATCCTGGACGCTTCTAACTCCAGGTAGGAATTAGTAAAGACCACATTGTCCTACAGCTGAGCAACAGGGTGCTTTTCCCGTTGCCTTCAAGGACCCACTTTCAAGGTGATGGGATATATAACCTCACTGATGGAGCCTAACATCCCGTTGCTGAACCCACCGTTCAGCCCCACATCCCCTGTGTCTGTGGTCCAGCCCAGGGCAGCAAGCTGAGCCCCACACCTCGGTCACCACACAGCCATGAGGTCCCTGCTCTGCCCATCATGCACTGAGACCCTCAGCCCTGCCTTTCCCCCACAAGCGGTGGTGCTGGCACCATGATGCCCATGTGCTGCCTTCCCAAGCATGCGCTGCCTGCCAGGTTACTCAGTCCAGCCTGGGCACACGCTGGCTGTCTGGGAGAGGTGGGACAAGGCGAGGAGCGTTTGAGGTCAGCCGGTTTCCCCTGGTTTAGGCAGACTTCCAGTCTTCGGTAGCTTTTAAATCCCTCAGCAGCCAGACCTTCGCACAGGGAGGTGCCCGCGCTGCATCCATCACTCACCCAGCCCCATACAAGCCAAAAGCCATGAACCCTCCCAAGCCCCACACACAAGTTCCCCCTCTTTTACCAGGCTTATCAGTGGCAAAGCTGGGGATGAGACCACCTGAGCCCTCCGAGGCTGCGTCTCCCCAGTGGCAGCTCCCACACAGAAGCAATCCCAGTCTCAGCACTTTTCCTTCTAAACAGCTGAGGAGCTGCTTTGGGAAGCCACAAACACCATGAGCTCATAGGGACTGGCCTGACCGGCGCAGACGGGGACCCACGTGTGACTGCTCAGCTCTGGTATGACAGTCATGTATTTTCCAGCTGTTTTTGGAAACAGCCTCTCCAAAAAGAACCCCAGTGGGACAGAGGGCAAAGGGAACAGCATCCGAAGGAAGGAGCCGGCTGCTGCGGATACTTGGGATGGGAGCTGCGCATAGGCCTGGATGGACACTCAGGCAGTGACAGGGCACTGCCAACTGTGCCCACACCTCCGTAGTAGCAGAGCAAGGGGCAACTCACACCATTTACGCAACTTCCATTTATCCAAATTAAAAGCATCCCAGGGAGCCTGGCAGGACACCAAGCCCGGGCTCCGACTCATCCCATTGATGATTTCATCTTCCCTTGTTTCGTGATGAAATGAGCAATTGTTTAAGCACTCCAGAATTCCAGTCCTGCTTCAGGGAGCGCCGGCACCCATGATGGGAATGGTGGGGTGAATCCTCACCGCGCTTCCCACACCAGCTATTATCCCATGTTCTGGCCCGAGCAGCGGGCTGTGTTCTGGTGCACGCTGTGACTCACCCCTCCAGCCTAACCCTACCTGGCTGTGGTGTAAACAGCAGGCCATAAACACTCCCTGGGTCACAGATAGCACCAGCCACCCTGTCCCCATTGCCACCGCCGCTCCCTGGACCTGCGCCTCTGCCTGCAATCCCAGCATGGCTTTAGTGACACCGGAGGACATTGCACCCTTGCGTCCCCATCCGCAGTGTCTGGGTGCTGGGGCAGAGCCCTGAAGCAGAACTGGGGCTGGATGGGGTGAAGTGGCCTCCAATGTGATGCGGAAATATCATGGAAGTGCCCATCAGGATACAAACCAAGGTGCCAAACAGACAGGGACTGTGCTGGCACCCCTAGGACCACTTAGGAAAGTGAAGGGGTTTAGGTGGGTTGCAGTTCACTTCTGTTTGGGTTGTAAGGGGCCTTAAAGCTCATCCAGTTCCAACCCCTGCCATGGGATTCCCAAAATCCTGTCACTGGATGTCAGTGCTGGAGAGCATCCCAGCTCCATTGTTTTCTTAATCCCAGGTCCATTATGTTGTCAGTCCCGGTGCTCAGACACATTGAACACGGGGCTGTGGCAAGGGTGTCTGCCTGCCGGGATTTGATGTCTATGAGAGCCTGGGCTGAGCGTGGGGTGGGAGCAGGCTCCAGCTCTGAAAATAGCCGTGTGTGCTTTACACATGCCTGGCGGCTCAGCTCCTGTAAAAGGAGAAGAGATGGGAATGGGAGGCAGCTCCTTGCCAGAGCCCTTAAAGAGCCCAGGTAGGATCGCAGCCCTCGGGCTCTGCTCTCCGGTCCGTGCCGCACCGCACTAGGACCCGGAGCTGCTCCCGGAGCCAAGCGCACGCTGCCGGCTTCCCAAATATAGCCCAGCGCACAGCGTGGAGCAGGGGGTGTGGGGACCACGCTGCCCTTTCGGCCCCAAACCACCCCAGCAACACGCTCCGAGGAGGATTAAACCCTCAGCATGGAGCGATGGCGGGGACGTGCCGGGTGAGGTGGAAACCAGTGCTCCCTGGCTCCGCATGCACTGAGCAGGGACCTCACCGCGTTCCCAGGAATCTGTGAGCCGGGAATGCTTTACTTAGTTTGGAAATAGCTTTGCTGGTTTTGACAGCCTGAGCTGTTTGGATTCTGCGTTGCTGCCTCAGTAACTCAGCTGCCTTTTTGCCTGCCCCAGCTGTCTGTGGAATAGCTTCTGGTTGGGGAAATATTTCTTTCCATTTACTTCATCATGAGACTGCTTTTACCAGCCCAGTTCCTCATCCAGCTCCTCTCCCTTATCCTGCTGGGATATAAACTCGTGGCTGCCCTGAGGAGCTCATCCCTCTGTATTTCACTGCAGTGCTGGGCCCAGTGCTGCCCGTAAAGCAGGCACCCCGTGCTCCTCTGGCATGGGCCAAGCCACTCCTGGCTTCAATTCTCTAACAAGAAAAGAGTCACCTTCTTCAAGGTAACTTCAACACATTTATAGGTGTTTGCCATAGTTATAGGTGATGCCTCTTTGGGTGCAGTCCCAGCCCAGGCACCGGGTGATGCTGTAACAGTAAACCGGGGCAGGAAGGGTTAAAATGACTTTAATTAACCGATTCCTCTGGTCCCGCCTCCTGTAAGAGTATCCAGCTCACCCTGTTAACCCAGCCGGGAGGCACTGCACATGCCCAGGCATCCTGGCAGGCAGGAGGGATGGGTTACACTCTCCTTCCCTGCGCTGTAATGCTCTCAGCAAAACCACTGCAGGAGCCTGGGTAGGGCTTGTAGCCATCAAAGGGGCATCATAGAGCTGGCATCCTCCGCAGGCACCAGGGAATGACACAAACCCCAGCCAAACCCAAGCCTCTCCTGGGAATGTGTGTGTGCTCTGGCTGGGAAGCACCCGGCTGGAAATGGGGTGAGAAGCACCCAGCTCCCTGCACACATCTCCGCTGCTCCTGTGCCTGCTGAGGGGTGATGGTAGTGATGGAGGGGGAGCGAGGAGAGCTCTAGAAAAACAACTTTCTGTGCCTAAAATAGCTCAGCGAGTGGTTGCTGGGCTGGTGGTGGGGAACACAACCGGATTCCGCTGTGCTTGGTGCCGGTGTGGAAGCCATGGTGCAATCCTGCTTTACTCCCTGCCACCGTGCCAGCAAACACCCCCAGTGCCCCATTGCCACCAGGTCTGCGTGGCACAGGCTGTAATTATCTAGCATTTCCAGCCTGACCGCTGGGCCTTCGTCTGTAATTAGCTCTTGGGATTTAGGAGCTCGCATGATCCGGGTTATCGGTAACCACCAGAGCCGTGCTGGGATTTAAAGGGACGGCACATCTATCTGCACTGCCTCCGTGAGCCGCCTCGGAGGCATTCAACAGAGAGATGAGTCCCTCCCCAAAGCCTGGGCATGCCCTCACCCTGCTTTTTTTGGGCACAGTCGATGCGATCCCAAGCAAAGCTGAACAGCTTGGGAATATTCCTGCCAGGCTTTATGGTCCTTGCCATCACGTCGGTTTTCATCACCCCGAGATAAATGCTGTAGGCAGCCCCCATAACACTGCACTGGTCCCTGCTTTCCCTTGCAAGCCATCATTCCCCATGTGCAAGCTCCCCATCCCTGCCACTGCCGTCCCCCGCACTCAGCCCCTCACCCGGGGGTCTCACTGGGGCTCCTGGTGCCGGCTGGGGTGCATACTCACAGGGTCTAGTGAAGCCAAGGCAAGGCAGCCCGCCAGCCCGTGTCCATCTGCGCTCCTCTTCCGCCCTGTGCTCTCGCCTCCTTCCCTCGCCCGCGGCACTCCAGCGAGGCAGAAATAGCCCCAAAACACGTGCTGCCTTCCGGGAAGCGATGCCAGCGGCTGAGCAGCCCCAGTGCCCCGGGCACAGCCTTCCCTGGGGGGCTCCGGTGATGGCTCCGGCGAGGAGCACCTCCAGTCATCCACCAAGAGGATAAATCCTGCCTCGGAGTTTCTCACCTGGCAACAGTCACCAAGGAAACCCAGGCGGAGGGTACCCACTGGCACTGCCAGGGGGGTCCCTGCCGTGCTGGATGAGGGGCTCCCTCCGCTCTCTGTGTGGGATGAGGGCCAGCCTCTGCTCTGCAACCTGAGCCCATGGAGCTGGGCATGGCCCTCACACCGCCCCTTGGGATTCAAGGAAGGGTTCTGCCAGGTTTGGGATGGGTTTGGAGGGTTTCCCAGCGTCTGTGCCCATTGTGGTACGTGGGGAGGTGACCTGGAGCTGTTCCAGGCTCCAGGGGTTTCCCAGTGGCTGGCACCAGGGATTTGGGGCACTTGTGTCAACAGCAGCAGAGCACCCATTGCTCTGGAAATCCATTGGTGCTGGAGGGACACCAGCTCCTGCTGCCCCTCAGGAGGCTGTGCATGCCACCAGGGCTGCCTGACACGTGGCAATCCCTATGGATAGCACTTCTGGTCATGCCTCTCCCCGGCCCCTGCCTGGCTCTCACTGGCAGTGCCACCCCTAGGCACAAAGGCAGGCGTTATCGCTTCCAGCAAGTCATTTTGGCCCTGGTGCAGCTAATTCTGGTACAGCAAAAAGCTTCCCAGCCCCACGCTGCCTGCAAGCCTGGCACTGCTGGTGGTCCCATAACGGGCACAACGGTTCCCAACATAACAGGAGCTGACTGGGGACAGGGCTGTGTCCCATCAGCAGCATGGGCTGAGCAACAGCCCCAAATATTGTTGTGTGTGGCTGTGATACGGTGCAGGAACCTCATCAATCATTAACCACCAGTGGCTCCCTGCCCATGGCGTGGCTCTGGGCAGCTCCTCACCCAGGGGCAGGCAGTGCAGAGTGCGAGGCTGCGGTGAGGGGCTGCGCCCTGGGTCACCCTGGAGCTGTGGGATGCCTGGAAGCATCTCAGCATCCTTGGCACGTGGCTGGGGCTCTGATGGTCAAGGTAGTGCTGCTGGCACTGGGTGGTTTAGCACAGACCCAGATGAGCTGGTGGGAGCCTTGTTTGGTCCCCAGTGTGGCTTTGGAAGGTCTCGTGTCATAGAATCATGGAATCATGGAATGGTTTGGGTTGGAAGGGACCATAAGTCCCCGTCCAACCTGGATTTGAACACTGCCAGCTCATGCTGAGCTTTTCATTCTCTGCCCCATGGTCTGAGGGTCCCCATTGCCTCCCTGCTTGGCCGGGTGCCTGTTTGGGCTGGGTGGTGTTTCTCTTGCAGGCAGCACAGGACCTATTGATGCTCAGGGTGTGCTTCATTAGCACGAAGTACCAGCAGTGAGCAGTGATGTGCCACAGCCCGGCACAGAGGGGACCCTAGGTGGGCAGTGGAGCCGTGCACACCATGAGGGGCTGCAGAGAAGCATCCACGCAGGGATTAGGCAGCAAGAAGCCAGGGACGCCGTTGGTTAGAGCAGGCGCTAACTCAGCTGGCAATCCCATGGCTGTCAGGCCATGTTCCTGCCAGTTAAACGATCGATGGAGACACAGAGCGGCCGCATAGGTAACGCAGTGCTGTGCCATGCTGTGCCATGCCACCCAATGCGGTGTGCAGCCCCATGGCATTCCACATCCCAGTGGCCACCGGCCTGGCACGACCCACTGGGATTAGGGAGGCTGCGAAGAGTAAACCATTTAAATCCAGATTAGGTTTAAGCAGCTGCTGAGCAAAGGGGATGTGAGAGGGGCAGCGCGGAGGGGACAAGCAGGTAAAAGGCTGTTTGGATGCAAGAAGGGGCTGATGGGGGTCCGGACCCACGGGGCATCGCCAGTGGGGCTGGGAATGGGGTGAGATGCTCCCTGCCATGGGGAGAGCAGAGGAGGATGCAGCATGGGGACACAGCAGGCTCCTCACTTCATAGGTGCTGAAGAGAGGCCATCCCTCCACACGGAGCATGTTCCACCTCTTCTCCCACTGCTGGTCGTGGCTGCAGGCCATACAGGAGCCCATCAGGTAGGTCCCTGTGTGCTCCCCTTGGGGATTCCCAGGGGGATTTATCCACGAGTTTATCAATGATGCAGGAACCCTGCGAGAGCTGTGCTCATTGCAGGGACTGACCCCGACTGCAGAGCAGGGCACACGCGGGTCCTTGCAGGCAGGAGCTGGGCAGGCAGGGGTGGGGGCACTGCCAGTGGGATTCCCCCTATGCAGCGTCAGCAGCTTCCTGGGAAAGCTGGGGAGGATGTGGATACCTGAAAGGGGCCGACAGAAACCTGGAGAGGGGCTTGGGACAAGGGCCTGTAGGGCCAGGCCAAGGGGAATGGCTTGAACCTGCCCGAGGGGAGACTGAGCTGAGCTCTTAGGCAGAAGCTCTTCCCTGTGAGGGTGCTGAGGCGCTGGCACAGGGTGCCCAGAGAAGCTGTGGCTGCCCCACCCCTGGCAGTGCTCAAGGCCAGGTTGGACACAGGGGCTTGGAGCAAGCTGCTCCAGTGGAAGGGGTCCCTGCCCGTGGCAGGGGCTGGAGCTGGAGGAGCTTTGAGGTCCCTTCCGACACAAACCAGGCTGGGATTTGCATGTGCTGGGAGACCCAGGTTAATCCCTGGGGATGGCGCTGCACCAGCCCAGGCAGACCCTGCAGCAGTGATAGGGTTTATGGCCCTGTCCTGCCAACCAGGACATGTTGCTGTAATGCCAGCAGCAGGGCTGCAGCACCCACAATGTGTTTAAGGAAGAAAACAACACCAGGAATCACTGCTGAGGCTTCTCAACACCAGGGGAAGCGTTCTGTGCATCACTGCAGACCAAACAGGGCAGTTTAGCAGCAGGAAACACCTCCTGAGCCCAGGCAGAAGCTCATAAAATGTCCTTGCTACCTCTCCCTGGCTGTGTAAACCCACAGCCATCTGACAAGGAAGGGCACAAAGAACAATCATTAACCATTTGCGTGTAAGGAGTGATCATTTTGGCCTGTGCATATCATTGCTTAATCCTACCTGATATGAAAAGGAATCCTTGCTGTATGTAGCACGTTGAAGGCTCCACATTGTGGCTGTCCCATTGTGCTGGGGGGGCGGGTGTTCCAGCAGCCTGTGCCTGCCCTCACCCTCAGCTCATCCAGAGCCTGTGTCACCATCTCCTGGGGTAGGAGTTAACCATGGGCAAGGTTAGGGGAGCCCTGGAGCCAGCAGTGGTCAGTGGTCCCCAAGGGAGCACAGCCTTTCTCTTGATGCGCACATCCCATTGTCACTCCACAGGAAGGTCACGCTCCTTGTGTTGGGGCTGGACAACGCTGGGAAAACCTCCGTCATCATGGACCTAGACAGAGGTGAGGAGCTGCACTGCCCCAGAGCCAGCCTTGGCTGGAGGCAGCAGCTTTATGCAACCAAGTGCTTGAGCCTTGAAGGACCAAGACCCATCTGCTGCTGGCAGTGGGATGGGGAGCAGGAGGCACACAGCACAAGGGATGCTGCGGGCTCACTGCCCCGGCTCTCTGCCTTCTCCTGCCCACAGCACTGCCCAGCGAGGGGCTGCCCATGGCACAGCCCGGCCAGACCCGCCTGCGGGTGGAGCGCTTCGAGGTGACCCTGCTGGACCTGCCCGGGGCCCCGCGCTCCCGCAGCGCCTGGCGCAGCCACTACAGCGCAGCCCATGGGCTCCTCTTCGTGCTGGACTCCAGCGACCTGGCACGGATGGAGGAGGCGCGCAGGGTCCTGAGCCGCGTCCTGAGTCACCCCGATGTCTCCGGGAAGCCCCTGTTATTGTAAGGCTGGGTCCCAGGGGTGTGACCTGCAGGGTTCGGGGTGAAGGAGGGAGCGGGGACTCGTTGCTGGGGTCACGGCGTGTGCGACTTGGATGCTCAAGGGATGTGGTACCTAAGGGGCTGTTGAGAGGATGCTGGGACATGAGGACCTCAGTGATGCTCTAGGGGTATCCCTAGGGATGGGGATTCAGTGCCTGGTAAAGGCTTGGGCAACACTTCACCTAATCATAGCCAAACTGGAAGAAAGCATCCAGCCTGCCCTGCCTCCAGGCGCCCAGAGGCCGGGGTGATGATCACGCTCCTCTCTCCCCATGCCCCAGGCTGGCCAACAAACAAGACACGGCGTCTGCCCTGCTGCCCTGCGAGCTGATCGAGCGCCTGTCCCTGGAGCGGCTGGTCAACGAGAACCGCTCTCCCTGCCGCATCGTGAGTGCGGGGCTGCCCCGCTCCCGGTGCCCGCTCCCCGGTGCCCGTCGGGGCTGACCGTGCCGCTCCACCGCAGGAGCCCTGTGCCGCCAAGCGGGGCCCCGCCGCCGGCCCGCCCCGCACCACGCTGCAGGGGCTGCGCTGGCTCCTCCGCAGCATCCCCGCCGCCCCGGCCCCGCCGCCCGCCGCCTCTCCGCCACCCGGCCCCGGCCCCAGGGCAGCCCGCGGCCGCCGGCCCGCCCGCAGGTGCGTACGGGGATCCCGGGGTGCCCGTCCCCGTTTCCCGTTGTCCCCATCCCTCGCTGTGCTCTCGCCCCAGCAGGGACCCGCCGCTCCCCGCGGAGGATGCCCGAGACGGAGCTGGGATAACGGGCGAGTACCGGCCGCCACGGCCCGTGCCTCGCCTCCTGCCCCTGGTGAGCGCCCCCCCGGGGGTGGGATGGGATGGGAAGGGATGGGGTGGGATAGAAGGGGAGTTCCGACGCCTTCCCTCACCCCCCTTAGCCTGCCCAGGAGGACAGCGCTAAGGGAGCCGGGAGGAAGAAGAGGAAGGTGAAGGTGAGGAAGAAGGGCCTGGGGCAGCCAAGCCCAGCCGAGGAGCCAGAGGGACCAGGAGGAGGGGGTGACAGCCGAGCAGGGGCTGCCGGGGGGCTGCTGCCCCCCAACAGGGTCGGGCAGGAGGAGCTGGTGCCCACCGTGATGGCCACCCCGCACCCAGGTGAGAGGGGCTGCGGTGCTGCACTGCACATTGGGACCCCAGAGCCACCCCACGGGGTGTCCTGGGGACAACACAGCAGTGTGCTGCACCACCAGTCCTCGCCACCTCCATCAGCTTTGATTGCAGATCAGCTGGGCACAGAGCGGGGTCACAACGATCCAACTGGGAAGAGGAGAGACATCTCAGAGCATCTCCGCAGGGGCTGATGTGTGGAGGTGATGGAGGACTGCACCAGCAGCAGTCCTCTCAGCTGATGTGGTGACAATCGCATCCCTGCTCTGATGTAGCTCCTGACATTGTGCATTTCTCCTTCCAGTGCAGGCCATGAAAAAGAAAAAGAAGAAGAAAATCAAGAATAAAATCAAGTCGCAGGATCCTGCCATGGAGCAGCAGCATGAGGAGGTCTCAAGCACCTTCGGTTCGTATTTCCAGGGCAGATGTTGCAGAAAAGCACTTGGGTTCTGCCCTGTTAGCAGAGGGGCATAAGGTGTGCAGGAGCCCTTGGCCATGGGGTGCTTGGTGTGGGGACAGCACAAGCAAGTGCTGCTACAGGGTGGGGGGGGCTGTTGGGGGGGCAGATGTTCCACCTCTGGGATGTGGGGAGGCCTCATGGGTGCCCTGTGCTGGAGCCTGAGTGCCCTTGCTCAGCACAGGCTGCCTGCTGGGCCCTGGAGCTGCGCTGTGCTCAGCCCTGACCACTTCCCTCCTGCAGACCTGTACCGCCGGGCGATGCTGGCTCTGAAGATGAGGCAGGAGCAGAGGAAGCAGCCATCTGCCATCGCCCCCTGAGCAGGGACAGCACATCCCAAGGGGTGTGTGGCTCTGGGGAACCCCACACTGCAGTGGGACCCATGCTCAGGCAGGGCTTGTGGGGTGCTTGGCCAGGGCTGGCAGTCCTGGGGCATGAACAGCATCATTGTCCTCTGCATGGCTGGAAAACCAGGGATCGCAGGACTGAGCCAAAGTCCCTTTGTAAGACGCCTCTCTGGCAGCAGGGCTGCAGTCCTGAATGAAAGGGGAACAGCGGCCACTTCCCAACCCTGTGTTAGTATTCTGTGGAAGGCTCGGTCTGAATCCAGCTCAGTCTGTGGAAAAGAGGAAGATCAAAGGAGGCATCCCAGGGGAAAAAGCCCGTCTTGAGCTGACCTGTGCCCAGGCAAAGCTGTCTGCGCAGGTCAGGGGTTTGCTCAGCCCCTCATTCAGACCCTGGTTGCAGCTGGACAAGTCTCCTTTCCTGCTGGTGAAGGTGAAAAGGTGCTCATGGAGGGTCTGCAGAAGAGCTTCATCCATCCCCACTGGCATCACTGACAGTGGGCACCCTGCAGCCCTGCTGGTGTGTGCTCTGAGACAGGACCACGAGCAGCATCTGTATCCCAACACATCCATGTCCAGCAAAGTGATGCTATCACAGGGACTGGGCTGTACCCAGAGGGCTCCAGGTTGGTCCATGTGCTGGGAAACCATCCGTCAGCCCAGGAAACACTGGACATGAAGTCACTGGTGCAGCAGCTTTCCCTTCCCGGCTTGACCGGTGCTCAGCAGCAGAGCCTGAGTCAGCTCTGCTCCCGTGGTTACTGATTAACAGGCCCTGCCTTTGTGGTCCAGGGGAAGAACAATCACTGAAGCCCTTCCCTGGGCAGAGAAAGAGGAAGAGAAACCGCAGCTGCTCCACCTTGCCAGCCTGCTGTGAAGTCTGCCTAACTCAGATTCAACTGCAGTGACACAACTGCCAGTGACCAGATGGTCTTGAAAGTCCCTTCCAACCCTACCCCATGATTCTATGACATGGGGATTAACAGACTGCAAATAGGAATAGCACACGTTAATACTGGCCTCTAAATACAACACTTTTAGTAACCCATTGTCTCTGTGTGGTGGAGATCCCTGCGGTGCCGGTGCTGTGAGTGATGCGGGAGGGCGAAGCAGGGACCTGTGCCTATGGTGGAGCCCCTTCTCCTAAGGTCAGGGCTGTGTGTGCTGCCATGGGGACCCACTGGGGCTGCCAACCAGGCTCCTTCCAATGGGTCACTTCCATGGGGTGCTCCCTGTGCCTTGTGGTGGTTTGGGTCCTTGGTATGAGCACCGAAGATGGAGAAGACACCAGTGAGACCAGTCCAAAGGCAGAACTGGCCCTGCTGGTGCTGCGGGCAGCTGAGTGAAACTTGTCCTGGGAGTGAGCTGTGAGAAACCGGTTCGGTTCATCTCACACACTTGCCCCTGATCCCCAGTGAGTGATGCAGACAGGCGGTTCTAATGTATTCCAAAAGCAACCCCCCTTATCCTGGTGTTTCCATGGCTGTAGAGACACTAATCCCCACAACAGCCCGGAGACAGTCCTGGTCTGCACCTACCAAGAATTTTTATCTTCTATAGAAGGGGAGCAGCAGCCATTCTGTGTTAAAAATGGCCTATCCCAAAGCCAGAAACATCTCAGAAATGAGACCTCGGGATCTCTGTGATCAAAGATAAACTGAAAGTATCAATTAATGGCCATGGGCAATGCGGTGGGCTGCTCCTGCCATGTGTGACGAGCAGTGATTGGAGCAGGACGTGCACGCTGGGGTGGGCAGGGCTGCTTTTGCCATCGTTCTCTTCCTGCTATCCATCTTGCAGCCTTACAGCTCAATAACCAGCAAGGGAAGGAGGTGTGCTTGGTCCTGCTGCCAGTGGGGCGAGGTGCAGCTCTGCCCAGGCCGGTCCCAGCATGTCCCATCTGCTGGCAGGTGCACCCAGCAGCAGTGCTTATCTTGGGAACACATCCCATGGGGGACTGGCACCTTCCCAAGGATCCTGGGTTTGTTGGGAAGCGCTGGGCCTCCAAGTGTGCCAAGAAATATGAAGTGATGCAGCAGCAACCACCCCAGGGAGACCCATCCTCTGCCTATTGATGCAGGAAGTCAGTGGTACCAATAGCATCTTATGCAAGGAGCAGCTTTGCATTAATCCATTTTATACTATCTGGCATATCCTTTTGTGCAGGTTCCCAAAGGGGCTGGCTCAGGTGGGTCAGGCCAAACAAAAGCTGGTTCCTGCCTCCACGGGTGTTTATCGTGGGCTGTGGATGTGTTTAGAGCAACCCAGTGACACAGGAGTGAGTGTGTTTTGCAAGTCTGCATCCCACTTCCCCTCGATGGTGCTCATTCAGGGTACCATTCGGCATGGCCACCAGCAGCTCTCTCCATGGCACGTGTCCTTCTAAGCCTGAAGGATGGAGGGGAACAGGGAGGCTGTGCTTGTCGGAGCTTTGCAAGTTGCTGATGGAGCTGTACGGTGACGGGAGGAGGTGAGGAGCTGTTACAGGGAGTCCCTGTGGGTGCACACCTACATCTGGTCCCACTTCCTCACACCAGCACTGCTTTGCACAACCGGGTTTTTGCCTGATGGCTGTTGCCACTATTGAAATTGAACTGTGTGGGATGAAGTCTGAAGGGGAGGAGGCAGAGTGCAGCTCAGCTGAGAAGAGGGGTGGGGAGAACATGGCTTGGGCAGTGATGAACACACTGCCCAGCCCTCTGTGTACAGGGCATCCGGAAGAGATGAGGGAGAGCAGGGCAGATGGGACCATGTGGCCCTGGCCCTGTTCTGCTGTCTCCCAATTCTTTACACTACCTGCTGTTAACCAGCGCTTACGCTTCATTGTAACCCTTCCTTGCTCCTCTGTACCCCCAGGAGAGGACGAGGAAGGTGATGTTGACTCTGAAATCCTCACTGAGAGCTCGTGACGTGCCCCACAGATGCGGCCAGGGCAGGAGATCCCCCATGGCAAGGTGCGTGGGGATGCACAGGCATCTCCTGCTATACCACCACTGTTGTATTGTATTAATAAAAACTAAATCATGTATATTCTTCCCCCTATATGAGCCTTGCTGGGGCAGTGTGAGCCACCGTGGGTCTCACCATCATTTCCAGCTTTCCAGAGATGTTTTGGGAATCAGGCTTCCTGGCATCTGCAGTGAGGATACGCCACGCTCCAAGGGACAGGACAGGGGAGGTGAGCCCAGGTTTGGGACGCTCCATGTGCCAGGGCTTTTTGTCCATTCCTTCATTAACCCTAAAGTGCAGGAGAGGGAGCCAGAGACTGGGATTTGAACATTGCCCAGAGGAGCTGTGGCTGCCCCATCCCTGGCAGTGCTCAAGGCCAGGTTGGACACAGGGTCTTGGAGCAAGCTGCTCCAGTGGAAGGGGTCCCTGCCCGTGGCAGGAGCTGGAGCTAGAGGAGCTTTGAGGTCCCGCCCAACCTAAACCAGTCTGGGATTTAGTGCTGTAAAAGCAATTGAGTGCAAACAGCCCTTGCTAACGGGCGTGCTGTGAGGCAAATGCAACGGGTCACATCCTGCAGGGTGCCTGCAGGTGCTCCTCATTCCCTCCCTATAATTGCCATCACAAGTTGTAGGGCATATATACAGCCAGGGCAAGCCTGGGGCTCTCTTAAGGTGATGAAGGTCTTTCCCATGCAGCTCTTCTCTCTTTGTCCTGCCCAAAAGGTAAAATGTTAATGAACTTATAGCAGTACTAATGAGCTGCTCTCGCCCTACAGCAGTAGGAGCTGGTGGGAGTGAGCAGCCTTTGCTCCCTGGCTTTGCCATCTCTTGGGACGGGGCTGGATGTATCACAAGCATGCTGACCAGGCAGCGCTGAGGTTTGGAGCTCTTTCTCAGGTTGCACTGTTGCTGAAAGCTGGTTGTGGTATGTATGTACTTAAATAGATATAAATGAGTAAGGTTAGTGGGTTTTAAACCTCGGAATGGGTGGTTGGCTTGGTGAAAGCCTGAGGTGGATGGATTTTTGCAGCTTGAGAAGTTGGTTGATATATAAATAGAGGATGTTCAGGTTGGATATAAGGAAGGAACCCTGTGAGGGTGCTGAGGCGCTGGCACAGGGTGCCCAGAGAAGCTGTGGCTGCCCCATCCCTGGCAGTGCTCAAGGCCAGGTTGGACACAGGGTCTTGGAGCAAGCTGCTCCAGTGGAAGGGGTCCCTGCCTGTGGCAGGGGTTGGAGCTGGAGGAGCTTTGAGGTCCCTTCAACCCAAACCAGGCTGGGCTCCTGTGGCTCTCTGCACACTCTCCCGTGGCTGCGGCTCCTGCCCTGTGTCTCAGGTGGGCTGGGAGCCAGCAGGCTCCTGTGGCAGTTTCCCAACTGAGTCAGAAAGAGGAAGCCTTGGGAAATACTCGTATTTCTTCTGGGTAAGCGCACCAGGGCAGGGCTGATCTCCATGGCAGCAGTCACAGCATGGGCTGAAAGGTGCTGGTCGGTGCTGGTATGTGCTGTCGGGGCAGCTTGCCCTCTTCCAGCTCTCACTGAATGATGAATGACCGTGCACTGGTTCTGCTGGGTATTTGTCAGCTGTAGATCCTCTGTTGTAGTCCATTAAAGATGAGAGCCGGAGTGTTTGCTGTCATGGATCCTGCAGAGCTGTTGGGGAAAAACAAGGCAATCCGGTGAGAGTAGCTCCCTAAACTGTCCTTGATTCTTATGGAAGAGGCAAAGAGGACTTTGCAGGGAAAGAGGTGGTAGCAAGGACTGGGAATGAAGGAAACATGAAAACTCCCCCTTTCTAGGTTAAATGAGCCTTGTTGGGGATGTTTTTGCTGGCAGGAGGAGGAAGGATGGAATCAAATCTGTTTAATGGATGTATTTGTCTCAGGGCACGGAATGTGCTGGGGTCTGAGTTATATGGGTTTGTAACAACACAGACCAAATATATTTGGTGTTCTCCCCCTTATAAAAAGCTTGGTTTCAAAGGAGGATGCTTTCAACTAAAACTGGTGGTGTCTAAGTTATCACTCCAAGTCACTGCACATCTGAATAGACTTTAAGGGGAAAGCGCCTCTTGAGAAAGACTCAGCGTATTAATGAAAGGGCTTTTGCTCCAGAGCATCACTGGATATGGGATCGAGAGCCCCATTTGTTTTCCTTTTAAAGTCCTCCGCAGTGCTCAGAACTCAGGCCCTGTCTGTGGGAGAACTTTCACCTCATTGAACTGCGTTTGTGATTCAGTGCAGCTGGGTTTAGCAAGACCCTAGCCCCAGCCCCTGACCTGATGGTGTAAATCTGTTTCTTGGCATTCAAACTGCATTAGACTTTACAGCTCTCCTTCTATGTGTAGCACAGCTGTAGAAAGATGATGGGGGTGATTTTGTAGGTGTTTGAGGTACAATCGGTGCACAGGCTTGCAGAGACCAGCATCTGAGCTCTGTGCCCTATTCCAGCAAACCAGCTGCTGATGGAGTGATAAACTCATTTAAAGTGGACTTGGGGTAGAGGAAAGCATGTGCAAATCCCCTTGTTCCACGGACACCGCAGCAAGGATGCGGCTGCCGAGTCTACTCCATAGTGCTCAGTGCAGGCTCTGAATTTGCCTGTTCCTTCTTTTTTCCAGGAAGGCTGAGGAAAGCTCAGAAGCATTCCCTGCTGCAGGTTGTGACTTCCCAGAGGAGGCTGTAGGACCAAAGCAGATGGTTTTGGCACAGGCTGCACAGCAGGGCTTTGGAAACCGGCACCGTGTGATGCTCTCAATCACTGCTTGTTAGGCCCAACTGATCCAGGGGAATGGGATGCATGGGACCCAAGGGAAGCACTGAGGAATGCTTCATGTGAACCCCTCCGCAGACAGTTACTGGCTTCCTTCATTTGTGTGTGTTGCAAGGATGATGCAATTCCTCCTTGTAACACCCTCAATGGCATGCTGGATGTTCATTTGCCATTCCTGGTCCTGGATGAGACCTGCTTTACCAGGCAGAGGAGCACAAGGGGAAGATGAAGCCTACACCATGTCCTGGTGAGGGTCAGTGGGGAACGCCCATGGATGTCAGCAGCTAAAGGCTGTGTGTAGAACCCCAGCAGATGCAGTGTTTGGGTGGGTTTGGCCCCTTTCAGAAAGCCAGAGCCCCTGGTCCCATGCCCATCAGTCAGCCCTGAGTGGGCAGGATAAGTAGAGACCACATTGCAGGGTTGAAGGTGGATTTGAAGGTCTCTGTGTGAGCAGACCAGGATCTTGCCTTGGGACATGCTGGCAAAAATGCTCTCTATGTGAAGTAACAGTTGTCACCAGATCAGTGAAGGATCTGCCCTATCCAGAAGGAGGGGAGGGATAATGGTGTTGTCAGCTCCTCCTTGGCATCTTCCCCAAAAGGCTCCCATGGACCGGAATAGAGCCCTGCCAGTCTCTGCACAGTGCAGTGACTACAGCAGCCCTGAGCATGAACTCAGGCTTTCCCAGATGGAAATGGCCTTGGGATGGCTCTCAGAGGGACAGAAATAGCTTCCAAAGTGGATAGCTGTGTTGGTGGTCAGAGAGTGCCTTTTCCATCATCTTATTCCCCAATGCCAGCATAAGCTCCGCAAGCTGCCCGCATCAGCTGTCAATCCAAACAATCGGATTAACGAGGTCTACTCCAGGATATCACAACATCAAAGCTAAACCTGCAGTAGTCATCAGGAGGTGGATGGCTCATGAAGCCATGCGTCTCCATTGACCTCATACACCTCCGAATGCCCTGAAAATCCATAACCCGGTTCCAAGGCATGGCAAGCTGCTGGCCTGTTCTACAGACAGCTCTCATCCTCCAAAAGGCCACACGATGGCAGAAGAAGCAAAGAGCATCACAAAAAGAAGGGTTTTAACTAAACCAAAGCAGCGAGGCTGTATGTGTCTGTTTTAAGATTAGAGGGGATGCTGGCTCTGACCTCTTATTAATCTACCTACCAAGCACTGAGGTCCAAAAGCTTCCGTTGCTGCCAATATTAAAACCAAAGGTTTCGGGACTTAAACTGTTCTGTGAAAGGATGCAATGGACTCTCCCTAGTAGTGAGTAGCTCATAGCAGTCCCTTAGGTCACTCTGAGTTAATGCCCTGGTTGGCAGACTACCAAGGAGAGCTTGGCTGATGGACCAGATAACTAGTTTCTGATGCTAATTGAAGTGATGTGTCCCAAGTGAGCTGTACTGTGCAGAATTCCCCTTGGGATCTGCTCCTTGTGGTTCCCTTGCCACGGGCAGGGCATTTGTGGATGCAGGAGGCCCCTTTGGTACCCCTGTGTGTTATCTGCATGGGGACCAGCTGTCTGTGGCGTTAAAAGGGGCATTAAAAGCAGATTCCCATGTAAATGGCCTGAGAGCTGATGCAGTTGTTACCGAATCAGCAGCTGAATCACCCAGGCTGTTTGAGGGTGTGAAAAGCCCAGTCAGGGCTCTTCTTGTTCCTCTCTGTGGGGGTGGTTTCTGCTGAGATCGGGGTTTCGCTGCCCCAAGGCCACTGTGTCAGCAGCTAAAGGGGAGGTGACAGTGGCCTTGATTTCTCCAGTGAAATCCTGCCTTTGCTGCGCAGGGTAAATAGGGAGATGGATGGATGGATTTAAGCAGTCTGGTCCATGGAAGGAGCCTGGTTCTTGCTCTGGATGAGCAGGGGAGATCTGCTTCATCGGGGAGCTCCTTGGAGAAGGGTGTCTCCAATACCTTGGTCACAGGCATTGTTGACAATGCATTAAAGATAATGAATTACCTGTTTAATGCTTAATTCCATATCAGTGTTGCATTTTAGTTCTAATTCCAGCAAACCTCTATAGAAAGAGGGACATCAGCATTCCAAACTAAACTGGATAGGGGCTGCGGCTTGTAAGGGTGAGAGATGAGGAGTAACAGCACCTCTAGGAACATATGAAAGGGCAAAATATGGCTGTTTTTCTTCTATAGGCCAGGTAAGCCAGGCTGCCTTGGCAACAACGGGTGCCTGGCCACAGAGGCTGGTGGTTCACCATACATCACTGCTCTTTTCAACACGCAGGCAGGGAACACATCAGAGAACAGCAGCTCCCTCCCTCTTCTAGCCAACAAACAGGCTTGATACCATCAGAAACATAACCAAAGAGCAGTGCCAAAGGTCTAAGTTTAGTTCTCTGCTGCTGTTTTGTGGGGAGGGAAGCCTGGGACTGAGCTGGTCGGGCATTATGTGAAGGTGTTGAACAATCCCCATTCATTATTTAGGATGTGTTTAAAAGTGCTGAGCATTGTTCCCTGGTTTCCTCTGTTGTGGTCAGGCTTTTGTGTGGCAAGGTAAGGAGCAGCACAGCTGCACAGGGAGGAGCGGAAGGGTTGCACTGACACACAGGTGGTGCTTCATTGAGCAAACGTGGTGGCTTGAGCCTTGGTCATGGAATCAGGGAATGGTTTGGGTTGGAAAGGAGCTTAAAGCTCATCCAGTTCCAGTCCCAACACCTTCCACTGGAGCAGCTTGCTCCAAGCCCCTGTGTCCAACCTGGCCTTGAGCACTGCCAGGGATGGGGCAGCCACAGCTTCTCTGGGCACCCTGTGCCAGCGCCTCAGCACCCTCATAGCAAATCACTGCGGTGCTATTCTTGCTTTTAAAATGCCAAGTGAAAATCTCTGTGTTTTCCAGGTCTCTGGAAGCCCATAGCTGTCCTCTGGGCCCGGTCGTGGTGCAACGAGGTGAGTTTTGCTCAGTGTCCAAGGAGAAGCCTGCTTTCAAACTGGAGTGATGCTGGCAGCTGAAATGGAGGTGGCTCCTGGGTGCTGGGACTGAGCAGCCCTCTTGTTTCCCGCAGATCCTTGGGGCTGTTAGCAAGGGACAGCACCAGGAAAACTCTCTGCCCTGTGCTGTTGCAGCTGATATTGCTCCAGAAAAGGCTGTTTTACCACCAGGCAATAGCAATGTCAAACACATAACAGGATTTGTTAGGTTACATCTTGTCTTTCTCAATTCTGGTGGTTTATGTGGAAACATTCCCCTGCTCTGTACCCTCTGGACAGGGGAGATGCTCCCTTGAGGAAGCATTTCAGCTAAGTGCTGTTCCCACTAGTGTTATCCCACCCGGGAGGGAAGAGGGATGTGGGTTTGGCCTGTGCGTAGCCAAAAGAATGGGGACCCTGGGGAAAAACTGGTCAGCTTCTGTGCCTGGGCATTGCAAAGCTGCAACAGGAGTGAGCCCGGACTTGCTCTTTGCCTGCCCACCCACCCACCCACCGCTGTCCCTGCGGGGGTGCGCATGGAGCCTCCCGGGAGCAGTTTGCAGCGGGAGGAAGGAAACACCTTCCCTGGCCAGCCTTGACTCGGGGGCAGCGCTCCGAGGTGTTCGTGATGCTCGAGCATCACGGCAGTGGCTGCGCTTCTGTGCCCGAGCGCTCTCCCGCGGCACAGCGTTAAGGACCAGCCCGTACCCGGCTCTTCGGGGGTGGCGGGCGGCGGCGCTGCCGCTGCCTCCATCCGCAGGACGAGCCCCGGGGGCTGTGCGGGCTCCCCCCGCCGGCCCCGTCCCGCACTACAGCTCCCAGCCTGCTCCGGGGCGGGCGGCGGCGGGACAAAAGCGGGGGCGCGGGGGAAGTGCCTGCAGCCGAGCGGGGCCGGGCCGGGCCGTTCCGTTCCGTGCCGGGCTTTGCCGTGCGGGGCAGCGCGGCGGGGCCCCGCCACCATGGACCGAGCGGGGATGCGGCGGTGAGGGCGGCGGGGCCGGGCGCTGCCGCGATGCTCCGCCGCAGCCTCAGCCGCCTGGTGAGTGCGGGGCCCGGGCGGGAGGAGCTCGCTGTTGCTGCTGCCGTTTCCTGCTGGTATTTCCCGTTTAGCGGTGGTTTTGCCGGGGGGAGGTCGGGGTGCAGCGCTCCCGATGGGAGCCGCGGGGGAACCCCACGGCAGGGCCCCGCCGCGCTGCGGCTCCCCCGGGGAACTTGCTGTCGGTGCCCAAGCCGTCTTCTTTCATTTCCTACCCCAAAACCTAGAGGAGGGCACGTCCCGGTGCCTGGAAGCGCGCACGCAACCCGCGGGTTTATCCTGGTGGGATGCAGGGCACTTACAATGATGCTCCCCGCCGCTTTGCCACCCGGATACCTTAGAACCCCTCCCGGTGCCACATAAGCGGCTCGGAGATTTCACCGTGACCTCATTGCTTGGCCTGAACTCTGTAATTACTCATTTTTTCCCTCTTCCACAGCAAGTGCGCTAAACCCGGTGTTTTAACAGCTCTTTCAGGAGCTCCTCTTTATTTACCGGTGTCATTTGTTGTGCAGTGCGTGGTTCACAAAGTTCCTGGAGTTTATACACCAGGCGTGTGTTGTTAGAGCAGCGACGGCACCCCTGGAGGCTCAGGAGCTGTTCCCTGAGGCACATTGCACCTCTTGGCACCCCGTTCGCTGCCAGAATAATGGGCTCTGCCTGCAAGGCCAGAACCCCTGGGAGATGCATTCCCATCTCCACTTTTGGTGTGGAGCGAGCTGTTTGGGCTGGATTTCCAGCCTTTCTGCACAAGGGACTTTAATCTCTTCCTTAAGTCTGGAGGTGGCTCTGCAGCAGGTCTGGAGGGGGGAAGAAATGGTTTGTTTTCCCATTTGCAGGCTGTGTTTCTGTTGCAGGCTCTGGGTTAGCCCCGTGGAGAACACACCTACTGCAGCTGCTGGTTTGCAGCCCTGGGGACAAACGGCTCTAATCTCAGTTTCTGGCTTTGATGGCTTTGAGTTTACCTCTGCCTTGTGTTATGTGTTTCCTACCCCAGGAGGTGGTTGGGGTATGGAGCATCTCCTCTGAGTGCAGCTAGAAGTGTTGTTGAGGGGGTTTGGACCTTGTTTTCCACATGCTGGCTTTGAGAGTGGCGTTTGGGCAGTTGAGCTGTGTTTGTTATCAAGCTGGTGCATGGGTCCTCCAGCCATGGGCAGATAGCAGCTCCCACTGTGCTGCAGTGGCTCTGCCCTGTCCCCAGCCTTGCAGGATCTCCCAGGAGCTTTGGATCCCTCCTCCTGCTCTATGGAGGGGAGGCTGACCCATGGTGTTGATCTGGATGGGGAGCACGGGGCTTCAAGTGTTGCTTGTCTTGTGGCAGTGGCATTGCCACTGCAGTTGTGGCTGCCCCATCCCTGGCAGTGCTCAAGGCCAGGTTGGACACAGGGTCTTGGAGCAAGCTGCTCCAGTGGAAGGGGTCCCTGCCCGTGCCAGGGGTTGGAGCTGGAGGAGCTTTGAGGTCCCTTCCAACCCAAACCAGGCTGGGATTGTATGATTCTCTTCATTAAAGGCTGCAGTTTACCGACACTTAAGATCCCATAGGGCTACTTAGATTAACATTGTCACCTCTGCACTCTGTGCTCTCTGTCAGAGGCTCAAATACCAATGGATGTTAAACCCTATTTTCAGATGTATTTCACAGCTTAGGGATGATGAACGTGCCTTGCCCTATCAACATGACTTATGTGGTTCTGTTTGTCCCTCCCATAAGCTTCTTATCCTGGATAGAGTATGCAAGGGAATGTTAAGCAAGAAGGGCAGAGTCGTGTATATGGGTCTGCTTTGCTGCCCAGGGGTGCAGCCTGATGCTCTCTGCAGAAACAAATTGGGTTCTGAACTTCAATTTACGCTGCTGAAATCACCCCTGCTGAAAGCAGAGCGGGGTTGGGATCGCTGCGGGGAGGCGGGATTGAATGGCCACAGGTAATCCACTTTCAGGACACACTGTCCACTTGGAAATACAACTTCAGCTCTTTATTGGGAATGGATTCTGCCATCGGAGTCTTATTTATAGTCTCCTGCTCCTTGTATGGCTGCTGTGGGGAGGATTGCGGAGTGGAGTAGCAAAGTGCGTTGGTGACCAGGGAGTTTGGATCCGTCTCCTTGTGTAGGATTCTGCAATGAGTGATACCCACTTCCAGCCTCCCTTGGCAGGCACCTGGGAGCTGCTGGTCCCTGAGTCATGCCTCAGAGACGATGTGCTTGTTTTCCCTTAACGACTTCTCCGGGGTTTTTCCAGAGGTGGGGCTGTGTGCATCCGTGGGGCCACAGCTACAGCACAGCTCTGCCGGTGCTGATCCAGCTGCTGGGAGAAGTCAGTGAGGAACACAGGAAGAGAAGTTGCTGATGCCCCTGTTGGTTTTGGTTCTTCCTCCCATTTAGCTTGTATTTAAGCTCTCGCCCTGATCACTGCAGGAAGGATGGGGAGCACCCATGGGTGCTAGCCCTCCTCTCGGGATGCCCGGTGTTGGCTGAGCATCCCACCTGGGTCTCTTGTGTCTGTGGTCCCTGGTATTTTCCTCCTTTTGTTTAAAACCCACGGTAACAGCAAGCAGTCTGTAATTGGGAGCACAAATTGTTGTGTGTGTTTATGCAGGGCCTAACAGGACCATTGTTGTGTTATTCCCTTTTAATTAAATACCCTGGGGCCTGATCCTCTTTGCTGCCCGTGCCCTGGTAAATCCCTGGTGCTTAGCAAGTGCTGGGCTGGTTGTGAGCTGCCGGCTCTCGAGAACATTGTTTGATGCTGAGGGAAAGAGGATGTCTCTATGATGGGCACATGGTGCTTGTCCCTGGGCTGGACCTGTGTTGTGACTTGGTGCCTTTGCCTTGTTACAATGATGTTCCTTTAGTGGTCTCCTGGGGTCTCCAGTGATGGGGTTACCCCTGAGTTGGTTATGGGGCTGTGTGGGGTCCTCCAATGGGACTTGGCAGCTTCCCTGGCTCAGGACCTGTTCCTTATTGTCCCCACTGGAACAGATTGCAGAGGGACAGTGAGGAAAGCACGGGGGTTGCTTGGTGCAGCCCTAAAGCCTTTGTAACCGTTACTCCTAATTTGCATGCTCGGTGATGCTTTCACTTGGAGCTTTTCCATCTGGGGCTTATTCTACCTAATGTGAAAACCAGCGTGTGACCACCCCGGGGCAGGGTTAAGGGGACATGCACTCAAGGCTGGCTTTAATGTCACTTATGGGGCGGTCCCAGGCAGGCTCCCCTTGCTCTGCATCCCCTGGCTGTGGCCACCGTGCTGCCACCGAAAGGGTTTCTGTCATTGAAGTCATTCTGAGTGTCACAAATCTCCTTTCCAAACCCTTACCCTTCCCAGAGTGGTGTGGGACCGATCTCGTGCTTGTGGATGGGGGCTTATATACGGACAAGTGGTGCCTGGTATGGGATTTAGGGCTCTGTTGAGGCTTTGCTGAAGTTCTGCAAACCCAGCCTCTAGTTCCCCCATCCTTACATAGCAGGGGGAGAAAGGCTGGTGCTGCTTGGAGAGGGTCTGGGTTGGGATGTCCCACCACAGGCAGAGCCATTGGCAGGACCAGCACAGGGTGGTTTGTCCCCTTGTGTCATAGGATGCTTTGTGTTGGAAGGGACCTTAAAGCTCCTCCAGTTCCAACCCCTGCCACGGGCAGGGACCCCTTCCACTGGAGCAGCTTGCTCCAAGCCCCTGTGTCCAGCCTGGCCTTAAGCACTGCAGGGATGGGGCAGCCACAACCTTGCTGGCCCCAAAGCCTTGGGGAGGAATAGAGGCAGGAGGAAGGTCTCAGAGAAGGTGTTTCTTGATCTAAGAGGTGTGTACTGGAGGCTGGGGAGGTGCAGCCTTCCAGTACCTGAAGGGGGCCTATAGGGATGCTGGGGAGGACTCTTCATCAGGGTCTGTAGTGACAGGACAAGGGGTAACGGGTTAAAACTGAAACAGGGGAAGTTTAGATTGGATCTAAGGAGGAAATTCTTTCCTGTTAGGGTGCTGAGGCACTGGAATGGGTTGCCCAGGGAGGTTGTGAGTGCTCCATCCCTGGCAGTGTTCAAGGCCAGGTTGGATGAAGCCTTGTGTGGGATGGTTTAGTGTGAGGTGTCCCTGCCCATGGCAGGGGGGGCTGGAACTGGATGATCTTGAGGTCCTTTCCAACCCTAACTGTTCTATGATTCAAGCCTGGGAAGGAGTGGGGCATGCAGTGGAGCACTACGGGACATGTCCTGCCTAGTGCCGTGCAGGAAAACACCCCCATTGAGACCCATTCAACCAGCAGACAATGAGAAATGGCCCAAAGTCCCTGTATAGAAGGGGAACAAACTCCCCATTGGCTCTGGGGAGTGGGTGAGGAGGGGCAGTGGGAGAGCCCTGGCAGCGATGTGGGAGATGTCTGCGCGTGGGGTGGAGGATGCTGGTTTACGCTCCCGTCTCTGGGTTTTGCAGCAAATGTGTAATAAAGTCTATTTTAGGACCCGGAGCACATCTGTGATTTTCTTTCACGCTCGCCTTTTTATAGAGAGTGTGAACCAAACATGCCAGTGTGTGACTGCAGTTCCCAGTCTAATAGGAAAGAAGAGCATAGGTGGGAGTTGGAACCTTTCCCCCCCCCACACTCCAGCTCTGTTAACACCTTGAGAGTGAGTCTCTATGTCAAACACCTTGTGCCTGGCTCGAGCTGGCACCAGAAGCATTTTGCTTCCATTAATGTGACCAAACCCTGCAGCAGCAAAGGTTGGGGTTGGGGGGGGTCTTTGTTCTGCTTCCAGTGTGGATTTCAATGGAGTGACTTTGTTTCATGGCCGTTGCTGGAATTTATGGTGTTTGTTTAACCTGATAAGGACCAGTTCCCCTTTAGCAACTCATGTGTGACCACAGAGACATCAGAGGCTTAAGTGGGCAACCTGGAGCTGCAAAAGGCTCTTTCCCACTGCTGCAATCCCTTATGGATGCCCTTACCCTGGAAAATAGGGACATGGGGGTTGGAACTCGATGATCTTAAGGTTCTTTCCAACCCTAACCACCCTATGGGAGTTTCTCAGATCCCTGTACCCATCTCTTTAACCTTTCACAGCAGTGTCCTAACCATAGCCTTACTCCCAGAAATAGCTCAACCATTTGGCTATAAATACATAAAACTCAAACAAAAACCTCCTTTCCCAGCACTGGACAAGCAGCTGCATGAAAGATTCATGTGTGTAGTTAAAGTTTGGAGAGGTTGGGGATCGCTGTAAGGGGGGATTGGAGAGCACTGGTCAAACATTAATGGGAAATGGGGCTGCCAGTTAAACCTGTGCTGTGCAGAAACTTCCCGGTGGGGAGGAACACGTGTCTCGAGGCTGTGTTTTATTCATCACTCAGCATCGTTTGTGCCTCCAGTTGCATAGAAGAGTAATAATGATAGTGTGGGCTGTGTGGGGAAGGTCCGGAGCTGCAGCTGAAGGCACGGCAATCTGCTTTTAACAACCAAAACTGTAAAAGCAAACAGGCTGGCTATTAATAGCGAGCTTTGCCTCTGATTTCATCCTGTTGCCTTTGGTTTGTGCACTTCCTTTCCGAGTAAAACTGCTGCTTTCTGGCTGTGACCGTTGATGTCCTCTCTAAGGGAGAGGTTTCTGTGTTAGTACCAGTTAGCAGCAAAGCTGCTGGAGACTATTGGTGGCTTCTGTAAGCCAGGAGGAACCGTCACACCGAAGTCAGTTGTCCTGCCAGTGGCCAAGTTTGTAGCGATGCAGGATGGGTCCATGTGAGCATCCTCCTGTGGTACCCACACTTCTTGCATCTCTTATCTGCAGACATGTGCAACAGGAAAGCATCATCTGGCTGCTAATTCCTCATGGTGCGGGACTGTGTATCCCCTTGGGGGACTTTAACCCACTGTCCTTGTGGGGTGGGCAAGGAACGTGGGCACAGGGTGGCTGAGTGCACTGTTAACCCCTTTGCCCTGCCCTGGCAGCACTTGCTTGGGGTTTTCTAAGGGAGTTTCCTGTATGTATGTAGCTGTGTGTAGGAGGTGGTTGCTGGGGCTGGAGGGTGCTGTGGAGGTTTTCCTGTGTGAGTTTCCCAGCTTGGATGGTGGCTTTGGTGCCCTTCTGCCTTAAAGTGTCCTCTGGTCCCCACTGAGCCCTGCCCAGGGGAGTAGGTTAGGCTATGGTAGGAGCAAGCAGCCGCTCTTGCCTTGTTGCCCAGATGTCTTATCCCATGGTGAGCTTAGAAAATACTGATCTGTGGGTTCAGATTTAAATCTGCTTCTCGTTGTCCATCCCATGGCCATCTGTTCAGCCTGGAGAAGAGAAGGCTCCTGAAGGGGAGACCTTAGAGCAGCTCCAGTGCCTAAAGGGGCTGCAGGAAACCTGGAGAGGGGCTTTGGGCAAGGGCCTGTAGGGACAGGCCAAGGGGAATGGCTTGAACCTGCCCGAGGGGAGACTGAGCTGAGCTCTTAGGCAGAAGCTCTTCCCTGTGAGGGTGCTGAGGCGCTGGAACAGGGTGCCCAGAGAAGCTGTGGCTGCCCCATCCCTGGCAGGGGATATTTGATGTTTCCCCTTGTTAACCTGGAGCTTTGCAGCTTTCTCTACCTGGTGGGACCATGCAGAGGCTGATCCCAGCAGCTCGGGGTGCTGGGCTGTGGCTCTTTGCTGCATGTCAGTGATGAACCACTGTGTTGAGGAGCCTCACGCTGCTGGGTGGTTGTTAGCAGTGGTGCTGCATGAAGGATGCATCCATGGAGATGCTGTGCTCAGACTGTATCTTCCCCTTAGGGACACCGTGCTGGTCAGGAAGTGTGTCATGCTCACTGGAAATAGGGATCAGGGACACTGCTGCTCATGTTGCTGATGACTATAAGCCATTTCTATTCTCTTCCACAGTTTTGCTCTCCTGGGTCTCCTGCACCCTTTTTGCAGGCTGGCTCTACAACTACAAGGCAGTCCCTGCTGCTTTCAGTGTAACCATCACACTGCAGCTTGCTGAATTGCTTTGAATTATCCAGTATCCCACTGGCTACTTGGTTACCGTTTGATTTGGGCACTTAGGATTTGGCTTTTTGTGATAAACTTCACTCCAAGACTTGTGCGTGGAGCTGTTACACGGGTTGCCATCACCCTTACATGGTAGCAGGGTGATGTTGGTACTGCAGGGGATGGGCATGCTGTTTTAAGCTTGGCTTACTAACTTGTAGCCTGGGGAAACAGTGAAACTTCCCTGCTTTTAAAAGGTCTCCTGCCCTTTCCCAGCTCCTGCCTGGCTGCTGTGTCAGGAAAAGCCTGTTCTGCCCACAGGCTGCAGTGACTTCAATATATATATATGCATTAAATATACATGTATACAATATGTATGCATTAATTATGTATATGTGCAATATATAGGTGCGTTAAACACGTATTTTTGCATATGGGCTCTTTCTCGGGTGTAGCCAGAATCCGGGATGATTTATAGAATCCCATAGCTTTAGTCATTCAGTTTGAGGTGGAATTCCAGGTGAAGCCAGTTTAATCTAAAGGCATGGCAGCTCTTGACATCCAGTTGTAATGGATAGCGGCTGTGGTTCAGAGATATTTGTCCTGCTCTCCTTACTGAAAGCCTAATGCACTTAGTTCAGATCCGGCTGTTTGTAAAGGGCTCTTTCCTCTCCTCCTGCAGCGGAAAGGAGGGATGGGCACCCGCCAGGCTCTCATAGCCAGGTATTTTGAGAGCAAATCAGGCTCCTTGGTGTTTCTCACAACTCAAACAAGTTTCCTGTCAAGCTCCTTTGTGGCCTTGGATGAGTAATGCTTTGCGGTGTGCTTTTCCCTTGTGATTTCAGCTCAGTTGTGCAGCATCTATAGGTGAAAGGGCCCTTGGGCTTGGTAATTCCTAGCTGTGTATTTTCAAAGGGGCAGCAAGCGGTCTTTACGTCTGGCCTATCTTGAAGCGTGCTGTATACCTTCATAAGATATAAAGCTATTAAAGCGGGAAGCAGAGGCAACACTCAGTTGGTAGGTGTAATTTGTTTGCAGTATTGTGGCAGAGGCACTGATTTGCAAGCCAGAGGGATGCTATTTGTCTTGTAAAGGCTCTAGAAGAGCTGAGTAAGATGTGCAACAGGCCAGACTAGGCTATTTGAAGCTGCTTTTTCCCATTCTTTGGTATTGCAATCCAAGATCTTTTCAGCAATAATAAAACCCAAGCACCAACAGGCTGCAGTGATGCTGGGCTCCATTGCCTGAGTCTCAGTTGGCTTAAAAGGGAAAAAATCATTATAAAATCTCACTGCTGGGAAGTTAAATGTAAGGAAAACACAGAATGCGCTTTGTGAGCAGCCCTGCCACCTTTTGGGGTGATTTCTGGGGAATTCCTTGCCAGCGTTCACACAAAGCCAAGCTACCTGTAGTGCCCTGAGCACTGCATTGGGGCTGCACTGGGGGTACCCGCTCAGAGCAGGCTTGTTCTTATATGGGCTGCAAAGCTAAGCTTAGAATGCAATACTGATTGATTTCTAATGTTTTAGTGGTGTTTTGTGTGTTGGTCTTGTTTGCTCTGAGTTGTGGATGGGTTTTATTCCTATCTGTTTAGTTGTTTAGTTCTTACTCTTTTGCCCTTTACTTCCAGCTCACCTTTTCTTATACATGTTTGCTGAGGGAGTGCACTAGAATTAGCTGTGATACCCAGAGGGCATCATCCTTGCATCAGCCAAATCAATACTCTCCAGCACATAGAATCAACCAGGTTGTAAAAGACCTTTAAGATCATCAAGCCCAACCTTTACCCCAGCACTGCCAAGTCCACCACTAAACCATATCACTAAGACATTGTTTCTGCGGCCTGGTTTCCTCCCAGGCAGTTAAATGGATGGAAGTGGGACTTCCCACTTGACAAGTACCATTCCAGTAAGTGCAGGGTGGGAAGATCAGATGTGCAAAGAGAGGAAACGTTGGGTGAAGGAGCTTGTCTTGTAACTGTGAGGGTAGGAACGCCTTGATCCCCGTGTTCAGGGAAAGCAGTGGATGGGGATGGCTGAGTCATCTCCCGGGATGCTGCCCTGTTCTACAGCTGATGGACCACACTGAAACCCTTTGAGCACCAAGCCCAGCATCCCAGGGCTGTCTCAGACTTTGTCTCCATGTCCCTGTGGATAAGCGGATTTCCTTCCCACTGCAAAATGCAGTGCTGGTGTTGCTCAGTGCGGATGCTCGGTCAGCCTCAGGCAGGTTGCTCTGCAGCCGCTTCACCCAGCCTGGCAGGAACAGGAGCCAAAAGGATTTCCTGAAGATAAACAGTTCTAGGCCACATGTTGAGGATTTTTGTCCTGACTGGGTGGATTGCACTGATTCAGTATCCTCGTGTAACTGTGCCTGCAGCCCCAAGGGTGAAACTGCTGGTTACTGCAGTATCCGGACATAAAATGCTCCCAGTGAGATCTAGGGCTGATTTTGGATGTGGAGCAATGGATGAAGTAGGTGATTTCTCCTTCTCTTCTGCCTCTTATCTCCTGCTACTTCTGTAAAGACATTTCTCTGCAGTAGAGCACAGGGTGGGTTAGAAAAACGCAGCTTTTGGGGTTTTTTTGAGTAGAAAAACTTCATCCGAATGGAGGGGCTGGGACCTTGGGTACCCATTGCAGTACTGGTGATGATCACCCCATGATGCTGGTGTGGAGCTCAGTCGTCTCATGATGCCTGGACCTGCCCTCCCATCCCTCTGGGTACGTGGGAAGTAGGACATCCTCCCTGCAGAAAGCTTTACCTGGAGGATGTGGGTTGGGCAGCCCTGGGTACCAGCTTCTGGGCTGCTGCAGTGATGGCATATGGAGCATCTGCCCCTGTTGGTGGGCATCCTTGCTTCCATAAGGAAAGGGAGGAAACTGCTTTGGGAAATGAGTTCCTTGCTGGTCATTCGTTACACTCACTCTGAAATGATGGGAAAACTTAAAAAGGGGGAAAAATGCTCGTAGGAGGCAGAGGTTAGAGTAAAGCCTTGCTGGGCTGGGATGCACAACATGGTATTTAGGGTGCATTTTTGTTTCCATAACTGAAGAGCTCAGGCTTTGGAGGACTGGAAAGCAACGGGGAAAACCATCAAATTACAGCTCTGCTGGCTGATGCAAGCTGGACAACTGCGGACTTGGAGGGTTTTTTTCCAGTTTGCTCTTATTTTAGCTTTTGCCAGGGCAAATCACTGCTCTGCAGAGCTTGTGCCCTGCTAAAATAGCTGCCGATGAGCAGACATATGCGCACAGCTTGAGCAGGAGGTTCGGAGATGGGAAGACCTCGTTGTATTTGCTTTGTGACCTCTGCAAAACATTTGGCTCTTGTTCAATGTCCTTTTTCAGTTCTCAAGTTTGAAGTGTGCCTATGAGCCTGAATTCTCAATGCTGGCAGCGTGCTGGTCAGACTTTTGCTTTGGACTGCCAAGAATAAAACCACTCTGCCTGTATTCCAAGATGAGCAAAGGGGAAAAAAGGGTTGAGATCCTGAAAACTTCCAGAGGTGGGATGGTTTGAAGCAGGAGCAAGAGATTTCCCATAAGGCAGCAGCACTGAAATGTTGCTGTCCCAGCAGATGGCTGCTGGCTTTGGAGTATGGCTTTCTGCATCGTATGTGAACCTGACAGCAAACGGAGGCTGTGATCCATAAGGAGAGGGCTGGAGCGTGCTGTAAATGTGTTACCTAGGGAAAGAAACTTGTATTTCCTCTCTCCACCCTTCCTAAATCTTTCAAGTAGCCCTTTCCCCTGTTCGCCCTGCCCTGCCCTGTCTGTCTCTGCTTTTATCAGTGCCTTTATTTGTCCATGTCAGCTTTTCCAGGAAACTCAGCCTGGTTGGGCTCTGCTGTTCTCCAGCCCATCGTCCTTGGTGAAGGTGACCTTCCTGCATGCCCATATGGTGAAACAGCACGTCCTTGGGACAGAGGGGACATGGGGACAGGCTCTGGCCAGGGCCACTTACGTCACTGGACGCACTTTGCCTTGCACTGAGGATGGTGCAGTGTGGGTCGATAATGATGTGCTACATAGACATCATCCACCACATTGTCATCTCCATGAGGACCAGGGATGAGGTCTGGGTGTTGAGCCCCATCACGTGTTGACCATGGTTTAGAGGACAAAGTGTTGGTCATGGTCCTTTCTTATATTAATCTCAAAGAATCTGTGGCTGCCCCATCCCTGGCAGTGCTCAAGGCCAGGTTGGACGCAGGGGCTTGGAGCAAGCTGCTCCAGTGGAAGGGGTCCCTGCCTGTGGCAGGGGTTGGAGCTGGAGGAGCTTTGAGGTGGTCTTTCAGGTGCAGAGGAGAAGCCGAGCAGCAAGGCTGCTCCTGTGCTCCCCTGCCTTGCAGAACAGCACAGGCAGAGCCTCTGACATTGAACTGGGACCTTTGGCTTTTGTGGCTGGAGCCAAACCCTTCGTGTCCCTGAAGGCAACCCCCGGCCTGAGTGTGGAGACAGTGCCTGTGAGACTGCAGAGACAGCACACGGCAGCTTTTATGGACGAGAAATGATGCCGTTTCTATCAGAACTGTTTATTCAGAGCAGCTTCCAGTGTGTGAAGGGGCCTCCAAGGCTGCCAGAGAGGGATCCTTCATCAGGGACTGCAGCGACAGGACAAGGAGTGATGGGTTTGCACCGGAACAGGAGAAGTTCAGTTGAGGAATGAGGTAGATTCTTCCCTGTGAGGGTGCTGAGGCGCTGGCACAGGGTGCCCAGGGAAGTGGTAAATGCTGCATCCCTGGCAGTGTTCAAGTCCCGGTGGGACAGAGCCTTGGCAGGCACGGTCTGGTGTGAAGTGTCATTGCCCATGGCAGGGAGCTTGGAGCTGGAAGCTCTTGAAATCCTTTCCAACCCTAACTATCCTACAACTAAACTACAACTACAACTACATCTACCCTATAATTCTATGAGTCTAAGGAAAGTTAATTCTAGAGAAGAACAAACAACACAGCTGCTTACCCCTACACTAACCTATAACCTATTGAAACCCCAACAATCCTACACTAACCTGTAACCTATTGAAACCCCAACAATCCTACACTAACCTATAAGCTATTGAAACCCCAACAACACTTACTCCTACACTAACCTATCCCTATCTCTACCCTACGGATGTTCCTATCTACCTACGCCTACGTTTAGGGGCAGAGGCGCCAGTGGTGTCGGTCGGGGTGGGTGCAGCAGCCCCGCGCCTGGTGCGTGTGGAGCGGGGGGCTGCAGAGGGCTGGGTGTTGTGCTGCTCCTCTGCAGCTCCGGCACCAGGCTCAGCACCGCGCTGGCGTCTTCTCTGCCCGGTGCCCTGGACGCCGGTGCCCGGGGGGGCTGCGGTGGCCGCTCTCAGGCGCTCCATGGCGCTTTCTGCCCTCCTCTGGATCTCATCCAGGTTGGGGTAATCCCTCTGGAAGTAGGGGTGGTAGTAGAAGAGCAGCTGCAAAACGCAAAGGAGAGGAGTCAGTTGCCATCGGTGCAAGGAGGAGAGAGACAGAGATCCGGTAACTCGGCATCTGCATCGGAAAAGGCAAACGTGGGTGCTCAAAAGGACTTTCTGGGGCATTTTAAACCTCAGCTGTTCTGGCTGAATGCAATGTTAGGGTAGGGCTTTGGTCAGTCAGAACCACCCTTGTGTTTCCAGGTGCTGGGAGCAGAGAAGTGTAGGGTCTTCAAAAGCCTGAAATCCAATGGAGAAACCCAAGCAGGTCTCGTTTTAGAGCACCTGAGTGTGGAATGGGCCTGTTGGGAATAATGGTGGTGCTGCCGTGTATCTTGTCAGCATGGAGCAGCTGCCACAAGATGATGGAGGGCTCTTTTGTGTGCGGAGGAACCAACGTACCTGTCCCAGAGCAGGCCCTGACGCTGCTGCTACTGCCCGCAGCTCCCTAATGGGCACGGATACCACCATGTCCTCCTCCATCCGGCAGAACCCATAGAGGTGGAGCCGGTCCAGGAATTCGTTCATGGTCTCAGCCTGAAGGGCCCTGCGTGCTCCCCTCTTGCTGAGAACTTCGCTTTCGAAGAGGTTATCTGCAATAACCAGGCAGCTCCCATTGTCGCCCCACCAGATGGAGTGGAAGCGGAAGCAGGACATGAGCTTCCATAGGGCGACCAGGAAGGAGTCTGGTGCAGAGGTCTCTGAAACACAAAATTGCATGGTCAGGGCCCAGGGTTCGTCAGGCAAGCCCTGAAGGGAGATTTCTTTTGCGGGAGGTGCGGTGGCAGCAGCCCAAGGTGCTCCCGTGTCACCTCTTCGAGGCATGGTCGATGCTGAGGATGCCTCCCCTGAAGATGCCTCTCAAACCACTTGGTTCCACCCCTTGGCTCCAAGTGTCCCCCAAGCAGCCAGGCCGGGTCCTGCTGCTCAGCAGACTGAAGGGCGGTGGCACCAGCGGCCCCTCAAGTTCCCCAGCATCGCTGTGACATCGGGGTTCCATGAGGGTTCCATGCACGGTGCCCATCTCCTGGCAACAGGAAGGGGAAGGCAGCAGAAGTTGCTCGAAAGCCGCGTTGTCTTCTCCTGGAGAGAGCAGTTTAGAGCCGAGAAGTGACCCCAACTGTGTTTGCCTTTGGCCTGTGCTGCTGGGGCCGTGCTGCCTCCCGTTGCCCCGGGGAGCTGGTCCCCGAGGTGGGATGGGGAAGGCTGCAGCGTTGGGCATCAGAGTGCCCAGGCCTGAAGTTTCTCCCTTGGGCACCTTCCCCCTGTGCAGAAATGCCCCAAGCCTCTTGTGTGGAGTAACCCCGCTGTGATTGCAGCAGCGCTGCTGCTGTCGCGGCTGTGCATGTGCTGGGTGATGCTCTCAGCTCTCAGCAGGGCTCCGTGCTGCTCTGCAGGATGAAGCACAAGTGAAACACCCCCTGCGCTGATCCTGCATGTGAAATAAAGTGGTGCTCTGCACTCCTGTACCTTTTTGGGATGGGTTCCTCTGCTTTTCTTTGAGACAGAGCCCTTAGACCCAAGCCAGGACACTCAGTGATGTTCTCTCAGCCTTTTGAAAGCTGTCACCTCAGTCCTGAGCTGGAGGAGCATGGCTGCAGGAACAGTGGTGTCAGCTGCAGGGCCTGAAGTCCATGGAGCCTGACCTTAGAGCAGCTCCAGTGCCTAAAGGAGCTGCAGGGAACCTGGAGAGGGGCGTGGGACAAGGGCCTGTAGGGACAGGCCAAGGGGAATGGCTTGAACCTGCCCGAGGGCAGACTGAGCTGAGCTCTTAGGCAGAAGCTCTTCCCTGTGAGGGTGCTGAGGCGCTGGCACAGGGTGCCCAGAGAAGCTGTGGCTGCCCCATCCCTGGCAGTGCTCAAGGCCAGGTTGGACACAGGGGCTTGGAGCAAGCTGCTCCAGTGGAAGGGGTCCCTGCCCGTGTCAGGAGTTGGAGCTGGAGGAGCTTTGAGGTGGTCTTTAAGGTGCAGAGGAGAAGCCGAGCAGCCAGGCTGCTCCTGTGCTCCCCTGCCTTGCAGAGCAGCATGGGCAGAGCCTCTGACATTGACCTGGGACCTTTGGCTTTTGTGGCTGGATCCAAACCCTTTAAGATCCCTTCCAACCCAGCCAATTCTATGGTTCTGTAGTTTTCTGTTGACTCTCCTTTGCTCTTGCTTGTTGTTCTGCTTGGTCTGGGGCTCACATGGTTTTCTTCTGCTTAGGGATGAGCCGCAGAAGTCCCCTGCAGTGGGGAATGAACTTGGAGCTGTGCTCACCTTCAGCCCTTTCTCTTGGACCTGGGGGCTCTTTGTATTTGAAGAGCAATGTTCTTTTTTCCCAGAGGACTGTGCATGTTATCGACCCTTTGCCATAGGGGAGGGCACTGGGGTTGATCCCGATCGATGGAATTCTCTCTCTACCTCAGGACATCTCCCTAAAAATGTGGTCGCTGTGGGTAAGCATAGTCCAAACTGCTGAATTATTAAGGCTTTACTCAGAGCATCACTTGTATAGAAATGACTAAGGACAAAGAGGAAAAGAAACTTTGGCAGGAATCTAATTCAATTTAATAGATACTGGGTGCGCAATGAGGTCTCTGTGCTGGGGGAGGCTTTTCCGGGGTAGTTTTGGGATGCGATGGTAAATTTATGGAGGCTTTTTAGCCTTGTGCGTGTGTTTTCCGTGGTGGCTCTGCACTACAGGAGCGGGGAGCTGGAACAGGCTGCGTTCGGAGGTGGTGTTATTTCTGCAGGCTTTTTTGGTAAACCGGGTCGTCTTCTCGACTACTCCTATGATAAATGGAGCAATACGGGAGTGATTTGGCTTTAAACCATTCACGAGTTCTAAGCTGCGTAACATGATTTAATCTTTCCCCTGCATCTATTTAATATAAGCTGTGATTTCATTGAAAGGGTTGAGCTTTGCACTTGTACCGTGTAATTATCTCTTGTTTTAGCTGATGACTCCTTTAAAATGCCTGTGGTTTGTATTAGGCCTTATTTTCCTTCTGTGTTATTTAGTGTTTACTTTGCGGCTTGAAGATACCTGCAGCAAACATGAAAGGAGTTTCTTTTGCTCGGTTCGCTCTGATTTAGGTGCTTTCTGAAACTGGAGTAAACGGAATGATGGGGATGTGTCTTTTTCTGTCACTGTCTCTCTGGAAACGGGGCCAGCAGGTAGCACAGACCTTTGTTTTCCATATGGAGGATATAATTAAACCCTGTGTTTTGTAGCTGCCCTAGAAATAGCCCACTTCAAGTGGCTTCTTGTCAGCGGCGGCTGCAGAGCGCGGGTTCACCTCTCCTGTTGAACTCGGTCCCACTCCATTAATTTTTACCCAGGGTTGCTAATTTTTACCCAGTTTTGCAGCTTCTCCCGAGCGCCAGGTCCTGTGCCTGCTGCTGTGGTGGATTCCCAGAAATCTGGGGAAAGAGGAGCTTCTCCAGGTGGGAGCTGCTGTGCTGGAGCAGGACATCCATGTGGGAGAAGGACACAGATGGGAAAGGGGCATGAAGGGAGGCTTGTCTAAGCTCAGGCAAAGAATCTGGGGAGTTGGTGTGGGCTGTGAATGTAATTCTGCCATCTCTGTGTAATGCTCCAACAACTTCAAGTCATAAATGATGCTGGGTCATTAGTTGCATCCATTGGCTTTTATAGCCCTGATCTGATGCCTTTTAAATCGTACCTGTTCCTGACTCCTAGAGAAAAGCTTATAGCAAAATGCCAAGCCTCAGTTGGCCTATTGATGTGTGTTGATGGGCTTTGTAAATGCAGACAAGGTACAAAAGCATTATCCCATATGCCCTCTTTTCAGAACTGCTGCTTCAGGCAGTGACTGAGCTTTATACCGAGTTGAAAGCACAGGGAAGTTGGGTTACATGGAGACATTTAACAGGAATACATTCTGTATCTGGATTTCTCCATGGCATGAGGAGGGATATAGCACAGCAGCACTCTGCCTTGCTGTGTGTGCCTGCATCAGTGGCGATGATGCTGTTATTGATTACTGCAGCCTGGGCACCTGGTCCTGTTCGGGGTGTGCAGTGAGGATTGATGGTGAGCTGCCAGCTCGAGAGGATGCTCCTGGCAGGACAGCATCACTACCCTCATCTTTACCTCCTGTGATTTGTGTTTCACTCTGTAGGTGTTGTTTTCCAGCTGAGCTCCATCAGGGGACGTCTGGTTTGGGTGCCCTCTTGAGTGATTAACTCAGTGATGGACTGGGTGAGATGCTGGGGGAGTGGAACAGGAGCCCTGAACTGAACCTTGAATCGCTGCAGAAGAGGCCTGCATCCCTAGGGCTGTTCTTCAGGTGATGCAGGCAGGAGAGTGGCTCTTCTTAAGAGCAACCTCCTCCTCTCCATGCTTTTGACTCCTGGGGTGTGTGGTGTCCCCTGGGTGCTCTTGGGAGCTCATCTGGGTTACTGGGGCCCCCAACAGCACCCCCAGACCCTCATGTGGGCAGTCTGACACCACTCATCCCTATGGATCACTCTGGTCTCCCAGCGCTCCTGTGTACACCGTGCGTGAGGCACAGGGAGTTGATGCAGGTGTATGGAGGAAGCACAGTCCTGTTTTCCTCCAGTAATCCTTTGGCTCTAAACAGCAGAAGAAGCTGGCTTTTGCTTGCCCGAGCTGACCATGGTGCTGTGGACCATGGGCCTTACAAAACCCCGCAGGCAATGAGGCTGCTGTTTGAATTGGATCCAAGAAATATTTTCTTCCTTTTTTTTTTTCTATCAGAATTAATTTTTTTTGATGAAAAGCAGTTGGGAAAAGTCTCTAAATCCTCTCCCTGCTAATCTGCATGGGTTATGGTTTTCCCCAAAGCCTGGCAGTTACTCCCTAAATCTCGTCTTAGGTCTCCGCTGAGAGCTGTTATTAAGACTTAGCAGTCTATTAGCGAGCTGTTGGAGGTGGGCTTGTCAAAGTGAGAGCTTTTAATTGCTGAGCTGAGCCAGCACCTTGTGCGTGGCTGTGGGATGGTGGAGGGAATGGGGAGAGAAATGCCAGGAGAGGTGGTGGGAGTCTGGGTAGACCAGAGAGTGAGGACTGGTCCCTGTGCCGCCAGCGCAGAGGGCTCCTGTGCACCGTGGATCTTTGTGGGATGTGCTTCATAGAACCCCAGCCTGGTTTGTGTTGGAAGGGACCTCAAAGCTCCTCCAGCTCCAACCCCTGCCACGGGCAGGGACCCCTTCCACTGGAGCAGCTTGCTCCAAGCCCCTGTGTCCAACCTGGCCTTGAGCACTGCCAGGGATGGGGCAGCCACAGCTTCTCTGGGCACCCTGTGCCAGCGCCTCAGCACCCTCACAGGGAACAGCTTCTGCCTAAGAGCTCAGCTCAGTCTCCCCTCGGGCAGGTTCAAGCCATTCCCCTTGGCCTGTCCCTACAGGCCCTTGTCCCAAGCCCCTCTCCAGGTTTCCTGCAGCCCCTTTAGGCGCTGGAGCTGCTCTCAGGTCTCCCCTTCAGGAGCCTTCTCTGCTCCAGGCTGCCCCAGCCCAGCTCCCTCAGCCTGGCTCCAGAGCAGAGCTGCTCCAGCCCTCGCAGCATCCCCATGGCCTCCTCTGGACTCGCTTGAGCAGGTCCATGTCCATAATTGAAGGGGAGCTGAGGGGCAAGGTTCCTGGGGCTTCACATCTCCAGGTTTTCCATGGCTATTTATGGATACTCTTGCCAAGCGAATCGCTGTGTGTGTTTTTCCAGGACGTTTTTAACCAGAGCTCTGTTGCTCCCGTGTCAATGCCTGTGTTGGGCAAACTCTCACCCTTCCCATCACCCTGCCGGCAGCATGGCAGGGAAGCTCTCATTCCCTCCCCATGCCGGAGGGATGCTCGCCAGGCATGAGCCTGGCTCCAGCTCCTTCCTGAGGATGTGACAGGGACTTCATGCTTGGGGACAGTCTGTCCTTGCTCCCTGGCGCTGCTGTGGCATGGATGAATGGCTCTGGCTTTCACTCCTGGGGTGCATGTTGGCAAGACCAATAGCTGCGACATCCGTAATGCAGCAGATGCATCAGGGAGCCTTTTTGGGGTCTAGTTTCTCATTCAGATGTGCTGTTTGCTGCTGTGGGTAGTGGTGACGACGCTGGGAGGGCGGTCAGCCTGTGCTGGGCTGGTGGCGTTCCCTAACTGGGATCCAGATGTGGCCGGTCCATGTTTGGGAGAGCCAGATGTGCCCAGTGGAGATGGGAGCTGGTGGCTGCTGCAGTCTCTGCATCCAGGAGATGGAGGGACATGGTGTAGGGCTGCAAGAAGCTTTGTTCTTCTGCTCTAAGCATCATCCCCTGGAGGCTTGAGGATGCTGTAGCGTGTAAAAACACTGCTGTGATTAAAGGTGCTGCAGACATGGGTGGGGAGCCAGGGGAAGGAAGAGCTGCCGCTTCCTTTGGGCAGATCCTGCTCCTGGAGCAGCCAGATCCATTCAATTGCCGCTGCTCCAGGTACATGGATAGGGCTTAGGTTTTTATCTTTTAATTTGTTTAGGCTTCTCCTTTTGCTGTTTTACCCTTTCCCAAGCATCGCTCCCAGGCCTTGCTGCTCAGCACGGCTTTTCAGAGTGCCTTTTCTCTAGCTGGGTTTCACTTGATAAGCTCCCTGCAGTGGGCCCTTTAGATAACCAGGATGCTGAGCCGGAGCCAGGGCTGAGCCCATGACGGGCAGCTGACACGGGGCAGGGGTTTGGCATTTGTGGCACCTGCCCTGGTGGGGTTTCAAAGCAAACAGGCTCTAGGGTTGAAGATTAATGATTAAGTGGAGACTGAACAGTGCCCGCTGGTGCTTTAGCAGCCCTGTCGCCTCTTTTTGCCCTTGAACCATGAACAGTGACAAATCCTCTCATGTTCTCAAATCCACAACTCTAAAACCCCCTTAGTTTGGCCTAAGATCACGCTTTATAAGTGTTTTCAGGCCATGCTTTGTAACCTTAAGTTTGACTTTGCAAAAGACTTCCTGGTGCCTGGTCTCCTCCCTTGGCTGTGAGCATCTGTGGCAGGGACATTTGTTGTATGCGAGGTGGAACCTGGACAGGATGAAAAGCTGGTTTTTAACCTATTGCACAGTTTTGTTGCTTTTCAAAGTAGGCATTTCCAGTCCACAGAGAGCCTCGAGTGTGCTGGAAGCTGATGGAAACAGAGCCCATGGTGGTGGGCTCCTGTAAAGCCACTTTGCTACCCTTCTGAGGTTGTTCTGCTGCAGTTCCCCTCTTCCTTCCCCTGGTGCTACAGGGCAGCAAGCCCAGGTTATCACTCACTGGTGACATCTCCTTCTGCTTTAAAATAACCCCCCAGCAAGACAAGCGGGCACTGCTGACACCCCACGTGTCTTTTGGGAAGATTGGGATGTGAAACAGCGTTGTTAGTTCTGGTTTTATTGGACATATTACAATAGCAGAAGTGCATCTTTTTTAAGGCTAAGTCCCAGTTCTTTGAGCACCAGAGTGGTGTTGGGATGTTTAGGATGGACTTGAGGGTTTGACAGGAGAGCAAGCGTAAAGGAGGGTGCGGTTTCCATTGTACCCCATGAGGTCCAGGTTTAAAGCCTGTGTAGAGACCCAAGGGCTCTGCAGGTTGGATCTAGGAAGAGATGTGTAGCAGATAAATTATATTCCTCATGACTTGAAGTGCTTGGTCAAGATATATTCTCCTTTGGAAAGGAAAACTTGCCTTCAGTCATGGCATCACGGAAGGTGTCCCTGCCCATGGCAGGGGGTTGGAACTGGGGGATCTTGGAGGTCCTTTGCAACCCAAACCATTCTGTGATCAGCTGCCCTGCATAGGGCAGGAGCACAGCGGACATGAGCAGGGACTTGTCCTGGTGGGGTGTAGCGTGGGCTGTGGTCCTGGCGGGGTCAGTGGCTGAGCAGTGCTGGGGACCCCAAGTTGTAGGCTCAGTGTTGTATTGGTTTTGCTTTATGACCTTATGTGTGCTTCTGTTCTCCATCCTTTTGCTGGAGCAGAGAAGGGAACTTTTAAGGTTCCAGCCACCTTATTTCCAGTGAACACCGCGGTGCATTCAGCTAGAAGCTGTTAATGCAAATACTTGACCTGTTTTTTGAGCTAAAAGCCAATTTTTCCCTTTGCTGTTGCCCCACAGTGTGCTGGGGAGGAGAAGCGGGTCGGTACACGCACCGTGGTGGTCGGGCACCGGCCGGTCTCGGAAACAGATGCGTACGTGGCACAGAAGTTCTGCGACAACAGGATCGTCTCCTCCAAGGTGAGCTTGATGCCCTTGTCCAGAGTAACTCAGGGACTCTGGATTCCTCAAGGATGGATGTCAGGGTCTCTTTGCAAGCGGAGCAGCCTGGTACGTACCGTACACCCCAGCTCCAGCCTCTCTACTGGTCTCTTTTCCTTCCTATCAATCACAGTGGGGGTGTGTACAAGTTCCTTTCTTCTGGCTGGATGAGAGCAAAGCACATGGACACATTGGGTTTGTGGGGTCGGTTTGGTTTGATTTGGGTTTTCCTTTTAAATGTCTTCTGGCATCCCCTTTGGGAAGAGAGCACAGGTGAAGTGTAACACAGCACGAGACGCCAGCAGCTCAGATTTGCAGAAGGCGATGGGGATGATATTTTATAAATGGATAGGAAAGCACAATTCCCTTATTTCTTATTTTGTTCCATGGATTTTTTTTTTCCTCTCCTGAGTTAGGACAAAAATAGCCATGCTCTGTTTATCCCTTGGGATGAAAGGGGAAGCATTCAGACGGTATTAATGCAGCTTTTGTTTATGGTGGAGAGCTGCGATGACACCCATCTGCCTTCTGCTTAGCTTTTTCTTTCCGTGACATTCATGAAGCTGTTTCAAAAGCTTCGAAGCCAATTTGAGGGAAATATCAAACAAGTGGCATCCCATATTGTCAACACAGCTGGATACAGATTATGTCGCTTAGGATTCAGGATGCTCGGCATACAGTCAGGCTTCGGTTTCATGTCCTTGAGCCGTAAGGGGGGGGGGGGTTTCCTTCTCCTTTCCTTTTTTACACAGCTTGCATCTTATTTGTATTTATGTCTGTGCTGTCTCAGCTTATGCTGGGGAAAGGTTTTACGTGCAACCATGTTTAACTTGTGTAGCATTCCCGTTGATGCTTCCCTGGCACACAAGAGGGTCCTTCCTGTTTCAGTTCCCTCTCTGACAGTGCTTTGCTTTAGCACTAATTCTGCTTCTTCCCTGATTTATTATTGACTGTGGTGTCCTTGCTCTTTTTTCTCCATTTACATTTGCTGGGCATGGACTCTTCTTACGTGACCAGTCTTTTCCTATCAAGTGGGCATTGGTCTTGATACTTGGCTGCTTATTACTGCTTGAGGCAGACTGAAAGATCAGATATTAGACCCATTATCTTCCCCGTTGTTCTTAAGTTCCACATGTTCTCCAAAGCAAATGATTCAGCAGCCTTCTTAAAATGATAATGAGCCACAATCTAATAGCACATTTATGTGGGCAACAGGGCTTTCTTTTAATGGAAAGCAGCTCTAAGATGGCTTTTGGAATCTCAGCAGTGTGCGTTGCCTCTTCATGAAATCAGATCTACCTAGAAGCTGTCTGCTGAAACAGATACCCCTGGTTTTATCTTCCCTTCACCATCTCCAGCCATGTGCTTTGGGTTATTTTGACAGAAGAGGAATAGTTGCCTGCTTTAAAGCAAAGAAACAAAGCTGTGAGACACCTCCAATGTTTAAAGATCCAACAGAGAGGGCTGGACCTGGATGTTGAAGCAGGAGCTCGGTGGTACCCATCGTGCTTGTGGTTTTGAAGCAGGGACCTGGACCTTTCCCTGGAGCACACCAGACACCTCGGTGTGGCTCCTCACTGGGTTAAGGGACAACCCCCTTTCCTGTTCTGTGCAGATGCTTCCCCTTTTGTAGCTGTAGTGCCTTGGTGTGTTGGTGACCCCTCTCTCCCCACAGTACACCCTCTGGAACTTCCTCCCGAAGAACCTGTTCGAGCAGTTTAGAAGAATTGCCAACTTCTACTTCCTCATCATCTTCCTCGTGCAGGTAAGAGCTTTGCCAGGGGTGGGTTTCATGCACGCGCAGCTTGAACAAGAATTGAGGTTTAGAACTGGCCATGGTGCTTAGAAAGAGATGTTTGGGCTCTTTTTTAGTCGGAAGCTGTGTTATAATTGAGGCACACCAAGCATTAAAGAACTGGGGACTGTCTGAGATGATGTTTGACTGCTACGACAATCAAAAAGCTATGATAACTCTTTCACTGTTGAGATCAGTCAACCAGTGACAACACATGTGATGCAATAGAATTAAGGTCTAGATTTTTGGTCACCTTTATTACTTCTGTTGTGTTTACCCAAGTTACGTGATATCTGTATATCTTAGTTATAGGGAGTTTCCACACAAGCAGAAGAGACAGGCTATACTCAGAAAAATGCATAGCTTGAGCTTTGGGAAGGTGAAGCTGCTTTAGGGCTGAAGGTAGGCATTAGAACACTACCCCAGCAAATTAAATGGCACTGTGGGGCTACTGAGCAGCCTGCTGTTAGATGGACTTCTCTGGGGTTTGGTGCTTCATGTCTGGGGTATCACTGTCTTCCAGGCTTTGTGTTTAAGAGATGAGTGTCGAAAGTGCTTTATCCTTGCAGTAAAGAGTTATGATTTGTAGTCATTTTGGTGGCTGCTGCAGAGGGGGATCCCGGGATAACGGCCATGGATGGCTCATCCTGGCAGCATCACACGAAAGGCCGATCTACCCGGCATCATCTGGCTCTCCTCCATCTGATTCCACTGGCCTTGCTCTATTTTGTCAGGCTGAATTTGTAATCTGCTTTGAACCCAAGCGATGCCCTGGAGTCGGGATGTCCTTTTTGTGTAGCTGGCCATTTAGTGATGCGGTATCAGGTTTTGTCTTCGACCCTCTGGCCGTGAAGAACGTGGGATATTCTTGTTTTATACTTCCCAAACCAGTTGTAGTTCAGCTTCTTGCACATTTTAAACACAGGTTTATGGGGGTGGGAAGAGCCTGGCTTTTCCTCCTTGGTTTTATTCTGTGGGCACCTTTAAAATAAGGAAGCAACCCTCATGCTCTATTAGAGAAACAACAAACCCAAGTGAACTAAACCTGACCTGACAGCACTAATACACTTGCTGCTGTATAGAGTAACCGACTGCCCCTGGGTGCTTGCTGTTCTGGGATGCCGCTTGCCTTAAAAAAGCACTCAAGGCCACTCCATTCACTTAAAATACCAAGGGTTATACCTCGATAAATGGTATCTATAGCTTAAATCTTGCTGCTTATCTTTAAATTAATGGAATTGCCCTGTGTGCTGCATGAGAAGTGTCACAGCACTTGGGGGTTGCTTGGTGCATCTGCTCTACCTGCTGCTGAAACCCTTTATCAAAATGGCTATTACTCCTTGATTCCAAATGCAGCTCTTGTTTTAGAGAGAGGAAGTACATGCATTAAACATAAAACACCTATAGAGCACTAACAAAGACAAAGCACTGACAACAGTGCTTTGGTTCATCTACTGCAACACTCAGAGGAAACTGAGAGGAAGCTCCTGGTAGAAGAAGCTGGTTTGGAGTAAGCATAGTCCAAGTGTGTTTGCAGGCAGACCAAGCTGATGGCAGTAAGTTAATTCAGGAGGTGCCAGGGATGAAAAATGTCCCTTGTGATTGATGGAGGTGACTTCTGGACTGTGTTTTTCAGTCTCCTAAACAATGAGTTAGGAAGAAACTATTAAATAACAAGATTTTGTCACTTTTAAGTGGATCCAAATGCGGCTGCTGAAGTCCTGAAACAGCTCAAAAATAGCTTCAAAGGAGTCTGCCTTTGATGTTCTGGCTTGTTGCTTGTGTGTCCCTCGGCTTTCTACCAGCCACGAAGGGGAAGAGCAGTATTCAGCCAGGGGATGTGCTGGGAATGCAGTGTCCAAACACATAAATGAGTTATTCCAGGGACTTCATCTCATGTTTGTGCTCCTATGTCTATAAAACAGTGTTTGTGTGGACAGAAATCATTTTGTTTAAGCAAAATACATACAGCTGTGTCTTCAGTGCCTTTGTCTTTGTCAGCTAAATGCCGAAGTTCCTTTGGTATTCCCAAGATCTGACTTGCCTGTATTTCAGCGATGCCACGCTGGTGACTGGCCGTTACATGTGCTTTGTGCAGTGTGTCCATGGATCTATCCTCGCTTGAGGTTGTTATTCCAAAGTCTGGTTTCTACCTTTACACCAATTGGAATGAGCCAGGGCTTTGTGCTCCTGGAAGTATTTGCTGTGCTTATCTTGGTTTATACTTAACTCATAGACCCCTTACCTGGCTGCTTCTTGGGGTGTATTCCTTCCACTTCAATGCCTTCTGGCTCTTCTCGCTGTGGCTGCAGTACTGCAGGGTAACAGAGAATCATAGAATTGTAGAATAGTTTGGGTTGGAAAGGACCTCAAGATCATCCAGTTCCAAACCGCCCTGCCATGGGCAGGGACACCTCACACTAAACCATCCCACCCAAGGCTTCATCCAACCTGGCCTTGAACACTACCAGGGATGGAGCACTCACAACCTCCCTGGGCAACCCATTCCAGTGCCTCAGCACCCTCACAGGAAGGAATTTCCTCCTTAGATCCAATCTAAACTTCCCCTGTTTCAGTTTGAACCCATTACCCCTTGTCCTGTCACTACAGACCCTGACAAAGAGTCCCTCCCCAGCATCCCTATAGGCCCCCTTCAGGTACTGGAAGGCTGCTCTGAGGTCTCCACGCAGCCTTCTCTTCTCCAGGCTGAACAGCCCCAACTTTCTCAGCATTGCAGAGTACAGGGTTAAAATCCACGTAGCTTCCTGCCAGCTGATAAGAGCAGCCCTGTCCTTAGTACAGCTTTTCGCAGGCAGCCGAAAACAATGCACGTACAGATGCTGCTCTTTGTGAGCCTGCCAGGGAAGTGCAAACAAGTGGAGGCAGACAAAGCCCCTTTGTGGGCACACAAAGCCTTTCTACCGAGGTTCCCTCTCTCCACAGCCCTCACCATCTGCCTCTCCTGCTCCCGTCCTCTGCAGAGACAGCAGGAAAATGGCCAAATGAAGGAGGGAAGCTTGTCCTCCCCTTGCGTTATTCCCTCCTAGTTATGAACCTATTCTGCTGTTCTTACCCTTCAGGCCAACTCATGATACAGTCAGAACCTGCCTCCCGAAGGTTTAGTTAATGATGAAGGAGCCTGGGTTTGCTGCTTGAGTGCCACGCTGAGCTCAGGAAGGATCCAGCTATCTACCCCCAAGGCAGTTGCTGTGCTTAAATCATGCTCAGAACTCCAAATTGGAGAGCTTAAAGGCAAAGTGTGGATTTCTGTTCTCCTTGAATATTCAGGTTCCATTCTGCAGTGTATTTCCTAACTCATTCGGGCTGATGCATGTTGTTTTTAACCTCTGAGTGTTGATGTTTCAAGGCAATGGGTATTGTCCTCCCTCTCATAACCAGCTGTGTTTTAGGTTTCAGATGTGCCACATCTTCACTATTAAAGAGGAGAAACAACCGTCCTGTGGCTGAGTGAGAAATTAGGGTGTTTCTCACTTCATTCATTGCTTCTGCCTCTGCCCATCCTCCTTCCTTGCCTCAGTCCTCTGCAAAGCACCCCATGGTGGGAGCAGGCTTGTTGGCATCCGCACTTTGAATACTTGTGCTTATCTAGCCCATCTTCATTAGCCCATTCATCCAGGCTTTTGTTTCCCACTAGAGCAAGGTCAAATGTAGGTTTTAAGCTACTTCTGATAGGGTTTTTCCCACCCGAGGATATCCCATGGTCTTCCGGAGGAGGTGGTGGAGATGGAGGAGAGCGCTCCTGGGGATGCCTGCGTGGTCCTTCTCATGTGCCCCTTCCTTCTCTGATGGGTTGTTACGTACACCCAGCGGGATGAGCACCTTTCTTCCTGTTACCAGAGTTCTTGCTGCTTCTGCTTCCTGAACCCACTTGTCAGCAGTATATTTCTTCTCTCTGCAGGTGATAGTGGACACCCCGACCAGCCCGGTGACCAGCGGCCTCCCTCTCTTCTTTGTCATCACTGTCACAGCTATCAAACAGGTACCAGTGTCAGCGTGGGGAGAAAAAGATGCTCTCTGGGACTTGTGGTAGAGGAAAGCCATGAGTGTGTGTTTGAATACACTCCGAAGTCACCAAAATGGGCTGATAGGTTTGGTGAGCCCTTCTCAGGAGGTGAGGCATGTATACTGGTGCTTTGCAAGAGAGGCTGCGAGCACCAGTTGAGTGTGGTTATTGGTCTCTCTTGTTTTGGCAATATAAAGCATCTCTGTAGGCACTGTTGTAAGCAAACTGTGAGGGTCAGTAGAGGTTACAGCTGAATTTTTCTCCTCTCTTTAGAAATACTCTCTGAGTCTTTGCAGAGCCACGCTCTAAATGTAGCCCACGCTCTGCTCCCATGGTGGTAAATGGAAAGGACAGTTTCTGCTCAGCCACTCAGCTGCTGGAAATGCGTGTCCTCATCTTGTTGGTGTTAAAAGCCCTTTTTCCTCCCACCATATGGACGTGGGCCATTAAAAATATCCTCTACAGGGGGGTTGAATGATAAAAGAAGCTTCTTCTACAGGGGTCAGAAAGGGAGAGCAGGAGTAAAACCCATTTGCTTCCAATCTGAATGTTTTATTCTTTCACTAAGGACTGAAGAGGAAGAGTCTCATCCTGCGTTACCATAGGGAAGAGTTGCAGGGTGCTAAGTGTATTATTCATATTATCGGCCTGTTCTTGCCAACGCTGAGAATAATAGCAACACGTTACAGTGGCTGAGCTGCTCATTGCATGCACTGCATATAGATTGTGTGTGTTATTTTTAATCTGTTCTGAATCTGTCAAATATGCATATGAAGTTATTAAAATAAATTGATTCAGTCTGAGCCACTTTGGTGGATGCTTTGTCACGCACGAAGGAGGTCTTGAGGGCTGCTTGGTTTATTCATTGTTTTAATCTCTCCATCCCTGCTCATCCTCTTGTGTTAGTTTGCTTGCTTCCTCATGAGTTTGTGTCGCCTGTTTGTGTGCCTAGGGATACGAGGACTGGCTGAGGCACAGAGCTGACAACGAAGTGAACAAAAGCAATGTTTTCATTGTGGAAAATGCAAAGCAAGTGCGGAAGGAGAGTGAAAAAATCAAGGTAACTCTTCACAGAGAGCCCGTGTGTGGGTATCGCTGAAGCCGATGGCAACGAGAGGGTGTGCGGTGTGGAAACGGGAGCAGGGAGGAGGGATGCGCTGAGGTTAGAGCTGCCCCAGTGAGCTCACTGTCAGGTGAGGTGCTCCAAGAGCTGTTCCTGGTTCAAGAGAGAAGCTGCCTTTTGTTTGATTGCTTTTGAAAAGCTGTCTCACAAAAGCTGTGCCGGGGCTGACAAGTGACAGATCCGTCAGCGCTCTGCGCTTCCCCGGGACAGGCAGTCCTCTTCCATTTCCAGCTCTCCCAAGGACACCAGGAAAGTACACTTAGCTCTGACATTAATGTATCACATCGCACTTCAGACAAGTACAGTCTCTTGCTCTATAAAGATTTAGCAAAGGAATAAACGCCTTGCCACGTGGGCACTGTGAGCTGGTGCTGGGCTGGATGGACCTGTCGGGCTGTGCAGTGATATTCTGGGACCGACATACCTCTTGAACCCTGATTTCCCTTTTAGCCAACGTAATTTCTTCTAGGTTTTGAGAGAAGCTAAATCTGCGACCATCTAATGACAACAGTAAAGCTGTTCGTCTAAAAAGCTTCCTTTTCTCCAGGTTGGAGACATAGTAGAAGTGAAAGCAGATGAGACCTTCCCCTGTGACTTGATATTTCTGGCCTCAAGCAGCACTGACGGGACGTGTTATGTCACTACAGCCAGCCTCGATGGCGAGTCCAATTTCAAGGTGATGGGAATGGATGGGGCAGAGTTTGGGAGCTGGTGCTTGGGGGTACTGGGTGCCTGGAGCTGCCCCTGAAGCGGTGCTGGCACAGGCTTTGTGTGTGTGTCAGTGGTGGGTGCTCCCGTGGAGCCCATCCCCATGGCCGTATTTAAAGCTCTTCCCTCTGTCTGCTCCTGTGTGTCAGCACCGCAGTCCCCTGGGGGTTGCTTCCTGCTTTATCTCCATCAGCCATTTCTGCTGGTACTGCCCCAAATGGCATTGATATTCATTGAGGCAGCTTCACTGCCTTCCTGCCCATCACGGGAAGTGTGTTAGTGCTTCCCTGCTCCAGCCCCATGTCGGTAAAGCAGTACCTGCAGCTGCTTCAGCTCCCTTTTCAGGACATGCCAATGTATTTGGTGCTTCACCCAGCTTTCCCAGTGCGGTCAGGGACTTTTTGAGGCAGCATTTCCAGATCCATTTGGGGAATTCTTCACCAGCGTGAGAAGAACATCGCCTCTGGGGTTTTTTGTTCTCCCTTTCCCAGAATCAGGCGCTGGAATTTAATACCAGTCTCGCTCAGGATGGATCTCCTCCTCAGCTTTAATTCCTTTATTCATGCCGCCTTCTCTAACCTGGGGAAAGAAGCAGTAACAGCAAAAAGCCCTGATAGACATCAGAAGACATGACCATTTCATTGCACTTGTGTGTCAGAAATACTTACTCCTGCAGTTGCTAGTATCTGTATCAGACTGGAAGGTACTTCAAAATGACCTGGTTCATTCCAGCGTGCTCTGAAGTCGGTGGGAATGCTGTTATCAATCTGATGTGTATGCTACGGGCTCTGTGGCTTGTCTCTTTATGGGTGGCTGTTAATCAGTGCTGGAAATCCTGTGCAGGAGCTGGTGCGGTGCTGCTGCAACGTACTGGTTCCACTAGTGAAGAGGAGTGGAGCTTTGAAGTGGCTTGAGGCTGGGAATAGATAACCGTGTTAAACAGGCTGTTGCTTACTGGTGTGGGGTGTATTGTATGCCTGAGCTCACATAACCTCAGAGTCTTGGTTGTTACTGACTTTTGAGCCCAAGTGCAATGCTGAATTGCTGTATCAAGCACTGCAGTGGGTTTTCTTCTTGGTTTCTGGATTCCTGTAGGTGACTGGGAGCTGTCTCCCGTTTCTTGATGAGATGAAGATGAGTTTGAAGTGGAAGGGCATAGAAAAGGCAGTGCTGTTTGGGGAAATAGGTTTAACGGGAGGAACCAGGGTTTGCTCCACAAAGAGGCTCAGGGAAGCACGGCCCAAACCTCATCTGCACTGGTATCTGCTGGCCACCTGGTGGGGATTTTTGTGGTGCTTGGAGCATGTCAGGTCAAAGATGTGGGAAGGATGCCCGGTTAAGTGAAACTGGACCAGAACTACAGAGGGGATCTTGTCAGGGCTCTTTGAAGCACAAATCCTCAGTCATACGTTACCTAAAAGAGCATGTGTTTTCTAAATACATTAAGGGACCCAGGGTGCAGAGGTTGTGGAGTTGAAGCTTTCAAGTCCCACTCAGTAATTGCACAGCATCCATGGTGACAGCAGCATCAACCCCCCCCAACAAGGGCAGGGTTTGGTACCGGGCACAGCTTTGCACCGTGTTTCACAAACCCCATGGTTTATACCAGAGGCGTTTGTGTGTTTGTGTCTCTGCCTCCTATACAGAAAGCCAGGCAGGCTCCCACACCAGCACAAAGGTGGGCATTGCTGATGCCATGACCACAGCGCGTGGAGCGTAACGGTCCCCCCGGGATGCGCAAGACGGGGATGCGGGCGTAAGGAGCGGAGGAGCTTTGTGATGGATTTGTTGCTGGGGATGGATGGAGGCAGCCTGCCGTGCAGCCGCCGTGACTTGGAGCTCTGAGTAGCTCCTATAAATAGAGCCCGGGAGGCAGCGAGCGGATCCTTTGTGGGCTTTCCAGTTAATTGTGAGAGATGAACCTTCGCAGCAGCGGCTGCTAAAAATAGGCTGGAGTCTGACAGCGCTCTGCCTGGTCCCTGTGCGCCCGAGCTGCTGTCTGGTTACCCTCAGGAGCATCGGATCGGTGGTCCCCGGGAGCCCCTGTGCCCTGGGGGTACCTGCAGCATCACCCCACCCCAGGGACAAGCCAAAGATGCTCTGCTTGTGGAGCACGCCCTCCTCAGCAGCACATTCCCTCTGTGGTTTCTCTTATAGACTTCAGTCTATCACTGAGAGATGCTCTGTGGGAGCAGGGTGAGGGTTTGGGTGAGCTGCTGGTGCTGACAAGGCTTTGCTGGTGGTGTTTTAAGTAATGGGGTATAAAACCTGGGGATTGGGGTGCTGGGGGCTTGTGGTGACGCTGTGCTTCTCTGCCCAGACTCACTATGCAGTGCGGGATACCACTGTGCTCTGCACGGATGAAGCCATCGACACCCTCACTGCTACGATTGAGTGTGAACAGCCACAGCCTGACCTCTACAAGTGAGTCTGTGTGTCCTGCCCCTCCTGCCCTGCAGCTGCCTGGTGTCATCTCCCCACAGACACCTGAGTACCACCAGTTAGGGGATCTAATAATGGAGGAATGGCTTTAAGATGAACGAGAGGAGATTTAGACATTAGGCAGAAGCTCTTCCCTGTGAGGGTGCTGAGGCACTGGCACAGGGTGCCCGGAGAAGCTGTGGCTGCCCCATCCCTGGCAGTGCTCAAGGCCAGGTTGGACAGGGGCTTGGAGCAAGCTGCTCCAGTGGAAGGGGTCCCTGCCCGTGGCAGGGGTTGGAGCTGGATGAGTCCCTTCAACCCAAACCAGTCTGGGGTTCTGTGAAGTTCCAATTCAACAAAGTGAAGGGTGTTTTCATCAGAGACAAAAGGTTCTCAAGGCAGTGATAAGCTGCCAGGCTTCTTCCATATGAGGATGGTGAAGCGGACACTGCACTACTTCAGGGCTTGGTTCCTTCACAGCAAAACCTCCCTGGTGCAACACTCGGCATGATGAAATGAGCTATTCTTCGTCAGCTCAGCTGTGGTCATGGTCCATGTGCCCATCCTCAGGCCATTCTACTTCCCAAGTGAAATGCACTGGGCTGAATGACTTCCAGGATAATTGGTTCTTGTGATTAAATCCCTTGAAGGAGGGTTTCTGGGTTCTGTGCTCTGTAATGGGGATGTGCTGGGGTGCGCCGACATGGTCGGGTACTGCTGCTGCTGCTGGCTGTCCCTGGCCACGAGGGCTGTGTAGCTTCTCCCTGCCCTGAGCGCAGCCACGCTGCTGAAGCATTGAACTCTCAAATGCACGTGTTTGTGTTTGCTTCCATCTCATTACTTCTGTTTAGTGTGTTTCTGGTAGCTCTTTACAAGGTGTTTGTAACACAAGTTCCTCATGTTTTTATTGCAGGTTCGTTGGAAGAATCATCATCTACAGAAGTAACCAAGAGCCCGTAGCCAGGTTGGTCTTGCAGCCCTCTCACTGGCCCTTCTCAAAGAGGTCGGGCCTCTCCATGGAATTTCAAGGATCTGAACTTGTGCTGCCATCATTAGGGTTTTTCTTTACCCCTAAATGGTGGCTTTTACTTTAACCACTCCACGTATTTCATTACTAAGGGAGGCCTGTAGTCAACCTCTCCACTTACTGCCCTGCTGTGATTTGTTTGAGCCCCTCTTGGGGAAGCAGTGCAGGACCACCGGCAGTGGCCTCCCTGCTGGTGGCGAACAAGTGTACCAGGCGATTGCCAAATGCTGTTATTCAAAGGGAAGCAGAAACTTAAACTTCACAGTGTTTCAGGTAAAATATAAGCAAATTATGTTTGTAAGTCATCAAACCCCAGAATGATGCTGGCTGTGATTTGTGCTGTGGTTTGTCTGTCTGGACCCCAGAAACAACAGAGGGTTGCGGGTAGGGGTTTCAAAGAGAAATGAAAACATGAATGGGAGCGAAATAAGCCATTAGCTTTGGTGCCATTGACTGGCTGTGTTATAATGGACAGGTTTTTGAAGCCTTCCAAATCAGTTTTTTATGTAAGTATGGAACATATTAGATCTGAACATTTTTCACATATTCCTCAAAAGCCTTACTGATAATCCCCCGTTAAATCTGGAACTTTGAGCACCAAGAATAGTCTGTGTGAGATAAAATGGAAATACAAGTATATAAAGAGAGAAAGAAACTCAAGCAATGCCCATTTTAACACACAAATCCAGTAATCAGGTCTAAAGAACATCTGTTTAGCTTTATGGTCTATCTGTGGGTCTAAATTCTAAAGCAGTTTGAATGTCCTTTGAGTGATGTAACACTATAACTTCTTTTACATTTAGGTCTTTGGGTCCTGAAAACCTGTTGCTGAAAGGTGCTACCCTCAAAAATACCAAGAAGATTTATGGTGAACAGTTATTATTATATCTATTTACATAGTTTGGATAAATAATGGCAAATGTAGATGTTATTCACTAAATCTGGAGAGGAAATACAGTTACATTTGGTACGCAAGCTGATTGCAAAGGTGAAGGGGGAAATCAGGAGGTGCTGGTTGTATTTGCAGTGCTGCCAAGCTGTGCAGGTTGTGTTAATACACCTGAACAAGCTTTTCTTGTTGCCTGAGATGGGAAAAGCAGGGAATTGATCCCAAATCCTTCGCTGAGAACGTGCTAGGATCACAGTCCCAGACACTTGTGATTGAGGGTGATGCTGCTAGGGAAGACTGATGGCTTTTCTGACTGTGTGTGATCCATAGGCTCCTGCTCAATGCTCTGGGATATACAGTTACGTTACTTAGCAGCCTTGTAGGTTTCTGTAGCTGAACAGCTCTTGTGCAATGCCCCTTTCTAAGACTTAAGTTTCATGTCAATCCTGGTGCCCCATGTGTGTAAGTGCAAGCTGGGTCCATCCGGGGCTGCAAGTCTCGTATGAGCCCTGCTTTAATACCTTGTAGGAGTTGCAGTCTATACTGGAATGGAAACGAAAATGGCTTTGAACTACCAAGGGAAGTCTCAGAAACGATCTGCTGTAGAAAAGTGAGTATTTCTCGTCTGCAAAAGATGGGTAAAGCATTTGGGTTTGGTTTTTAGTGGATGACTTGTAGAGAAATAATCCCCTAATCTGCTGCCTTTTGTTTCAGATGCTCTCTGATTGCATAGAAAATCTGTGTATTTGATTGTTATCTTTCAAGAAGCTGCATCGCTTAATAGCTGTGTCATTTAAGAGAAACAAAGTTAAGAGTTGTTAATATACATGAACTGACCCTGAATATCAAAAGCGCTTGTTCTGTAATTGCCTTCTTAAAAGGAAGTCTTGTTCCTGCTTCTTTGCATGGTTTTCGGTATAAAAATAGCTGCAAGAACTGAAGGAAGAAACCTGTTTTTCAGATCTATCAACGCTTTCTTGATAGTGTATTTGTGCATCCTATTGAGCAAGGCCACTGTGTGCACCACTCTGAAGTATGTGTGGCAGAGTAATCCCTTTAATGATGAGCCTTGGTACAACGAAAAGACTAAAAAAGAGAGGGAGACGTTCAAGGTAAGGGGATTTGTGTTTCAGCCCCTCCTCTGGCTTTATTTGAATGGGTTTATTTAGAGTGATAGAGTCTGTTGCCAGCCCAGTGAGTCCCGTGGCTGTTGTTTCCTTCTGTCTCTCCTGCTCTTTGTGTTTCTTTCCTGCCTCTCTTGTGTTTGTGCAGTGCAGTGCTTGCATGGAGCAAGGCAAAGCATAAATACTCTCTATCATAGAAACGCAGCAGCCAGTTTAACCTGGATCCTTATCTGAACTCGAGCTATCTTTGAGCTTTGAGTAGGCAAACTTGAATTGAGGTCACGTCAACCAGCTTCCTCAACTTGCTGAGACACAGGCAGTCAAGCCTGAAAGAGTGAGTGGAACTGTATAGAGATTGGTTATTTGATGGATTATTGAGTAGGATTTATAGGGATGTCACTGCATCAGTTGAACCCTTGCCATAGCTTGCTCCTTGTTCCTATTGCTTGAGGTCACAATGAGCCTGTACTCTAGTGTATTTTGGAGGGGAATATACTTGCATAAAACGTTGTTTGGTCACTGTTAAGTAGTGAGATGCACTCTTGTGTTCTGCCCTTGTAGATCTGCAGAAAACAGTGAGATTTCTGCATCAAAGGAAATTGGAATATGGCTTTGTATCTTAGCTGTATTTCCAGGTTGTCTTTTTCCATTTAACCTTAGAGAAAAGCTCTCTAAACCCCCAGAGGTGCTGCTGTAAATCACCCCTGAATGGGCACCAACTGCATCATCTTCTCCCTCTTTTCCATCGCAGGTCCTGCGGATGTTCACAGACTTCTTGTCGTTTATGGTCCTCTTCAATTTCATTATCCCAGTCTCCATGTATGTTACGGTGGAGATGCAGAAGTTCTTGGGCTCCTTCTTCATCTCCTGGGACAAGGAGATGTATGATGAGGAAATAAAAGAGGGGGCCTTGGTGAACACCTCGGACCTGAACGAAGAGCTTGGGCAGGTCAGAACATGCTCTGTTTGCATCTGCTTGGGTGAAACCATCCTCCCTGATAGAACCTTTGTTGTAGCAGCCCTTTGTGGTCCCCTCAGGGCAGAGCTTCAGCCGGTTTGGTGGCACTTTCTATTTAATGTGATTCCACTCTCTCCATGAAACGGATAAGGTTATAAATAGAGCATGAAAGAGCAGGAATTGGGTCATGCCGGTTGTTTCTATATTGGGGAATATCGGGCGCAGGGCTCTGCCTGTCGGGGTGGTTTTGCTGTCACTGCCTCAGTTTGAAGATGAAAACCCTGATGTCTCTTCAAGGACTAATGAAAATTGCATGCCCAGAGAGATGTGCATGAGACAGCTCAGGCTTCCCTTTCCTTATCTGCGTCAGGAGAGGGTGAGCGGAGGGTCTCTGTAGTGCCTCCAGCTTCTTGTTTGGCTTTAAACCCCATAAATAAGTATTTGGAGTAGCAATTGCCTGATTTAAATGCAGCACCAAGATGAAAAGCCCCCAAAGGAGGCAGCAGACCTGCGGCAACAGCTATAGAAGCACTAGGACCTATAGCAAAGGACCCAATAAAGAGGATGAGGGGAAAGAGATGAGCATGGAAACAGCTTTCAGTCTTCAGGCACCTGTGCCATGGGCTGGAGAACAAAGAGAAGCTGCTCTGGGGAGCGAAGTAGTAGAATACACAGTGGTGTAACTCCTATTGGGTGTGTTTTGGAGGGGCCAGGTTAGGATAGCAGCAAAGTACTCCCCACCATTGGCAGAGGAGCAGTAAAATGCCCCAGGCATGTGGCTTTGGGGGGCTCCTTCCCTGGTGCATGGGTCTGGGGTGCAGTGGGGCAGCCCGCTTGCTTGCTTCTAGGTGGAATATGTCTTCACGGACAAAACTGGGACCCTGACGGAGAACAGCATGGAGTTCATTGAGTGCTGCATCGATGGGCACAAGTACAAGGACTGCATTTCGGAGGTGGATGGCTTCTCTCAGACCGACGGGCCCCGAAAGTACTATGGCAAAGCGGAAAAGGTAGGGAATGTGCATGTTGATGGCTGTTAGGGGCTTGTGGTCACCTCCTGGCTGGGTAAATACATCCAAAAAGAGTGGGTGCTGGTGATACGGTTTTAAAGTGTGCACACACCAGGAGCACAGCCAAGGGCTGTGAGGTGGGCTCAGTGCATCCATCCCTGGCGGTGTTCAAGGCCAGGTTGGACAGAACCTTGGTGCCATGGTTTAGTGTGAGGTGTCCCTGCCCGTGGCAGGGGGGTTGGAACTGGATGTTCTTAAGGTCCTTTCCAACCCGAACTATTCTGTGATTCTATGGTGTTAAGCTGGTAACAAGCCCTCCTTTCCTCCTGCCTAGAGCCGTGAGGAGCTGTTCCTGCGAGCCCTCTGCCTGTGCCACACTGTCCAGATCAAGGAAGCAGACCAAGTGGATGGGCTGATGGGGCAACCAGAACGCAAATACACCTACATCTCCTCCTCCCCAGATGAGATTGCTTTGGTGAAAGGCGCGGAAAAGTAAGGATATGAAGGTGTTGGGGTGTTTCATTCCCTCTCTCTGGTGGAGGGAGGTGAGGGTTATGTGAAGGAAATAGGCCCCTTTCCCCAGTCAAGACCACAGCGCTCTATGGGAAGCACATTGCAATACCAACACTGAGCCTGACCCTCAGCTCTGTGAAGCAGTCTGAGCCTGTGGGTTTAAATGAACTCCTTGTAACAGGGATGCTCTGCAAAGGGTCTTCCCTGAGCAGGTTCTTGGTGCTGCAGGGCCTGACTGGGGCAGAGGCTCCTTTGCTGGAGCCCCCAAAGCCATGTGTTTTAACCCACAAGAAACAGAGAACAGTAACTGTGTGCATACTGCAGCCAGCTTGCATCCTTGTGTGCAGTGGCAAAATAATGGGCTGGGTTGTTGTTACCAAACCCACACTGGAATCCTGTCAAAGATGCTCAAGACCAGGTTGGATGGGGTTTTGATCAACCTGCTCTAGTGGAAGGTGTCCCTGCCCATGGCAGGGGGTTGGAACTGGATGAGCTTTAAGGTCCCCACCAACCCAAACCATTCTATGCTATTACCAGCCCCTAGGTTTTAGACAGAGCCTGTTGCAGCCGTATGTACTTGCTTATGGCTTGTAAATCTGCTGGAGACGCAGGGGGCTGCATCCAGAGGCTTTCAGCATCTGTGCACTGCGATGCCCAGCTCCCCAAGTCAGCCAGCACATCATAGCAGGCTCTGCATGGAGCAAGCAAACAGCCAGTCAGGCTTTTTAGCTCGGGCTCCCTAACTTCATCGTTCTCCTCTGCCGTGCAGGAGGTGAAACGAGAACGTTGTGAATGTCTGACCTGTGCCAATGGGTGTTTTCAATGTTGTTCTGTCCTTTTGTTTATTGACAGGTATGGTTTCACTTTTCTAGGACTCGAAAATGATTTCATGAAAATCCGAAACCAAAAGAACGAAACTGAAATGTAAGTGCTGGTAGTGGGGGGGATGCTGCTGAGGAGCAGGGCTGCTTGTGCTGCACTGCCTCCCACCCAGCCTCCATTGAGTGTGGTCTACGTGGCCAACCTGGCAAGGGCAAAGCTGTTCCTTTTTGAGGGCTGTTGGACCATGCTGACCTGCCCTCAAACTCACATCCCTTTCACAGAGTGCAGCACAGCAGGGTGCAGGCTGAAAGGTTTTGCTTGCAAAAAGCTGCTGGTGGCTTTAGTGGTGTCTAAATTCAGGTCCCTTTAGTGCCTGCAGTCTCTTGCGTGTATACGTCATCCATACCCCACTGTGCAAGTGGCTGCTGGGATACATGGGGTGGTTGCTGGCCTTATGGGGCCTCACAGCAGGATGCTGTAACCCTGAACTGTGTGATACGGCTGCCATCCCTGTCACTCTTTTCCCTTTCTGAGCTGATAATAATGAGATTTCCCCCTCTGCTCACAGCCTGGGGGACATCCGAGGATCACTGACCTAATCCAGGCACTTCCTGAGGCCTTGCCTTCCCAAGCAAGTTTCACTTCTTGCTGCCCTTATGGTGGAACTCCTTATTTGAATGTCGGAGGCAATGTCTCTGCCTGCAGTACACGGTGCTGCAGCCTGGCCTCAGTGCACTGCTGGGCACCAGCACCCTCAGCCGCATGTTCAGAGCAGCACTTAAGGGGGGTTTACTCCAGTTTCTTGTGCAGTAGCTGTAAAAAGCACATTGCTCAGTGCAGGGTGTATTGATTCCTGCAGCAGAACTCCATGATTTTATGTCTTAAAGAGCTGGTTTTCTTCTACTGAGTCTAAGCTGCTTGATTTTCTTCTGAAGGTACCAGCTTCTCCATGTGTTGAACTTCGATCCTGTCCGTCGCCGTATGAGCGTCATTGTGAGAACCACCGCAGGTACAGTTAAAAGGCATTTCTGGACTCATACACGTGTGCATATGTACAAATGTAGAACACATCCTTCACCGCTCTAACCCAGAGGCAGAGCTGTAAGGTTTTCTAAGCTGCTCCAAGTTCTGTAGTGGGGCTGGTTGGGATAGAGTTGATTTTCTCCATAGCAGCCATTGGGGACCAGCAGCAGGTGAGGGGAGGAGACAGAGATGGGGAGGATGACCTATGGTAAGCTGCTGCTGGACTTGTTCCAGCCTGAAAGTACAAATACATGGGGGGAGAAGTGAGACCCATCCCCTAAGTAGGATGGGATTTCATGGGGAGAGGAGACAGAAACTCAAGAGGTCACCATCCGTCTCAAGTGTCAGGCCCAAAAGGTTATAGGATGCTGGGTTTATCCTCCCTAGAAAGGTTGCCAGAGTTTCTAAATAGGAAAAACTAAACTGCTGTGTGCAGCCTGTTGAAGAAAGCTTGCTCAGAGGCACAAGGGGCACCCCATGTCCAGCCTGAGGGCATGAAAGCTTTGCACAGGTTAGTGTAAGGCCACTGGGCTTCCAGCAGTACTGCCTTTGTCCGGCCAGATTTCCTCCCTCTGCATCACTTGCTGGAGCTATTGAAGCTGTGAAGTCTCTCTACAGCATGTGATGGCTATAAACTATTTATAATTTGCTTTCAGGGAAGTTGCTTCTCTTCTGTAAAGGAGCAGACTCCTCAATTTTTCCAAGGGTGCAGCAAGAAGAAATCCAACAAACAAAAGTCCACGTGGACCGCAATGCTATGGTGAGCACGTGGATGGAATGTGGCTGGCTCCTGGGGTCAGGAAAGTCTTATTCCAAACATAGGGATGTGGCGTTGCTTTGGAGGGAAGTGTTGAAAATCCGAGTGTCACTTCACACTGGTTTGAAGCCAGGCTTTTTTCCTTTTCTGTTTCGTTGGCTTCCACCTTTAGTTGAGCTTTGGTTTACTTATATGGTCTCCATCACGGTTGTGTCCAAGCATCTCCCATGCCAGTTAAAAATAGACATAACAAGAGCAGGCTGTTTACTGTGGGGAGAGAAGTGCTTGGGCCCAGTCGTGGTCCCTGCTCTCCCTGCTGGATGCACGCTCTCAGCACTGGTCCTTCTCTCTGCCATATTAGATGCACATAATAATCATAACCAAGGTTACTCTGATAGGGAGAAGTTACTGTATAAAGACGGAGAAATTGGTCTTTTAAGCCAACAAATTGTCCTTGCTGTCAGGGTCAGCACTGCCAGGAAGCACTGATGGTGGAGAAAAGCACTAACCCTCGAGTGGGGAGTGGAGAAAACCTGCTTTTAGAGCACTTGTCCACTATATTTTCCCTCTTTCCCCTACTAGGATGGCTACAGAACACTGTGCGTGGCCTTCAAAGAACTCACTCAAAAGGAGTATGACAAAATAGACAAACAACTGAATGAAGCAAAGATGGCTCTGCAGGACAGGGAGGAAAAGATGGCAAAGGTTTTTGAAGACACAGAAGCAGACATGCACTTGATTGGGGCTACAGCTGTAGAAGACAGGTAAAGAGGTGCCCATCACCACCAGCACTGTGATATCGCTGTGGTGGAGCTGAGCATCCAGGCGGATGCTGGAAGTGTCCAGGACAATTAATTACTCCATGGCACAACCATTACATAGTGCCCTAGTTGCTAAAATTGGCTGGCGTAGTAAGAATTAGGATTTATTAATGAAACTACGGAAGTACTCGAGCTTCTAGAGGGTGAATTAAGCACGCAGCGTTAATTTGCACATCAAAACAGATCCCGTTTCGCTTGCAGATGTAGTAACTGCATGTGTAAATTAAACTCTTACTCTTGACTTGAGGTCTCGCAATGTAAAGCAGTGATTGCTTCTTTTGGCTGCAAATAACAGCTTGGGATTGCTGACTTCTAATCCTTATTCCTATGGCAGTGGTCTCTCCAGCTCAGGGGATAATCAACCAGCTTGTCTTGAGCTGGTGTTTCCTGCCTGCAGAACAAGGGTTCTGTGGGTTCAGCAAGGCCCAGCCCATGAAGTGATGCTTTGCTGCTTCTCGCAGGCTGCAGGAGCAGTTGGCAGAGACGATTGAAGCTCTGCACGCAGCTGGCATGAAGGTCTGGGTGCTGACAGGAGACAAGATGGAAACTGCCAAGTCCACGTGCTACGCCTGCAGGCTCTTCCAGACCAGCACCGAGCTGCTGGAGCTGACGGCGAGGACGGTGGGCGACAGCGACAGGAAGGAGGATCGGCTCCATGAGCTGCTGATGGAGTACCACAAAAAGCTGATTCAGGATGTTCCCAAAAGCCGGGGGGGACTGAAGAGGTGAGTGAGCAAGCGGACGCGGCCCATGTATGTTTTGGGTGTGGATGCGAAGCCTATAGAGAAATAGGACCACGTTATGGCCCTGGGGACTGGCTCCTTCACTCTGCTCATCATCTCTAGTAGTAGTTGGTTTTGAACTTAGTTATGCAGTTCTGTTAGTAAAGGGTGCATGTTAAATCCAAACTTTTTAAGATTGCTAAACCCCCTAAATGGGATGGGGAGAAGTGATTTTTGGAGCAGCTCTGCTCCGGAGCCAGGCTGAGAGAGCTGGGCTGGGGCAGCCTGGAGAAGAGAAGGCTCCTGAAGGGGAGACCTGTGCAGCTCCAGTGCCTAAAGGGGCTGCAGGAAACCTGGAGAGGGGCTTGGGACAAGGGCCTGTAGGGACAGGCCAAGGGGAATGGCTTGAACCTGCCCGAGGGGAGACTGAGCTGAGCTCTTAGGCAGAAGCTCTTCCCTGTGAGGGTGCTGAGGCGCTGGCACAGGGTGCCCAGAGAAGCTGTGGCTGCCCCATCCCTGGCAGTGCTCAAGGCCAGGTTGGACACAGGGGCTTGGAGCAAGCTGCTCCAGTGGAAGGGGTCCCTGCCCGTGGCAGGGGTAGGATCTGGATGAGCTTCGAGGTCCCTTCCAACACAGCCCAGTCTATGATACAGGCAGTTAACTTCCTGAAGTCTGATTTTGTTTCGATCATGTTCCTTGCATTCCAGAAGCTGGACCTTGACCCAAGAGTACGGCCTGATTATAGATGGCTCAACGCTGTCGCTGATACTGAACCCTTCTCAGGACTCTGGTTCTAGTAATTACAAGAACATCTTCCTACAGATCTGCTTGAAGTGTGCTGCAGTCCTCTGCTGCCGGATGGCTCCCTTGCAGAAAGCACAGGTATTCACGCTGCTTTTAATGGGCCGAAGCACATCATTATGTGATGTGATGCACCTTTAATCCATCAGCTGGGTCTTGACCTGATCATGATCACCTAGGACTTCTACAGCCTTATGTGTAAGCCTCATCTGAACTTCGGAGTGTGATGGGAACACATCAGTCTTTCAAATGTGAATGTAAACCCTTTGTTTAATATGCCTGCAGGAAGCCACAAACCCAAGCCAAGTAGAATTAAACAACCCTCCCTGTCTGTTCTTTTTCCCTTTCCAAATTCCTCAAGTGGAGTCCATGACATCCTCACACCAGTGGATGGGATCCAAGCCTGATAAGCAGCTTGTTTCTGCCCCTCTTCCACACAAGAGGGTTTCCTGCATCCCAAAACACATGAGAAGTCCCATCTTCGAGAGAGCAGGGTCTGACAGCAGGGAAGGGCAGGATGCTGCTGCCTGGCAGTTGTTTTTAAACGCTGTCCTTCATCCCTGTGCAGCTGGATCCTGGCTTTTGCTCTGGTTGGTGACTGAGAAGGAAGTAACAAGGAGGTTTATTGATGTGAACCCTCCTGGTGTTATTTTCCCTGGTCGTTTGTCCTGGGGGGCTCTTGCAAATGGGGCAGTTGGGGGTCTCTGGAGGCTTTTTCACTGAATGTTTGGTTTCTGCTCTGTCCTTGGTTGGTTTAGATTGTGCGGATGGTGAAGAACACCAAAGGGAGCCCGATAACGCTCTCCATAGGGGATGGTGCAAATGATGTCAGCATGATTCTGGAAGCGCATGTTGGAATAGGTAAGACCCCCTGATAACACCCATCTGATGCCTAAGAGCTGTCTGCTGTTGGCTGGGGCTCAGTCAGTGTTTCTGGTTGCACGTGGCTACACTGATCCCACCGGAAAATGCAGGAAGTCTGCTGTTGTTTTCTTTGGAGCCAGGGTTGGCTGGATATCATCATGTACTGCTCACCTTCAACAGCACCACTCTCTTCATCAGTCATAGCTACAGATGGCCTTCAAAAACTGTATGGCCACACTGAAGGTGATAAAGGTTGGTTGCTGGTCAGAGAATAAAGGCACAAGCAGCAGACCAATGGTGATTACCGGCAGTTGTGGCACAGGCAGTGCAATGAGAACACCAGGCTGTATTAGGATAACAGGTCAGAGCTGCCAGTAACTCCACTGGGCCCCCGCATGTGTTCCTGGGGGCTGATGCTCAGTTCTGTTGTATGCCCTGTGTGTGTGACATTGAACCACTGGAGACCTTTGTAGTAAAGAAGGGTTGATGGAAGGGAAAGAGCAACCTCTTTATTTGGGGCTGTTGGAAATGCCACAGTGCTCTCTAATGAATGAGGTCCCAGGGCAGTTGGGTTGGATGTGGCTTTTGAGAGAACAAAACTGCCTTTCTTGAGCTCAGCTCTGCGGGTACATCTGAAACAGCCGGGCGTGTGCTGTGAAATAACCAGGCTGGGCGAGATACGGGCAAGCGCTGGGGAAACCAGTTCCTGATCTGTCGTCGGGCTTGCTGAGATACGCCGCCCCACACTCTTCCATAGGAGCTCCGACAGCTCAACCTAAATACAGCTTGAGAAACTCCAGAGGCAGGTCTGAGTGGTGTGGAGCCAAAACCATGCTGAGGATTGCAGCACGTCACTGTGTTACTCTCCTGGGGCACTGAGAGGGAAATGCTGCATTATGTCATGGCCTGAGACAGTGGTGTGAACAAACCTAGTGGGCAGCATTTGTCCAGATTAAACCTATACCACAGCATCAATCCAGATTCCAGTCATTTAGGGATTACCCTATACCATAGCATAGCCCAGATTCCAATACATTAGGGATTAACCCTATACCACAGCATCAGTCTAGATTCCAGTATGTTAGGGATTAACCCTATACCACAGAATCAATCCAGATTCCAGTCCATTAAGGATCATCCCTATACCATAGCATCAGTCCAGATTCCAGTCCCTTAAGGATCATCTCTATACCATAGCATCAGTCCAGATTTCAGTCCCTTAAGGATCATCTCTATACCATAGCATCAGTCCAGATTTCAGTCCCTTAAGGATCATCTCTATACCATAGCATCAGTCCAGATTTCAGTCCCTTAAGGATCATCTCTATACCATAGCATCAGTCCAGATTTCAGTCCCTTAAGGATCATCTCTATACCATAGCATCAGTCCAGATTTCAGTCCCTTAAGGATCATCTTTATACCATAGCATCAGTCCAGATTCCAGTACATTAGGAATTAACCCTATACCATAGCATCAGTCCAGATTCCAGTCCCATAGAGATTAGCCCTGTACTGTAGCATCAATCCAGATTCCAGTCCTTTAGGGATTAACACCTTGCTATGCTTCTGTCTCCAGGTATAAAAGGCAAAGAAGGGCGTCAGGCTTCCAGAAACAGTGACTATGCTGTGCCAAAGTTTAAACATTTAAGAAAATTGCTACTAGCACATGGGCATTTATACTATGTGAGAATTGCACACCTTGTACAGTATTTCTTCTATAAGGTAAGCGTGTGTGTGCAGTTTATGCCTTTGCTTATGCTATGGATTACTTCAGTAAGAGAAACAAATAGTAAACAGGATCATCTGTAGCTCTGTTTTCCTTCCCTGGATCAGGATATGTCTCTGCCGTGTGCCTGTCCATTGGAACTAGTGCTTACAAGGGAATGTGAGCATGATTTTCTTCTGCAGATACTGACTGCTCCTTGGGTTAGTTTTGTGCTTGGTAGAAGACAGTGCCCTGATTTGTCTGGTAGTGTCATGTCAGGCGCTAATGGCTGGAAATGGGAACAACGGTTTGGATTTAGGCTGAGAAGTCCTCATTTCCCTGCTCACCGCTTGTCCTTTGTTTCCCCAGAACCTCTGCTTCATTTTGCCGCAGTTTTTATACCAGTTCTTCTGTGGATTCTCACAGCAGGTAACTTCCAGTGACGTGTCTCTGGAGCCACGATAAAAAGCAAGGACCTCAGTGAGGTGTCCTAGCAGAGGCTTGGCTTATAGCACCCTCTCCCTTCCTCACCTTGCTGCAGAGGACAGTAGGAACCGACCTTATTGCTAAATGCTGTTGTCTAAAACATAATATGTGTGAGACCCATAGCTGAAAAGAAAGAAATCTGCTTTCTTTCCTTTCCCATCCACCACCCAGGAATAAGTAATGAGAGAGGGGTTTAGCTGGTTTCTCACCACCCTATTTTGCTGCTTCTGCTTCTCTTAAATAAAGCAGCTTTCAAAGAAGCCCTGATTTGTTCCCCTGTGCTGCATTTCCCTGCATTGAAAGTGTCTCTTAAAAGGCAGAACAGCTCATTCTTTTCTGACAGCCTTTAAAAAGAGACATCCCAAGTGTCATCACTTGCTTAGTCCAAATGAGTGTCAGATGAGAGACAGATCAGTGCGGAGAGCGGGTTCACGTGCTTGGAGATGAGAGCTTTGGCCTTTGTGTCAGCTTAATGGGCTTGTGTGTCTGTTTGGGCTCCGAAGCAATGGTGAGGAAGAGTAAATGATAGGAGATAATTCTCTGCTTCTCTTGGCAGAAGCACTTGCCTTTTTCCCCCCCTCTTTAAAAGAAGAAGCTGTAGTTCCTCTAAACCAGTCTAGCCTTTAGAGAGTCACAGGAGACATCGAGTGTATTAATAGAACCAGCAGCACAAGAGCAGCCACAGGAAAGCTGTGGGAAGGGCTGTTGAATCATGGCTTTCTGGAGAATGAGCTGGAGATGAGACCAGCCAGTTACAAAACTTCCTGGCAATGGGAGCAGGGTCCTGGCCATGCAGCTTGCATTGCATGGAGCATGACCCCTATCGAATGAAACCATCCCATGTGGCTGTGACAAAGGGATGAATCTGTAGGGTACGTACAGCAGCAGTAGCTTGGAACTTTAAACCTCTTTGTGGGGAGACTTCTGAAGTGGAATTTCTGTCTCATTTGACCTTTTCTTCCTCTTTCAAGCCACTGTATGACGCTGCTTATCTTACCATGTACAACATCTGCTTCACATCACTACCCATCCTGGCTTACAGCCTCCTGGAGCAGCACATCAACATCGACACACTGACCTCAGATCCTCAGCTCTATATGTAAGTAGCACTGGACTGGGTAAGCCTGTTCACAGCTTGGTTAACCATGGTTTAAGTTGTGTTGGTGCAGGAGTGTGAGCAGGTGTCACCACTTGTGTTGGTGATGGAGTCACCATGAACTGCAGAAAAGGCTGTTTCTGTCTCTGCTGGCTCCGTGTTAGAGCTGAGCAATGTCCTATTTACTGCCCATTTCTACTTATTTTGTTGTCTAACAGTATTTGGTCTGGCCAATTGCACTGCTGTGTCTCTGTAAGAAAAATAAACTGTAGGTGGAATTCTTCATCCATAGGAAAAATCAATCCGTGTGGCCAAGACCATCCGTTCACCTTAGCTTTGGGTAGGCAGCGTGAGCCAAGCCCATGATAAAGCATGTAATGGATGGAGGGAGGATCTGCCTTTCAGGGGGAAAAAAAGGTCCTCTCGTTTTGAGAAAGACAAATGTTTCTGAAGCCCAGCTCAGGCAGGTAGTTTCTCAGCTTGTCTAAATGGATGTCATCCCCCAGGCTTCCCCTCCAAAGGCCAAATGCCCAGATCAGAGCCTGTTACCAGGGAATTCTGCTGTTTGGTCCACACACTCGGAGTTTTCTGCTGCATCGCCCAGGAAAAAGGCAGTTTAAGAGGAGGCTGTCTCCCTCTGCTTTGCTGGTTGCTTTCTCCCCTTCCTTGGTTGCAGTGGGGAGAGGATCCAGCCTCCCATGGAAACAGAGATGCTTCCTGTCTTCCTCCCACCCTTGCCCATGTACTCACACTTGGGTGCAGCCCTTCAGGAAGGACTAAGGAAAGAAGCTTTTTTGGGGAGGACCCTGTTCATGCATCCCTGTTGCTAATTCCTGTGATGGGCAGCAAGCACAGGCTGGGACTGCTTTGGCCGCTGCCCTGTGCGAGCCCTGTCACCATCCTAAGATGCTCCTCAGCGTGGAGGAGCTGTGTGTGGCAGGACCATGTTCAAGCCAAGAGTGATGCCTTTGCAGGGTCAGGGTGGGGAATCAGACATCACACAACCTAAAGGCATTGTGTGAATGTTACTTTAGGTATGGAAGAATCAGAATGCAACAAGCAGTGTGAGGGTAGGAAAGGGCTTGGGTGCTTTTGAAGTGAGTGCTCAGATCCATGATTGATTAGACCTCCGTGTTCCTCCACTTGTATGGCAAAATGCCACCTCTTGTATCTTTAAATAGGTAATTGAATATTGTGTGACATAGACCGATAACAACAGCCTCATGCATTGGGCTGGTGACTGATCTCTGGGGTCTGTTCATTGAGGGAAAGCATGAATTGTGCAGGCAGGTAGCTGCAGGTTGAATAGTCATGCCTATGTATGTGCTGCTGAATGCAGGACTGCTGCTGTGTGCAGTGCTGAGCTGCTGCACTGCAGATCTCTAGTCTGAGGGGCTGTAAAAACCTGTTTACGATGAGCACCGCAGGACTTCAGTGTGAATGCAAAGCAGAGCTCACAGAGGGACCTATTTTCCCTCTTGCAATAAAAAAGCCCCACTTACAGTCTGGTTTATCCATGCTCTTTACTCATGCCCAGATTGTGGTATGCTAGAGCATTGTTGCTGCATCATCACGCATAGGATTCAATAGGGGGTTGGTTTAGAAACTGCAGTTTTAGGAGCCCAGCACCACACCAGTTTGCAAGGTGCATCTTGCTGGGAATCCCTGTATTGCTTTAACAGTTAGGGGTTAAAATGAGAAAAGAATGGGGATTTTTGGTGCTTTTCTCTCCATCAATCTTCAGATTTTAAAGAAAGTAATCTGAAAAGATAATGATGCAGGAAACTTTGACTCCCTCCTGCCCTGATAGCTGCCCCCCGCTCCCTGGGCTCTGCCTGTGGTCCATGCACAGCTCTGCCCATCCCATCGCGCATCCCTTTGCTGCTGCTGCCTCTGTGCCAGATCTCATCCATCCGATATTCCAAGCCTCCTGCTGCAGCCCCCGTGTTAAAAACACCCTCCAAATGATTCGGGAGGTTATTTTCAGAAAGGCACCGCTTCCAGGAATGGGCTTTGCAGAGCTTTTCTCAACCAGGGAGTTGGTGCATTCAGCAAAAAGAGGGGAGCACACGATGCATTCACTGCATCCCATATGGCTGCTCTGGTTTTGAAATTGAGCAGTTGATACCAGACACTGTGCGTGGTGCAGGGGGTGAGGGAGAGGCTCAGGATGGTGTTAAAGCTGTTCACTTTGGGCTGGGTTTTGTTTTGATAAGGAGAAAATATGCTGAACCTCATACGGTCACTCACGACCAGCAGCTGCTTATAGCAGGCATCTATGGCAGGTGTTTGTGTTTCACCTCCTTGTCCCCTACAGCAAGAGCTTGCTCCAGAGCTGATCAGCTGGCTGCAAAGGGCTTTACAGCACATCCTAAACGTGATGGTGATGTTCTCGTTGCTCCCTCTTTTGGCAGGAAGGTTTCTGATAATGCCATGCTGCAGTGGAGGCCGTTCCTGTACTGGACCTTTCTGGGCGCCTTTGAAGGACTCGTGTTTTTCTTTGGGGTTTATTTTCTTTTCCAAAACTCATCGTTGGAAGATAATGGAAAGGTAATGCCGCCAAAACATACCCAAAAGGGAGAGCGATGACTGCTGCTTCTGTGCCCTGCCTCTCTATACGCCTGGCAGGGAACAGCTACACGCTTAATCTGTGCGGTGTCTCAAGTCTCATCCGATGGCGTAGCCTTGCTTATGGTGTGATTCTGCAGCAAATGCTTGAGATGAAACGTTTCCCAAATCGCCATGGAAACAGGGCAGAGCTGGTTAAACTCGCTAGGTAAAAGAACTAAGTCTCACACACAGCTTTATTCCAACCCAGCGAGCTTTGCACAGCCTATTCCACGGTTCCGTGTGATGCCAGGCCATGGCCCAGGGCAGGAGCAGGTTAAAAAAGAAGTTGGATTTCTCTTCTTTTCCCTTTTTTCTTTCCTTCTTTCCATTCTGCTCGTTCACTGAGTACAGAGCCAAGCCCTGGTGCAGACGTGGTGGCCTGAGCTGTCTCAGGACCCTTTCCCCACAGGGGTATGCAGTGTGTTATCCCATCTCCATCGATGGGAAGCCTCTTTCCATCATCACTTCTGACCCTGGAGAACACCTTAGGCTTTTTTAGCAGCAAACACTTGGAAAAAAGCTGATGAAATTTGTGTCTGCGTATGTTGCATCAGTGCCAACATTTATAGCCCCAGCTACATGCAGCCAAACCCCTGTACTGTAGATTCAGTGCTTTTCTGTATTTATAGCCATTCAGGTTGTATTCACTAGAAGACAAAGCACTGGTGTGTGCTTCAAATGCCGTCAGAGGTCAAGTCTGTGTGGCACTAAAAGAAGCTGTGTGGTTATGTCCTATTCTGTTGCCACTTCTGCCTGTGAGAACTGCTACCAGCAATCGTTCATGGTATCCATGTCTGTTTGAGTGACTCCTGTTTTGCTCCTATTGACTTTAATTTTTGTTGCATTGTTTGGAAGCTTTTACATTTCACTTTCTGTTTTGATGTATGCATTCAGGTCTTGACAGCCTTTGGTAAGCATCCCTCCCATTCATTGCCATCATTTGGATTCATAGACAGTATCTGCTTTTCTTTGTTGTGCGTAGTCACTAGTTACCTGCAACCCAGACCAGATGGCAAAATATACACACTGGTGCCTTCTGCAAACTGAGATGATGAGCAGAGGTATTGCAAGAAAGCAGAAACTGAGTAAATTGCCAAGAAATCATGACATACAGGTGGTCCAATGACTTGTATTGACATTGCTGTTAGTAGGAGGTTGTACCTGTCACCATCCCAGCTCTGGGTCCTCTGTCTATGTAGCACTGCATGGCACAGGGTAGAGTAGTGGGTAGCAATCGCCTCTCTGAGCATCAACACCCCGTAGTAGTTGCTCCATCCCGTCCTTCCCGTCCGGTCCCTGCTTGCACCCCTGTCCTCATCGTTGTTGCTGTGCCTCTCCAAGGAGATGGACCCAGACGCCTGCGGCAATGTAATGTGTTTTCCAGGTTTTTGGGAATTGGACCTTTGGGACGATTGTTTTCACTGTGCTGGTGTTCACCGTCACGCTGAAGGTGAGGATCTGCCTTGCTCCTGCAGGCACTTGTAGTAATTTTCCAATGCATGTGGATGTGGTGTCAGATCATGCAGTAAATGTGTTGAAGATGAAGTTTCTAAGACTACCCACCACTTAAATCTTCTCTTCCATAGAGGCAGAACTTCCTTATTGACCATTTGAGTCTGTATTCCTGGGCTGTAGTAAAGTATTTATGTCTTAGTTAAACTATTCTCCCATTATTTGGCCTCTTTTGAGAGCTTCAGTTAATTATGGCTGATTTCCCCCCACACCTTTAGCCCTTGGCATTCAGTTCAAGCAAGAGAGCAGCAAAGAGACCTTGTGTTTGTCCACCGTGTTTCAGACATGGCTTAAACAAGCACCAGAAGGATCACAGAAGCACATCTGTTAAGTAACAGCAGCAAATCTGCTTTGCTTCCCAGAGCATTCCAGAAGGAACAGTTTGCATAAGACCTTGCAAAAAGTCTTTTATGTTTGGTTCAGGACAGCAGGTGGTGGCAGGAGGCAATTACAGACCCTGTAACCTTTAGACATCTCTCCCCTCTCACAGCAGAGGTTGTATCAGATTTATCCTATTAAAAAGTGTCAGTTATCATTAGAACCTCACTGGTTCCCTGTTGATGTTGTGCCAATCTGTATTGAAAATGCCTGCACTGATGACAGGGGAGACTGAGCTGAGCTCTTAGGCAGAAGCTCTTCCCTGTGAGGGTGCTGAGGCGCTGGCACAGGGTGCCCAGAGAAGCTGTGGCTGCCCCATCCCTGGCAGTGCTCAAGGCCAGGTTGGACACAGGGGCTTGGAGCAAGCTGCTCCAGTGGAAGGGGTCCCTGCCCGTGGCAGGGGCTGGAGCTGGAGGAGCTTTGAGGTCCCTTGGTGCTATGATTCTATGTTCCCTGGTGCACATGTACAGAGGTAGCTCTTTGGAGAACCTTCAACCTTAATGTGAAACCAGCCTGAGAAGTCACATAAATACAATGAGATGTGCCCTGCATGTAATGCCTGTTCTCTGTCTCTCTTGATACTCACACAGCTAGCACTAGATACCCGATTCTGGACGTGGATGAACCACTTTGTGATCTGGGGCTCCCTTGCCTTCTACGTGTTTTTCTCATTCTTCTGGGGAGGAGTCATTTGGCAAGTATCTGTTCTTCTTTTCCTGGTGCTTTCCTAGGGGAATGCCCAGCACCGGCTTTGTGGGAGTCATGTCTGCAGCATCCCCTCATTTGGATTATCCAGGTTATTCGGGACATCCGTATGGATGTCAGGGTGTGTGCAGCCATGCTTCTTTCTCTACTGGGAATGGAAGGGATGGTACCTCCATCCAATTCACACTAAAGGCTGGTGCTGGAGAGGGCTGTTGCATGATGAGATGTGCTGGAGGAGGTCTGTCAGCCTGAAAGCAGATAAAGCTGTGGTTGTCATTGAAGTGCTTGGCTTTGACAAGAGGTGGTTTGCTTTTCTGCCTTTGAGGTCATTTCTGGTGCTGAGGCCCTTGTCCTTCATTAGGAGGTTTTGCGATAAATATTTCAGGATCTGTTTGTGCATGTAGATGGGAACGAAAGGAAAAACTGATGGGAGATACAGAAGGGAAGGAGCAGATGAGGCAGATGCAGAGCAAGAGGACCCAGCACTCTGGGGCAGCTTAAGAGGGAGAAAATAAGCAGGATAAAAGCACAGATCCTGCTGCTGAAATCCTGGATCTGATGAGGAGAAGGAATTCGCATTGATTTGAATGCAACCAGGATTTTAGTCTTCGTGTCTTGCAAAAGCAGGGAAGCAAATAGTACATTGCAAGTACTATTAACTTCCTGTTTTCCATGCTGGAATTAGACGTTCATGTTGGCATTCACAGCAGAGAGCATCTCCCATTTTACACCTTTGCTTTCCCATGGGCTAGTCCCATGGGTTGCTGGCTAAATCCCTGACCCAGCAGCCTGCTAATAAAGATGTGCAATTGATTTGAACAGTTAAATTGAGGGTCACAGGCTTTGTTTAACTCTTCAGCGTTCCCAACCAACAGATGCAGACCCGAGATCTAACCAGGCTTCTGTGCTGCAGTGTGTGAGTGTTCCACTGGTGTGCTTAATTCTCGTAGCCCCATATTTTGGAGTTCATGCACAGCACTGGAGAGCCTTGTCATCAGTTATTTATGAGGCATTTTTCATAAGCATCTGTCAGCTCCTCTCCATCGTCAAGGGAGGGGAGAAACAGCAAATAACCTGTGGGGACCAAGAGTCTCTGGATTCCCTCTATCAAAAGCAAACCAGAAGCTATAGGAAAGCCCAAAGTTAAAATGATTTGGTTGGGGAATAATTCCTCTTTCAGTGATGGCAGCAAAATTCAAACCCCTCCACACCCTGCAACAAAACAGATGTGGAAGATGCAGAACGCATCATGTAAAGTGACTAGTGCAGCTGAAGGCAGGAGACGCACTGGTAGCGGATGGGCAGCGTGTGTCTGCGCTGCACCCATCCCCATCTGAAAGGGAGGTGTTATTGCTGACGGTGTGATCTGAACCTGCTGTGATTCTGACCTTCTTGGGGAGTTTGTGTTAACCACAATGTATTTGTATCCTTTCTCTTTCAGGCCTTTCTTGAAGCAGCAAAGAATGTATTTTGTATTTGCCCACATGCTGACTTCAGTTTCCACGTGGCTGGCAATAATCCTCCTGATCTTTATCAGCCTTTTCCCAGAGATTCTTCTAATAGTTTTCAAAAGTATGAAAGAGAAGAACCATCAGGTAAGGAGCAAGGGGATGTATTTATTGCGCAGTATTTTTAGTCTTCAGCACCAGCTGAACCTGTAGCAGCGCCGTGCGCCACTCGCGCCTCGAGGAAGGCTTTCTAGAGTCTCATCTCACTCTTTCACATGCCAGAAATGTCAGGAAGCTCATCTAAAAATACTGCCTATGTCTGTAGTGAGGAGAGGCTCACTTTCCTTGGCTGCCTTCACTGGATGGAAACTGCTATCTCTTGTGAAATGCAATGTCCCTTTCAAACCTGAACGGATCATCAAACCCCTCATATTGTGTCCCGCAGAAATCCATGCCAGAGAGCACACCCATGGTGTTCCCCTTGAATCTGTCCTCGGGTGTTGGTGCAGGGAGATCAGGGTCAGGTCTTGTCATGTCTCCCACTCCCCTTAATAACCAAGGGCTCGTACTGTCTTAGCCTCCAATGAAAAGGTCTCCTTCGAAGCAGTCTGGTTCCTTCACAGCTCTCTGCTGCTATAGAGGAGGAGGAGGGCTCGTTTTAGCAGTGGAAGCCATCTCCTGCAAGTTGTTTTTGCCACTCCTGCAGATGGTGAATGCCAGCAGTGCCGGGCTCACCACTCGCACCCTGCCGAGTCCTTCCTTCCCTTGCTCTCTGCTTGCCCAGCGGTGCTCAGCATCCCTGCAGCACTGCACTGTCACCCCAGCCGTGCCCCCGCTGCTCCTTGTGCCTGCCCTCCCTCCTGCAGCCCTTCTTTCCCTGCAGCAGCAGCAGCAAGTCCTGCCTTGGGTTAGCACGTGGTGCCTTGCCATTGGGTTTCATGTCCTTAGGCAGTGCTAGGGCAAGGAGAAGGGCCAGGGGCCGGTGCTGTTAGTGTGTGATAACCTCTGTGCTGACACCCAGCAGATGCTTTGGTGGTTCCTGGAAGGGAACCAGGACCAGCACTGTGGTGCCCAGTAAGGGTGGCCATGTCCCAGGAGACCATGGGATGACCTTCCAAACACTGAGGTTTGAAATAGGCTTCTCCCGTTGAAATTCTTGTATGCTGTGAGGTTTCAGTGCACTTTCCTCACCTGGGATAACTTGTTATCTTGGGTCCTTATTATAAATGATAATAGAATAAGACTGATTTGGGTTGGAAGGGACCTTAAAACTCATTCAGTCCCAAACCCCTGCCACGGGCAGGGACCCCTTCCACTGGAGCAGCGTGCTCCAAGCCCCTGTGTCCAACCTGGCCTTGAGCACTGCCAGGGATGGGGCAGCCACAGCTTCTCTGGGCACCCTGTGCCAGCGCCTCAGCACCCTCACAGGGAAGAGCTTCTGCCTAAGAGCTCAGCTCAGTCTCCCCTCGGGCAGGTTCAAGCCATTCCCCTTGGCCTGTCCCTACAGGCGCTTGTCCCAAGCCCCTCTCCATGTTCCCTGCAGCCCCTTTAGGCACTGGAGCTGCTCTAATGTCTCCCTTAAGGAGCCTTCTCTTCTCCAGGCTGAACCAGCCCAGCTCTCAGCCGTCTCAGCCTGATGATAATCTCAATTTAAAAAGCCTCCAATAAAGTAGTGAAGGTTTTCCTCTCCCATAACATTCCAAGTACAAGTTTGGCCCAGTGTCAGTGAATTGAGACGTGTATCTGCAAGACAAAATCCCCCTGAAACCATTCAAGTTGAAAGCGATAGAGATGGCTGAAGAAGTGTGGTTGAATTCTTTGAGGCTCCATGTAATTTCCTCCCATTAAATATGATTTAGTAGTTTCCAGCTGGACACCCCCATTGAATAGGCTGGGAGTGAGTGAAGGAGGGTGACCTGGAAGGGTGACCCGGGGGTTTCTGAGCCCAACCTCAACTCCCCTAAGAGGAGGAGGAGGAGCAGCCTTCAGCACTTGGCCAGGGGATCCATTCCCTTGTGCAATGCTTGCTTTCAGGAGTCCTTTAGATGTGTTAAAAAAGGCTCTTGTGAAATGATTTAGCAAAGCAAAGTACGTGTCAACCAGAGGCGTCTCTTCATACATACATGCATTCCAAACTAAGCACGGGCTGAGCCATATTTAAATGTACATTTTGAGCTTTGGAAGACGCCTGCAGCAGATACGAGCTCTAGATGTCTGTGTCAGCAGCCAGGCACTAAAGTCAGTCCCTTTCTTTGTAAAGGCATATAAGACCAGGTTAGATGGGTTCAAATCAAGACCCTTTATGAATATCCTAACATTAATATTGGGGATCAGTTTCCCATGGGGAGAATTAAAGGACAAAGAGGATGAGGGATGTTATTTAGGTGCCTGGGCCCACAAGTTGGCAGCCGAGGGTCCCCTTTGGAATGGGAGGATAGAGTTGAAGCCAGGTCGATGGGTATTTGCCCTTAAGTCAATGGGACAGGGATCCACCCCAAGTTCCCTATAACAGTGCATTGGCTCTGCTCAGTCTTTATTGCACTTCCTGTGTGGAAATGTGTTTTCCTTTTGTTTTCCTTTCTTTATCCTGTTTTACTGCATTTGTGTTTGCCTCGGTTTCTGCCTTTCTTGTACTGCAATTTTCTGTCTTTTGTGCTGTTGTGAACCAGGTAACGAAGCGCCTTCCTTCCTCAGGAACATCCACTATCTTCATGCTTTCTCAAACTTCCAGCAATCACAGCTTTTCTTGGAGTGAATAAGGTGATTTCCTTTCTGAGTCACTATGTGTTGCTTGCTCTACTGCTTTTTTTCCTAACGCCTAACTCCTGGAAACCTATGTTTAGATTTGCTCACCCAGCAAAACCTTGCTTTCCCTTCTCCTTTTGCTTTAATTTAGATCTTTTGCTTTAATACTTAGGCTGTCTCTTCCCCTTCAGTCTTCAGCTGCACCTCAGGTGGATGAGCTGGTTGTGCTCAGGATGTCCAAGTAGGGTGGATGCAGCCAATGCTGATTCACTCTCCCCGGCTATAGTTTTGTGTGTTAGTGGACTAGATTCAAACTACTCTAAAGCGTTGGACAAAGTGGATTCGACATCGATGGTCCTCTGGATGATTTGGCAAACAGCTCAGCATTGTTTGATGTAGGAGGAGGTCCCCAAGTGCCCATCTTGCTCCGTGCAGCACAGAACCCCCAGCCTGGTTTGTGTTGGAAGGGACCTCAAAGCTCATCCAGCTCCAACCCCTGCCGTGGGCACGGACACCTTCCACTGGAGCAGCTTGCTTCAGGTTTGCTGCAGCCCCTTTAGGCACTGGAGCTGCTCTCAGGTCTCCCCTTAAGGAGCCTTCTCTTCTCCAGGCTGAACCAGCCCAGCTGTCACAGCCTGGCTCCAGGAGCAGAGGTACCACTTGTTAGTGCTGCCGTTGTTTGTCCAAGTGAATAGCTGCAGTACTCAACCCTTTACAACAAGGGATGGTCTCTGACTTGCTGACCGTGGGGATGGTGGGGCTACCCCACAGCACGGTGCCTGGAGTCCGTGTCTCAAGCATTTGGTTTCACTGCAGATCTCCAGTATTGCTCACTGTTTTAAGGTACCAGTTACGTGCAGATCACGGATGGTTTCCTCCTCCCTCAAAAGCACTTGTAGCATAAACCTCACCCAAAGGTGACCATTTCAGGGCTACTTTCTGAACACCCTCTGTGCCTCCTACACTGCAGAACCCAGCCAGTATTAATAACCATGGTATTTAGGGTGTGTGTATTGCTCCATCCCTTAGGATGTGACTTAGCTGTCAAATGGTGTGTGTCTTGTATAGTTCGACCATTAGGCAGGGGTGTGTGTTGCATGTACTATAAGTCTCTTTGCCTCGCTGTTGCAGAGGAGCAGGAAGGCACCTGATTCAGTGTCGGCCAGACCTTCTGTCAGACCACTTCTTTTCAGAACATTCTCAGATGAGTCTAATGTGTTGTAACAGGTACCCTATCCGAAGGAGTTGGGATGGTTTTCAAAGGCATCGATTAACCAACTGTAACCTCCCCAGATCAATTAAACTGTGGTTCTTGTAATCCTCTTGACTATCGGTGTGGGGCAGCTGTCCTTGTGGAACGGAGATGCAATGCTTGGGATGCATTTTAATGTGCTGTCCAACCTCTTCAGCATCCTGGATGTGCACAGATCCTCTCGCACCGAAATGTTTTGCAGTATGGAAATAAAGCTCTCAATAGAACTGATATTTTAGTCTGATATTAACAGATAATTTAATGTGAGAATGCAGCCGGGGAATCCTGCTAGCTGGGTATAAAAGCTAACGCTGGTGTATTTACAGTGAAGCCTTCAAATGTCAGCTATTAAAATGATTCCAGTATTGCATCTGAATGGTATCAAACCCCCTTTTTCTAGGGTGCATGCTCTGTCAGATAGAAATAAGTACGTTTTAATTCATCTGCATAGATTGATACTAAACACGTGTACTTGTCTATGTCAGTGTATGCCTCAGTGTCTGTATGTACATACGCACACAGAGAGCATCCTGATACAAGTTGATTTGAAACGTCGTAGTAAGCTGGTAGCAGGGTAAAACAGTAAAAGTGCCTGATTGAATTCACACTTTTTAGGTGAAATTTATGTAGCTGCAAGCCTAAAACTTCAGGTTTGGTGCAAAGCGCTCCTGCAGCCACTTCAGAAGCGAGCAATGTAATGGGGCTGGCACAGAGAGCCAGGCTTGCCATGCCTCCAATGCATCTGGCACGGATCCTGAGCCGTGATCCCTCCCCACAGACGTTAGGTGGTGCTCTCCACTGCCATATACTGGTGCTGGAGGCGGCTGGGCTGGGGCAGAATGGGAGGCAGGCGCCACTTTTGGACTTCGTGCAGCGTTTTGCTGTCCTGTTATTTGTGAATGACATTTGGCACTTTTACCACGGGCTGATCTTTCTTCTTCTCCTATGAAATGTGAAGTATTTTCCTTTAAAAATAACCCAGGAAAAGGTTTGGGAATGTGATAATCGCAATACACGTGTGTTTTCCTTCTGATTTTTGCAGACTGACCCCTTTGATCTGCCTATGTTAGTCTCGTACAAACGCATAGAGAATGGTTACGTGAAGAACGAAGATGCTGTTACTAATCTGGCAGAAAGATATCCTCTCAGGATACTTTGAAGTGCTCCATGCAAACACTGCATCTTGTCATGCTGTAGGAAAAACCATGGTTTTACCCTTACAGTTCTCTTTAGTCTCACCAAGAACAGTAAGCAGCCATGCTGATAAAGCAGTAGCCAGGGCACTGGCCCCACGGTACCGGTTTGTCTTTGGTCTTGTGGCATGCCCACACCCTCAGAAATTAAACCTCCCAAATTCTACATCATTGGAGGCTGAGAAAGCATCATTAGGAATTCATCCAAAACAGCATGAATTGAAGTGCAAGAGAGCAACGCCAGCCCCATTTCGTACGGGGGCTTCCTCTGCCCATTGCAGATCTGTCCAAGCAGAGAGCTGCTGAAGTCTCTTGCTCTGCCTGACCAAAGAAGTAGCACAGACTTAAACCCCATAACAGCCCTTTGGGCACCCCAAAGGCACGGGAAGAGCCTGCTCCTGCAGATGCAGCCCTGTGAGCATCCCGCCTGGTGCCGGGGCTGCCCCCTCCCAACTGTGGGTTGCCAGATGCACGTGGCAGAAATACTTGAAAATCCAGGAGGAATCTTCACCGACAGTGCACAGTGTTCAGTCACATACATCCCTCCTCTGGGAATAGCTGGAAGCAGCCTGTGGTCCATCTGCAGTGGTGGTGTCCACGTGGAGAAGCGCTTGATGCTCAGGAAGCGCCTGAGCATCCTTCCGCAGACTGTTTGCTGGTGGGTTGATTCCTGGTGGAGGGGGAAGAAGAGATCCTTTTCCCTCGTGTTGTGGCTGTTTGTGATGGAAGGAAGCTGTTGTGGATGTTGGAAGTTGGGCTGTGCTGAGCCATTTTGCCCGGGCTCATGTGGTTGTGCTTACATTGCTGCACTGTGCAGTTGCTTCAACACTTTAAAGGCCTGAGTGACAGTGCAGCCCTTGGATGATCCCGGGGGACATGGGCTGTGCCTGTAATCCTGCAGGCTTATCAAACTGCATCTTGAGTTATTTGCACTAAGGAAAAAAGAAGGCGGTTTGAAAATGAAAGGAACGCAGGAACTTGGATTTCATTTTGCATTTTCTTTGGGTTTTAAATTGGCATGTTCTTTTTCATTCTGCCTGTACCCTGGTCGCGGGAACTTTCCTCTTTAGGCTGAGGTGGGATGCCTGATGTGATGTTTGGTTTGATTCTTTTCTCTGATACGTGGAAAAAGCAGCTTTTTTTCGTTGAGTGAAGTCATAAGCAGTGATGGAGCGCCCTGTGTGCCATCACTGTTGGGTGTGAAGGTCCCTCCTCGTGCTGCTTTCCCCTGGCCCCGGTGCGCTGCAGAGGAACCGCTGTGGGAAGTGTTGGAACCTCATTCCAGAGGGGCTGTGTTTGGCTCCTGCTCGCTCAGGCTTTGTGTCGCTTACATGCAAAGAAACAACCCTTTGGGACTAGATGAAGATGCCATTCAGCAGATTTCATTGAGTCTTGCTCTCCAGCTGCCATCCCTGAGCTCCATCTCTGTCTCCGGTGGAAGCAGGATGCGGATCAGCTCAGGCAGGTTGTGGTGTGCATCACGAGGACTTTGCAATGGGCCTTACCTGAGTGGGAAAGGGATGTGCCCAGTCCCTATGGCCAGGGGCTGCTCTTCTGTCACCCAGCATGGGAGGGGATGTACGGACAGGACCACTGTATTATACGCACTGCACTGGCCTCGATGCAAGTGGTGTTTGTTAGCAACCGCGGCTCGCCTCCTTGCTGCATGCAAGTAAGGAGCTGCACTTCCAGCATGTGTCCTATGGGCAAAGCTTTTATTTTTCCTTCTTTTTTTTTCCCCTTTTCCTAGCTCATTTCATGGACCTAGACTTCAACTTGCAGACCTTGTCCCATTCTCAACTTTTCTTGCTAAAATGTGGTGCCTACAGATGAAGCATACGATGACTACAATGAAGATAAGCTCTATATGCCAAATCTAACCTTTCTCCTTAAATATACAGTTGCTGACTTGTGTTTACATAACCTTTAAAATGCGGGCGCCGAAATGCCTGATTCCTGTGATTCAAAACCATTCCAAGCCCGGATGGTCCCAAGCCTGCCACCTTGCTTCTCGGTTTGTTTTGTGTCGTGCTCTGTTCCTACGGTCAAAGTCTGTTCCTGTGGAGGTTTTGCTGGTTACGTTAGTGGGAACAGAGCAAAGCTTGCCATGTATGCGTGAACTGTCCCGGTAAAGCCACAGAAACGGGCTCATTTCTGCAGCCTGTTTTGAGATGGAGCCTTCTGAGAACCAAATCTTTCTCTTCCCATTTCCAAGTGTCCAGTCTCAGGATGGAGCGAGCCATTGCAATAGCTGTATGTTCAAACCCAAGGCAGGTGTGCTGAGGGGTGGGTTGGAATTAATGGGAGGTGTCTTTTGGGGGGAAATGCAGGTTTTCTTGGGCTTGGATCTTCGGCTAGTGCGCTGGTGTGGTGTTGGGCAGAAGAAGCTGATCCTCATCATTCAGAAGCAGCAGAAGTGAAATTCCTGTTGCTGTGGATGATTTGAGATCAGGGCAAACAGGAGACCCCTTTTGGGTTGAAAAGGGAAGAAAAAGTGGTGATAGGAGCCGTAGGGTGTAAGCCAGCGGGATGCTGGAGCGGCAGTAACCCGACAGTGCGATGCTGTGATTGTTCATGTCCCGTACACACGCTGCACTGGTACAGTGCTCATTAGTGAGCTAAAAGGTCAGTACAGGCTTCTCGGTGGGAAAACCTGAAGGAAAAAAGGCTGGGGTTTCTTCATCAGAGCTGATTGAAGCTTAATCCCTGGCTAGTGACACTGCAAGATAGGAAACGTAATTAAGATTCCCTCTAAACCTGCTTTGTGGTAACAGAGGAACTTGGTGTAGTCACAGCTGCTTCTCGAAAACTAACCCTGATCCTTCTGAGGATGCTAGAAATGACTTGGAATTGCAGAACAGCTTCAAATTGAATTTGTGTACACACAGATTGAAAACGTACCTAATACTGCGCCATTTATCCAATTGCCCAGCTCTGGGGTTTTTAAAACCATGTAGTATATAGAAGGTGTAAATTCTATACAGGCAACAAGAAGATACATTTTCAGCTTCTTGCAAGAATATATATATATATATATAAAGAGGACTGCAACCTGACATTTTTTCACTTAAATGCAATTTTATACATTTATGTTGCTTTATATAAAAAGGAAATTGAATGTGAATGTTACCTTTTCTGAATGCAACTTGCTCTTTTTTCATTACAGAGACTTTTGTTTGAAGTAATCAATAAACTTTGGTATGTTGTTCTGATTAATAGATATATTCGTCTTGTCTCCTTGGGTTCACGTTTTAATGTGGGCCTTTTCCAAGGCAGTACAAGAGGGACCGTGGGCATTTTCACTGGGGGGTGATGCCAGCAAGGCCACACTTGGTTTTCTGATGGGAACTACTGGTTGCTTCTCATTTTATGTGTTTCCCAGCAGGTTACTAACAATTCCACTCTTAGTAGCTGCTACACATAGCTGCCCTATGTGCTCTGACCCCATTTCCCTCAAAACTCATGTCAAATTAAGACAGTCCTGTGAATTAAGGGAATAAACTGATTTATCTTTATAGAGGAGTTAGAGCGTTAGCTGGCATTTAGGAGCTGACTGAAACAATGCAGGTCCACGTGCCTGGCTTCCATACAGGCGCAAAGAGTTGTTCTTAATGCTGTGCATTGGTTCTGCCATGGCTGCCTGTAATAAATGAGCTGCTTTTTCAGATCGAAGACTAAAAGCACCCAAATGAGGATTATTGTGTGGTTTGTCAAGTACCTGCTGAAGTTCGGGCCGGGTATTCGCACGGATGAACCCCCAACAGCGCGATGCAGCTTCAGGACTCGGTGTAATACACAAGGGGAATATATGGAGTTCCTATGAGTTTTTATAGGAGGCGGCTGATTCAAACCTAAATGTTTGTAATGACAAGCCGGCAGTTTGAAGGATTCTGTTTTGGCTGCTTGGATGTCTCCAGCTCCCATCAGCCACCGGCGGACAGATGGCTGTGCTATTTAAAACAAACTCTAACCTTTAAGAAGCAGCTTGTACTATTGGAAACCAGATACACGCATTCAGAATCTTAATAGCCCGAGTGAGTGATAGTGAGAAGCGTCTGAAGAGCTGGGAATGGTTCTACTCTGAGCTGGCTAGCAAGGAGGATGGGAAAACCATAGTAAATGTAATGATGGGTGATGGCTGCGGGTCAGCGGCTATTTCAGAAGGCACCAAATCAGCATTTAAAATGCTCATGTAGCCCTTCATGTTAGGAAGGAGAAGCAAGGTCATTTGGTAAGGTGGGTTTTAGGAAGGATGTTTTCGAAGGTCAGGCTGTTGGTGTGTGATGGCAGCTCCTGGTAAGTGAAGGGCCTGCGGTGTCCCCATCTCTCCTTGTTCTCCTGCAGCCCTGGCACAAGGGGGTTGCTTGGTAAAGCTCCACGTGTCTGGGGATAACCTGCTAAGCTGGAAACACGCTGTGGCCTGGAGAAAGGGTGTGCGTGCTCCTGAGTGTGTGCTGCCTTCCCAGCCTGGGGTTGTAACAACAAAGCACATCTTACCCAGCGAGCAAGTGGGAGGGCGACAGCGGAGTCCTTTCTCTTGCTCACGTTGACGTAGTCCTGGCTGAGAGAGCTGGGCTGGGGCAGCCTGGAGAAGAGAAGGCTCCTGAAGGGGAGACCTGAGAGCAGCTCCAGCGCCTAAAGGGGCTGCAGGGAACCTGGAGAGGGGCTTGGGACAAGGGCCTGTAGGGACAGGCCAAGGGGAATGGCTTGAACCTGCCCGAGGGGAGACTGAGCTGAGCTCTTAGGCAGAAGCTCTTCCCTGTGAGGGTGCTGAGGCGCTGGCACAGGGTGCCCAGAGAAGCTGTGGCTGCCCCATCCCTGGCAGTGCTCAAGGCCAGGTTGGACACAGGGGCTTGGAGCAAGCTGCTCCAGTGGAAGGGGTCCCTGCCCGTGGCAGGGGTTGGAGCTGGAGGAGCTTTGAGGTCCCTTCCAACACAAACCACTCTATGAAATCCGTGCAGGCTTAACTGGCCACACTGGGGCCAGGATTTGTGCCAGTCTGGAGGCTCTGCTCCTCCTGGACCAGGTCGAAGGAGTCCTTAGTGGATGGTACCCCTGGATTGGGGGTGATGCTGCCTTGCACGTGAAACCTTCCTAAAAATCCCACTTTATGAAGACCAGCCAGAGCTTAATTACACTCCTGCACAAGTCTTTGATGTTGCTATGCTTATTCCAGAGGTGAGCAATTCCCTTCCACATCAGTTTGACTCCAAACTACATTTAGCCAGCTCTGTTTTTCCAGTTCTCAGCACCACCCTGAGAACAAATCAAAGCTCTCTTATCCCGTTTCTGCCTGTTGGAGTTGGGGCTGATGGGGCTATGTGATGCGTGGGGTAAAGGCGTTTGCAGCAGTGGTGTAGCAGGAAAAATGGGATTTGGGTAAGCCAGGGGAAACCAGTGCAACAATTGAGCCCTGGAGTGATGGGAGCACTTGGAGAAATTACCTGGCACCAGCAGGACTGTGTGTGGGAGCTGGGGCAGGCTGAATTGAGGGTGACAAGTTAAATTACCCCTTTGACCAGAAAGTGTTTTCCCCAGCAGCTGCAAGGAGAGAGGTGTTTCTGAAGGGCAGGCTGGGAGATGGGGTGGATTGAGCTGATGGTGACGGGTGAGCATTTATCAATGCGCTTTCTAACCAAGCAATGCCTCCGGCGATGCGTGGGGCTGGGGCAGCTGGACTCGCTGCTCAGCCCTTGCTTTCGCTGTGGTCCCCGATGAAAGATGAAGGCAGCAGCTTATGGAAGCTGCGGAAATGAAACCTGTGTTTTCTCTGAGTGATAAAGCAAGCGTATACTGCAGAGAAGTGGCTGATGGGATTATCCGGATCAGTCACAAAAGGTGGTTGCATCACTGCGAGGCCTCAGATGTCTGTGGTTCCCAAAAAATGGACCATTCCTGGCTGAATAAATAGGTGTTTTGGAAGGGTGATTTCTCACATCTGGATTATGGCACCAGTCCCAACAGAACCTTCTAGCCTTATTTTTGGGGGAGAAAAAGAAGGTTTTGAATTTTGTTTGAGGTTTGGGTTTTTTTTCTAGCCTTTAACCTGGAACTAATGACATTAGCAGGAGTTCTCCCTACACCTTTCTCCCTTTGATTTAAGGGGAAGGAATTGAACCCATCCTGCAAACAGAGGTGCTGCAATAGCTGGCAAGGTTTTGCCTCTGAATGTTGTTATGGAGCCTGGGTGGAAAACCCCTGAAATGAAATATCCATGTTTCTGGCTGCCTTTGTTTGCTTTTTATCTGTTTCCTTGTTCCTTCTATCTCCGCTTATCGTTCCTTGGGCAGGCAGAGTGTAACATTTGTCTCTGGGGGAGACAGATATGTGGAATAGCTTCTGGCAGTGTAAATACAAGTGGACATCGCCTGTGCTGAGTGTGTTGCTGGAATAGCTGGGCATTCATCCTGACATGCCCAAAAGGAAGGACTGTATGCGGCCAGGTTTCCAAAACAGGAATCCTTGTGGCCATACAGGCTTGTGAGGGAATGATGCTAAGGAAAAGCCATGACCAATTATCCCTCTGTTTGAGCCAGCGCAGCTTTTCCGTGCTGAGCTGGCTGGTGCTTCCTTGTGCCAGCTGAATTGGCTGGAGGAGATGCTGCTTTGGGATGTGCGGGATTCCTGCTGGCATCCGCTGCTGCAGTCCAGGGGCATGGATAGGGTGCATTGGCTGCAAAGACCTGGTCCAGATCCAGTCTTCATTGTTTTGTTTTCTGCTCAGAGGGCAAGAAATGGATTGAGTGCCAGACCTCAGGGATAACATAGCTGTATCTTCCACTGCTTTAGCTGTGCCAAAGCCAGTGTTAGCAGTGGGTATGCATCAGTCAGCCATGGCAGAATGAAGAAGAGATTTTAGATGGGCCTCATTTCTGCATGAGCAGTTTAGGGAAAAAAGCATTCCTGTGATAAGACAAGAGCAGGAGCGTGGCATGGCTGTGTTTCTGTGCTCGTAACCTTGCATAAGGCTATTTTATAACCGCATTTCACTGCTGTGCACCTGAGCTGGGTGTTTTGATGAGTAACAACACAGGAGCCCTCAATGTCACAAACGATGTGCTTCCTAACCAGACAGAACACTGCCTGTTGTTCAGTTAGCGAGGATCTGCTGTGGTAGGAGTGAGGAGCACTGATTGAATGGGTCAGTGGCGGAAGGGACAAGGTCTGCCCAAAGACGGTGTTTCTCACAGTACCATTGTTAGACCGCGGCTCCTGAATTAATGGCCCTGCCTGCTGGAGTGCTGGAAAAAGGTGGCTGTTCCAGGGAGGAGCGTAATTAAAAGGCTCTTTTGGAAAAACAAGACCATCCACTTCTCCGGGCTGCCTTCCTGGGCTGCTCAGGCTCCGGCTGAGAATGAGCTGGCATCGTTTGAACCTCAGCATCGGGGAAACTGAGGCCGGTGGGTCAGGCCGGTGCTGTGCTTCGGGCTCTGCCCAGCTCCGGCTGTGGAACGGCTTCATGTTCCCATGTGTTGGTGGAGGAATTTGCTTGAATGATGCTTGCAGGAAAACACTGTTTGTGTTTTAATGGGTTTTTTCGTAGTGAAGTGCTATAGGGAGTAAGGTGGGGAGGGGGTTTGGCTGCTGTGGGGTGTGCTGGGACAGTGGGGAGCAGCCGGGAATTAGAAACAAAAATAGGAAAAGGGAAAAAAAAAAGGGGGGGGGGGGAAGAAAAATAAAGGAAAAAAGGGAAGAAAGGAAAACAGAAAAAAAGGAAAGAATAAAGGGAAAAAATTAAAAAATTAAAAAAGGGAAGAAAGGGAAAGAAAAGGGGGGAAAAAAGGAGCGGGGCAGGAAAAAGGGGGAAAAAAGCAAAAGAGAAACCAAAATAGAACAAAAAGGAAAAAAGGGAAGGGAAATAAAAAAGGAAGAAAGTAAAAGAAAAGGAAAAATAAAAAAAATAAAGATAAAAACGGGGGTAAGGAAAAAAATATATATAAAAAAGAAAAAAGTGAAAGAAAGGGGGGGAAGGAAAAAGGGGGGAAAAAGGAAAAAGGGGAAAAGGGGCGGAGGGATAAAAGGGATAAAATGGGGAGAAAAAGTGGAGCAAAGGGAGCTGATCAAAGCAGGAACCACGGCTCCGGCGGCGCTCGGCAGCGGGCGGTGCTGGGGGCGGTGCTGGGGCCGGGCAGAGGCGGTGTCGGGGCCGTGTCGGCGGCCGCCCGCTTCCCCCGGCCCCGCCTCGGCGGCCGCGCGGGCCCCGGGCGGCGGAGCGGTGCGGGCGGCGGAGCGGAGCCGCGGGGCATGGCCCTGGCCCCGGCCCCGGCCCCGGCCCCGGCCCGCCCGCCGCCGGGGGGCACCTCGGCGGGGGAGATGGAGCGGTACTACTGCCTGCTGCGGGCCGCCGCGCTGCTGGAGGCCGCCGCCGCCGGTGAGTGCCGCTGCGGGGGGCGCAGGTACCCGCGGGGAGAGCGGCTGACCCGGGCATCGCTGTGCGGGACGCGGCTCCCGGCTCCGCGGAGGGGCACCGGGCCGGGGATGGAGGGGGCCGTTGGTACCCGGCCGCCGGAGGGCTGAGGAGCCGGGGTGCTGGGTGTTGTGATGTCCTGCGTGGTACGTGTAGGACGCGTTTGTGAGGAGAAGCTGTTCGCAGTGTGCTGCTGGGGTGTCCTTGTGCTGGAGCGCACGGCTCGAAATGCCGTGGGGAGACGGGAGATTGTTTTCGGGTTAATCCCCTCTCTCAGGTTCCCCATGGGCAGCCCTAAAGAAGTCTTCCTGGGGAAGCTGCGCCTTAGCCTGAGGTCTGTGCTGTGCCTTTCGCAGTTTCTGAAGTGGAAGAGCAGCAGATGTGTGTGAAGTGTCTCTGTCAGGCTCCCCCTGTGCCCTCCCTCCTCCTTTGGGCTTTAAACCTCGCTCAGTCCCAGGCTGTGTTGAGGAATGCACTGGTTGGTGATGATGTTGCTGTGCTGTATGGCTGCAGACCCTCCATGCGAGAAGCAAATGCAATGTGATTCCGTACTCCCTTGGCTGTAAGCTGTTCTCCTGCCTCTTTGGATGGACAACGATCTGCTCATGGACTGTGGAGCCCTGGCTTCTTTATGTTGTTCGCTTGTGGGGAGAGCAGTGGCTTTTCTTGCAGTGGTCTTTCAGAATCCCGGATAAGTGGTGGCATTCTGGGGTGCTCCAGCCTGGCTATGGGATGTGTACCTTGTCAGGCGGTGAAGGCACTCATCGTTCCTCACTCATCCACAGCCTGGAGCCCTGCCAGGCACACCAAAGACACACTGACCCCAGAGATGCTTCCAGTCTCATTCCAGAGCACAGCTGGTGGGGGGGGCAGGAGGAACGTATTGGGAGTGTAAGTCATAGGTGAGGACTTTACCAGTGTGTTGCCTGCTTGTCAGGAGCTGCTTGTGTTATAATGTCCTGTGGGATGATGCCTGTGACAGTACCTTCTATTGCTGTGGTCCTGCCTGTTGGACCCCTGCTGCTCCATTGCCTGCACCCTCCATAGGGAGTAGGGAAACAGAGGCAAGGGTGGTGGGGTCAGGCAGCACAAGGGTGCTGCTGGAAAGGATGTGATTAAAACAGTCTGATCCTCCTTGTGCTGGTACCAGCAATGAAACACCCACATGCTGGAACAGGAGCGGGGTGACACGAGGATGGGGATGCAGATAGTGAACAGCGTCTTCTGTGAGCAGTGTGATGGGTGAGAGCGGGCAGCAGGTTTCCCTTAGCATGAGCCCTGTCTTCTGACCAGCTCTTGGCAGATGACCTTTGTATGATGCTCATAGGGAATGAAGACATCTCCACAAAAGCCCTTTTGTGCGGTTATAGCTGCAGGGTCTGGACATGCGGTTTGGCACCTACACAGAATCTTAAGATGAGATATTGAAAAAGATACAAAGTGGAGTAAGGTTCCCTAAATCATGAGATTAAAAGTAAATCAAAAGGTTTTCTTTCTCCCCTCATGGCTGATTTCTGGGCATTCAGCCTGATTTGGGACCATGCTTTAACCTTTTCCCTTCATGCATTGGTGCAGGCAACTTGGTTGTTTCTAGTAGAAGGTGGTGTTTTCCCCATACCTGCAATAAGCCTGTATGAATCCCAAGCCTTTTAAAGCCATTCTCATCTCTACGATGGCTTGGGCTCCCTCCCTGTGAAAGCTCTGTGCTGCCATCAAGGTAGACCCTGTTGGGTGGACCATGGAGCAGTAGTAGTCTGGGAGCAGTCAGTAGTATGTGGGATGTGCTTCCTTTCCCTACATCCCATTTGCTACAACCACAGTTTAATGGTTTATCATTCATTTAGCAGGACAAAAGTGAAGTGACAGCAGGGCTGAGTAGGAGGAAAGCAATTCAAGTGTTGTTGAAGTGGAAATATGGTGGGGGGGGGGAAGAAGGACTCTTCCAAAGCACTGTCTTTGGCATCAAACTGGAGGATGCTAGGAGACATGGAGCTTCCCTTGGAGACGGCGAGGTCAGAGCTCCATGTCAGTGGTTGTGCTTGTGGTAGGAGCCTTTTGTTCAAGTCAGGTTTGGTGGACAGGACTTGCAGAGAGATCCTGGAGCTGCAAACAGGCAACTTTGTGCTGACTGACACGTGTTGGTGTGATGCTGCTTGCTTCGGTATGTGTGGTGAGAGCATCTTGGGTCACGCACTCCCCATCTTGCTCTGTGCCAAAGCTCTTATCTGCCAGCTTGCCCCACTGAAGGCCATTGCAAACCTGGGTGCAGAGGACCAGGAGTACAAGGAGCTGTGGTGGAAGGGGCTGGGTGATGCTGCCTTGTTTTCCAAACCCCTTTTCCTCATGGGCAATGCTGGACTCGGTTTGGCAGCGGCGCCGGGTCAGGAGCTCCCGGGATGGAGAGTGCTTGGCTGGGTTTGGAGATGCGCTTTTGTCGACAGGGGAATGCCAGAATTGGGCATCCCGTTTCCATGGAATGGTTTGTGTTGGAAGGAGCCCTAAAGCTCATCCAGTTCCAAGCCCCTGCCACGGGCAGGGACACCTTTCACTAGAGCAGCTTGCTCCAAGCCCCATCCAACCTGGCCTTAAACACTTTGCAGCTGAGTTTCCAGGTGATGCCATTGTGGGGACCTGGCTGCACCATTCAGTTTCCTGGCTCTATGAGCTATAAAAGCAAATCAGTTGTTCCATTGACCTCAGTGAACTGAATCCCATGCTCCCAGGCAGGTGACGGGGTCCTTCACTGCTGTTGTATCTCCCAAGGGTTGCTTTGGGCACAAAGCTGGAATTTGGCTTGGAAAAAACACCGCTTGCATGGGGTTGAATGATGATGGGGAAGTGCTTGGGGTGTGTATGCTTTTATGGTGGTTTTATTTGGCTTTGGAAGTCTTTAGTTCTGAATGGGCTGTGGTTTGGAGGCTGGTGATGCTGGCCAGGAAGGTGCGTTCTGGTGGCAGATGCTAAACGCGCACAGATGGCAAACGTGCGCTGGTGCTAGTGTGCACCTGAGCCTCTTGTAATGCCTGAAACTGGGACTAGGAGACAACTAAAAGTACATTGGAGCTCCTAAGTAGCAGAAACGCAAGGAACTGGATTTTCTCAGCTCCCACACTGCGTTTGAATCCACACGGGTGGGTGTTGAGAAACTTCTATTACGTTTCTTGCAGTTGATGTAAATTGGTGTGTAGTGGAGCTGGCTTTTATCTTTCCCACCTTTCACTTAGGTTTGGGGTGATGCGAGAAGATAGATAGTTTGTCTGACGGGACATGGAAACACGGGAGCATCCAGTATCTTGTTCCCATGCATTAGCGGATCTTCCAGAACACACAAGCCTTGTTACCATGTGGCTGATTTTTGCTTTGCCTTTTCCAAGTGAAGCTTCCAGTTTGCCAGCTGTCAAATCTAAACGGGAAGAGATTCCAGCCCCCAGGAAACCTCAATGATCTCCATCACACGGGGACACCCTGGACCTTTCAACCTCCCTTAAGCATCCTTCTCCTTGCTGTCAGCATGGCTCAGCCCTGGCTCTTGGGGACACTTCTGTGCTCAGTCCAGCTCCCAAAACTGACTTGGTAGATGGTATTCCCACAAAGGTGGGATCCGGAGCTGGCTGCCCCACTGCCACATGGTGAGCAGAAGGAGGTTGTGCTGGTTTGGTGTGTCAGTAAGGTACCACAGATGTGCCACATCAGTGCTTCGGGTACTCCTGCTCTCAGCCAGTGATTCCTGACGGGTGGATGCTGGAGGGATGCGCAGGTGCAGAGGTTCCTGCTCTGGGGCCTGATCCAGGGTCACTCCTGATCCAGTGTCGCTCTGTGCATGCCTGGATGCAGTGCATCCAGTCCCTCTTCAATGGCTGCTCAGCTCCTATTGTAAGGTGATGATTCAGCTGCCTGCATGATGGTCCACAAGCCTGGTCTGCACTGAGTTAACATTTTCTCCTTATTTCTTATCTTTATTTTTTCTTTCACATCATTTTCCTTTGCATTTGTACTCTTCTCCGCAGTGTGTATAAATCTAAAGCCTTTTGAAAAGGTCATTCTAGTCCTCCAGAAGCATCATTTCAGGGTGGCTTTGCTGCATAGTTTCTTAGCTGAGCACACTCCCAGCTTTGGGGGATGGAGATGTCTCTTGTGCTGAAGCATCCACTGCAGACAAGCCCCAGAAGGCCTCGGTGGAGAAGCACAGCCACTAGGTCAGAAGAGAGGACCATCTGGTGCTGTATCCTGCCTCCTACACTGTGCTGGAGTAGGTGCTTGGGGAGGGATAAAAGGAAGGGCTTGCAAAGAGTGAGCCTTTCCTTAAAATATCCTCCCTAGGCTGACAAAGGTTAATTTAAGGAGTCCTTGAGCCTGGCATGGTGACCAGCCCATCACACCTAGTGCTGGACTAACCCTTTTGAGGCTTTCCACAGCCTTTTTAGATCCCTGGGTGCTTTTAATGTGTTTCTGCCTGATGTAACTGCTTTGATTTCTCATCTGTGACATGAGGTGATGCTCCTGGTGAAGTTTGCATCATGGTTTTCACTGCAGCATGCTCACATATGGACAGTGATGGCAGTGATTTGAGGAAGAGGGGTCTGTGTTCATGCCCATGCGGCCATGGAGGGTGGTGGCTGTACTGGGGGCAGGTGACTGTCATGCACAAGGCATGGGTGTTCCTTTGAAGCAGTGGTGTGGTGGCTGCTGCCCTTTATGTCTCTGATGAAGACACCCTTTGCTTTGCGGAGCTGGAACTTCATAGAATCCCAGCCTGGTTTGTGTTGAAGGGACCTCAAAGCTCCTCCAGCTCCAACCCCTGCCATGGGCAGGGACCCCTTCCACTGGAGCAGCTTGCTCCAAGCCCCTGTGTCCAACCTGGCCTTGAGCACTGCCAGGGATGGGGTTCAGCTCTGCCATCCCTTGTCCCCTGGATTGTGCTGGTGGAGGTGCAGCTCAATCACTCTGTACAAGTGGGGTTTGCAAGCGCCTCCGTTCAGTGTGTACTGGGAGGCTTGCATGTGGCGGATGGAGGTTTGCCATCAGCCTATTGACAGAACAGGCTGAGAAGCCCCGTCATCGTCCTCAGGATCAATACATCATGTCTTCCAGAAATGCAGGCGTTATAGACCTAATCTGATTACTGATCTTTCCTCCAAATGAAACCTGGTTTTGACTGGCTGTAGTTACGAGCTGGTGCCCAGGGTTCGGGGGATGCAGATGCTCCCATGCAGCCTCCGGTCACAGCAAGGTACCAGCTGTCCCCACGGGCAGGGGACACAAAGGACCTGCAGCAGTCGAGGGTATTGAAGCTTTCTGCCATAAATATTTTAATGGCTCTTTTGTGTTGCTCCCTTGGCACAAGGAATGGCTGCCCCACCTGAAATTACACTCTGCAGCGTGCCAGGTTGGTGCAGCAGCAGCAAGCGTTGTTCTTGCGCTGAGATGGCTTAAGGTGAGTTTGGTCCATGGGCAGCATCAGTGCCTTTGCAACAGGTACCCCCAGTGAGTGTCTGTGTGTCAGGGCAGGATGCGTGAGCAGCTGAAGGTGGTTTTGGTGCGTACAAAGGTGTGTTCAGCTCAGCCCTGCTCTTAGAGATGACTGTTACACAGTTAGCTTCTGCAGTGTATCTGGGATCAAAACCTCAGCAGGTTTTGCACTTTGAGCAACCAAGTCCCTAAGTTTCTTCAGCAGCTGAACTTTGCGGGTGTAGAGAAGAAGGAATTTGGTGGATGCTGGATGTGCTTTGTTCCTCACATCGGGAAAAGGTCCCCATAGGTCTACGTCTGTGGCCAAGCTGTAACCTCAGCTATAAAGGTGCAATTGCAGCATGAGGCTGTTGTGTGCTCTGCAGCCCTGGATGACTGCGGTGGACATGAGTAGAAATGTCTCTTACCATTGGGCCCCTTTGCTTTTCTGCCCTATGAATCTTTAGGAGTCCTTGTTATGGGACCTTGGTCCCTGTAAGCCAGCGTGCTCTGAAAACTCACCTGTAGGGAAGAATGATCCCTTAGCCTCAGGTCCACGGGGAGGAAGCCACCAAGTCTGTGCTGGTGGACTTCAGTGCTGATCCCGAGACCTTCAGCTCTTTGGTGCATCTAGAAAGCAGCCGTGTGGGTTGTGGAGACCTTTTCTTTCCCAGCTGTCCATGTTGGTCCTACACCATCCAATGGTAGGGTCAGCAGGGGTTTTAACACCCTCCCTTTGATGTTAGCTCTTGCTCAAACCATGGACACCACATCAGCCTGATGGATGGGGGCTGCTGGGGTCTTTTCTGCCCTTTGGCATCAGACATGCTCACTGCCCTGTGGTAGCACCGTATCCTATCGGTACTTGTGTCTGTGCCCATTCCCAATGAGGAACTGAAGCTGCAGGAGACACAGTTTGCTGCCGGCTACCAAAGAGTTTAGTGTCGAAGCCAGGAAGCAGCCTGAGGACTTGGCTGTCAGTTCTCTGCTCAGACCAGGTCCTGGGGATAAGCTTTCGGTGAATACAGCAGGCCTTGTTGGGGAGCACAATGTCCCATTCTCTGCTTGTCATGGACATGCAGTTCAGCACGGGATCTCCACCAGCATCACGCTGCCTGGCCAGGGGCTCTCTCTGCTCTTCCATTCACGCATTTGTTCCTCTTATAGATAAAAATGTTATTTCTGTTGTCAAGGATTCAGCCCTTCCTGGCTCTGCTTCCCACAAACACCATGTAAACACCGCTCTGCCTGTACACAGCGTCCTGTCCTGTCCTTGTGCAGGTACAGAGATGTGGGAGGGTGGATGCGGTGATGAGGAATGAGGATCCTACTCCAGGGTATGCACTCGTCAGGGAAGCCACTGCTTGCACATGATGCAGGTGGGGTGTGATGCATGGGAAGATATGGGTTGAACCCTGCTCTCTGCCGTGCCCTGCCCTGCTCCTTCCCAAGGGACAGGCACTTGGTCACTCGTCTCCGTGCTGTGTGACAGCCCCCTGCAAGCGTGCTGGTTACTGCTGGGTGGCACTTTGCAGGCAGTGTAACCCAGTGCTTCTGCTCTGATAACTCCCTCTGTCTTGCTTGCTGGACGTGGTGTGCTGATAGGGAGAATGGGGATGTTCCTTGTGGATTGGGTTGAGTCCAAAGGCTTTGGGAATCGTTCGGTGAGAAAGAAGGGTGAGGCTCAGCCACTTGTCCGAGGACACGGTTGTGGTTTAACCCCAGGACACAACTGAGCCGCACAAAGCCGCTTTCTGCCCTCCTGGTGGGATGGGGAGAGAATTGGAAGAGTGGAAGAGAGAAAACTCATGGGTTGGATAAAGACAGTTTAATAGGTAAAGCAAAAACGATGCACGCAAGCAAAGCAAGGAATCCATTCATCACCTCCCATGGGCAGGCGGGTGCTCAGCCACAGCATCGCGCATAGCAGTGACTTGGGAAGACAAACACCGTCACCCTGAATGTCCCCCTTTTCTTCTTCCCTTATCTGCATTGAGTGCACCCAGCAATGGGCTGCAGGGCCTCTCTGAGTGCTTTGTGTGGGTATAGCACTGCAGACTGAGTTGGGGGGCACATTGCGGGGTGGTGCATTGGCTTCCTCAGACAAGACTGTTTCTGTTCCTTGCCCCAATAAATGTTTAATTTTGCCAAGTGGAGCAGCTTCAGCAGGAGGAGCTGAAAGGGCTGCTCCCTGCACTGCACTGGGTTCATGGCTGGGGCACTCTCTCTAAGGGATTTCCTTTCCCTTTCCTGCATAAAGCAGATGAGATGCGGATGGCTTAATCCTCACGCCCAGCCTTGCTTGTTCTCCATGGGCTGTTCTGGGAGGGTCACACTGATGCTGGCCTCACACAGGGGCCCCCCAGGCACCAGACCTTCCTGTAAATGCTGTTGGTTTATCATTAGCCTCAAAGGAACAGGAGGACAACCAAAGGCAGACACTGGCTGATGGCTAGCCCAGAAAGGCACTGCGAGAAGTGGAAATAGGTTATAACTGTGCTGCTCCGCAGGCTGCCTTGGCACCAAATAAATGCTGCTTCGCTGGGTGTAGACATCGGAATGGACAAGCAGCCGACAAGAAGCAGATCACGGAGGAGCTCAGTGTGATCCTTTACCCTTCTCATTTGATTTACTTCAGTTTTGTTTCCTAGACTACGGCAGCAGCCCTCCTCTTCAGAGCTGCTATTCTTCATTCACAACAAAGCCATCTCCAAATGGATTTTATGGCTGCAAACAATATTTGGGCAGTGCTGTGAAGCGCAAAGCGCTTCTCCATCGGCTCGGCAGATGTGTGACACAGCTGCTGTCTGCAGATGCTGCGGGACTGTGAAGTTTGGAAAGGGAAAGAAAACAATAGTTAGCAAAGAGCAAGGATCTTCAGTGTTCGTTTGAGGTTTATGAGAGGGATTTGGACTCGGACTGGAGCTGTCCCCTCCCCACCCTTTGTGGAAGTCCCTCCGTGCTTGAATCCCCCCAAAAGGGAGGATCGCTGGCAATGAGCATCATTCTCACAGCTGCAATCTGTGCAACAGCCTCAAGATACGGTCCTATGGAGAGGACCCCACAAAACGCTGTGGGCTGTGTAAGCCAAACGATGGGGACAGGGCTGAGTCAGCAGGTTCCCTGCTGAGCCACGTTAGTTTTTCTCGATGAGGTACGGAGCTCTGTATTTCCCCTTTGTCTTGTCCCTGCTTGGCTCCACGCATCCTCTGAAACTCTGTCATGGCAACGGTCTCCTCCATAGAGGAGTCTCTGAATGTAATAATTGCAGCAGCATTTTGTAAATACCCAGGTTAGAGCCTATATCAAAGGTGTTACTACACTGTTCTAACAGTTTATCATTGAGATGCTGCTTGGTTTTAGTAAGACCCTAAAGCCTGAGGTCATACTGACTGTACGGGGTTAGCAGTGCGGTTTGGGATGCTGTAACGCAAGGCGGTTCAGGCTGGATTTTATAGCAGCACAGCTCTAGTCTATAGTAGCTGATGATCACAAAGCCTATTTTAAGAGGAATGAGTGGACCTGCATGAAACCTGGACTTCCTCTACCTTGTGCCAAGGGAGATGCAGGCTGTGCGGTTCATAGCCAGTGTGGGCTGTACCCTGAGGTCTTTTCCGTACTGTCCCAAGAGAGTCCTCCAGATAAGAACCCCCCAGTTTGCTAATGCACATCAACTGAAGCCTTGTTTTTATCCGTGCCCCACTGCTTTTCACTGCTCTTTTTCCAGAGATTCGTATTTGAGGACAAGGGTCATGCTTCTGTAGAGGATTTATAGCAGCATCCCACTGATGTGCCTCAGGCACAGCAACACGCTTGTGAATCTGGTGCCAGCACTTGATTTTCCCTAACGTTTGCCCAAGAGGTTGGGTTTGATGGCCAAGGAGCAGCTCTAATGAGACCACAATCAGCCTATTGTTGTGCCTTGACCTTACCAAAGGGCAGTTATCCTGCTCCTCTTGTCGCTTGTTGGATTCTCCTACACTACAGGAGATGGGAAATGTAAGGGAAATGCTCCCTGAGTCTTCACTGCCTGAAGTGAAGTACTCCCACCTAGTTGTTCCTCAAACGCGTTATTTTGGGACGGCTCGGAAGGGGCTGGTTTTCTGATGGGGCTGAATGCCCTTTTCCAGAAATGTCATCCCTGGGGAAGCAGGTTGGAGCTTGGAGCACCCTGCTCTAGTGGAAGGGGTCCCTGCCCGTGGCAGGGGGTTGGGACTGGATGAGCTTTAAGGTCCCTTCCAACCCAAACCATTATATGACTATGATAAACTGTAGGTGAGATGTGAGCAAATAAGCACTGCACTCTGGGGTTAAAACATGCATTTTTGAGATTGTATTCTTTTCTATAAAGCGAGGTTTGAAAATATTTGTGGGAAAGTGCTTTTTTTTCCCCAACCATACTTGTCTCCAGCTTGTTTTAATGCTTTCCCAGCCAGTTTCCTTGACAGCTCTCAATAAACCGGCACATCCCTCCCATATCACTGCAGAACCAGAAACAAAAGCCTCATTTACTTGTACACCTGTAGCTGTGATTCCTTTTACCGCTGAGCACTTGAGTCACACAGGGGTGTTCTAGTGCATGGCCAAGCCATGGGGAGGGAAGGCAAGCTGACTTCACCGCAACTACAAAGGCAGACAGGCTGCTGAACAACCCCACGCTGTTCCGAGGCAAATAAGTGTGGCTGTGTCTTTGGTCTTGTATTTTCAAAGCCCAGCGTGTTTAATGCCATCTGCTTCATGTGTTGGAGCCCCTGAAGTTATTAAATATGCATTTTTATCAGTGTGAAACTATTGACCTGGAGAAAGAAATCTACTGGTAGAGGAGAAATCTGTTTCTGCAGCTTGTCCTCGAGTTGGGTGAAGCAGTTGAATGTGCATGTTTGAAATAGCTTTGCAAGACAAACTTTCTTAGCAAGACCCATTCTGAGCCCTGTTAAAATGAAGAATGCTTCTGTAGATGCCAATTGATCCTTAGCAAACAGAAATCACATTTTGATCTAAAAGAGGGAAAACTGTGTGCATGGAAGAGCAGAGAGGAGCCCATGGCACGTGGGGGTGCGGGAGCAGGGTCCCCGTCACCTCGTGCACCGCTGGGTGCCCACCAAGGGCCTGAAAAATCCTTATATAAAGCTGAAGTGAGCAGAAGGCCTTTGGAAACAGTGAAATAGAATAAATACTGATTACGCTGGAGTGTGCTGAAGTATGCAGCCCGTGTCATTTGAAACAGCCAGAAGATTACTCCCTAGGGCCGACTCTGTGCAATAATCAGTGTTTAAAATGTGATTATCTGACTCTAATCTGTATAGATGTGCTTGCGAACCTTTATTTGCAGGAACAAGGTTGTTTCATTTTAAGCTATCATTCCATTTATAGATAAATGTGGACCAGCTCTAAGCATCCCTTGTGTTCAGTCTGGTTTGCGTTTCCTTCTCCCAGGTAAAACCACGTGTAACCTTCCATTGCTGCTGCCATGGTCAGTGTGCTCAACGTGGCATGAAACCAGCCTCTCCCATTATTTAATTAAAAAGAAATCTAATAACCCAAAGCCAGCACAGCCTTTCCAGTGCAGATGGAACCGTGAGTTCAGAAGCTCATTTGCTCAAAATTAAAGACTCTAACAGTGTGAAAACCCAGCCTTGTTCGCAGCGTGGCAGCCTTGGATGATGCTGATGCCAGCAGAATCCTCAGCCCATTGCACTGCCAAGGTTAGGGAGCACTGGGGGAGTGTGCAGAATAGGGAGTAAAGTTAGTAACTTCAAAATATAACAATTAACATTGGATACACCCTGTTGAGCACCCAAACTCCCTTAGTACATTTGCTAGAATGCATTAACTGCTGATTTATGGCATTTGCCCTGTTGGAGTCATTAGAATCAGTGGTTTCTAGGAGATCCCTATGTCCTTTGTTATGAGATTTCATGTACAATTCAGGGAAGCTGCATTGGGTTCAAGTCCCACCTTTGGGTGAGCACATTGATAAGCATTTGGAGTTTTGCTTCCTTTCTGACTTCTGCTTCTGCTTTCCCCCCACCCCAGAAACCACAATTCCCATCTGTGCAAAGGACATCAGCGATGATTTGATGAAGGAGTTTGCTTTTCTCTCTGGTGAGTACAGTGAACTTCTCCGTGGTAATTAAATACCCCAGACAAACTTCCATGCTATTCGGCAAAATGATACTCCGCACGGGATATTATCCATCAGGTAGCCTTCAGTGCCACTAGAAAGGTTGTTAATAAAACATTGAGGCAGTTTGGAAGAGCATATTAGGTTTCTGTTTCAAGCCATGCAAAATGCTCTTACCTTCAAACACTCAACACATTAACAAGGGTTTTGCTTTGAAATGGTTTTCTGTAGGTTCCAGATTTGTCCTTGTATTTCTGCCTTCTTTTGCTGTCCCATGTAAAGTACACTCAGTAAATAAAGGAAATACCTGGTACCTAATACGTTTCTTTCTAGCACGTCTGTATGTGTGTTGTGCTTGAAATCAGAGGCAGGACTCTGTAATGATGGCAGTGTGTTTCCTGACCTAACCTGTGTTCCTGGGCTTTGCTACTGGCCCTCCTCAAAGGCAACCCAGGGAAGCATCCTTGTCGTTATTCCAGGTGGCCGAGGGAAGGACAAGGCTTGGATTATCACCCTCCCTGACAACGCTCGCTTCAACGAGGTGCCCGAGGAGATCGTATCTAAAGTCCTGACATACCTAACGTCAGTCCCCAGGTATGTGGCTCCCTTCTAGCTCTTGTCTGTGATGGGCAAGACCTGTTTGGGTCAGGCAGGGGATCTTCATGGTAGTGCCATGCATTATCTTCAGCTCTCAAGGGAGAAGATGGAACGATGCAAGCCCTTATGGTGTCCAGGCGTGGTACTTAATGTGCCAGTCACTGCAGGGTAAAAAGTGGCCATCATCCCTCTGCCTTGTCAGCCTGCATGTATCATAAATTGAGTTTATTAAGTTTCTAATTAACAACAAGCTTTCCTTAAGCTTGGACATGTGTCACCACTTAAATATGCCGTGCTGCCGCAGAGTAGTGTTTGACATGTACAACTAGAGAGTCATTACAGTGGAAAAAGCAAAATGAACCCAGGGAAGGGACTAATTACAGGGACAAAGCGTGTGGGGTCCCCATTCCACGCGCTGGCTCAGCAGCGTGCCACAGCTCCCATGTCTTGGGGTTAAGCAGCCTGTGCCAAGTACTTAGATTAATGGCCCTCCTATTCCTTGTTGCTGAGCCTCGTGACTCAGTTACCTGGAATGCTTAATTTCCTTGAATAATGCCTGTTTTGGCAAATTTCTTCCTGCAGGGAGAGCAGGTTGACAGCAGCTCCATGGGAGCTTTCCATCAGCGGCTGCCTTGGAAGATGTAGGGAAAGGAAAAGAGCCCTTGGTTCCTTTGGCCTCTTTTTGGATGGACTCTGAAGTCCTGTGGACATCTGCACTTCCCAGCTCTGCCCGGTTTCTCCAGGGCTTCTGGAAACACCCTGGCATTAGCATGATGAGCAGTCTTGCTGTCCCTCTAATAGGTCCAACTCAATCAAGAAGCTAATGAGAGCTGTGAGCTTGCGGTGATTCAGACACGTTCAGCATGTTTATAGGAGAACCACTTCAGTCATGCCTCTCTGCTCCTCCTACCATCATAACAGCCTGCCTCAGGACCTGACCATCTTGGAAACGATGGAAGGCATGGCCTCTGAGGAGTGGCTGAGACCCTCGTGTTTGCACTGTTAGGAGAAAAGGGGGCTGAGAGACAACCTCATGGCTCTGTGCAGCTTCCTGAGGATGGGATGTGGCCAGGGAGATGCTCTTCTCCCTGGGATCCAGTGAAGGTACATGTGGGAATGGTTTAGACTGGCCATTAGGAAGCATTCGTTTCCTGAGATGGTGGTCAAACACTGGCAGAGGCTTACAGAGAGGTGGTCAATGCCCCAAGCCTGTTAGTGTTTAAGGGGCATTCGATCAATGTCCTTAATAATGCTTGAACTTTTGGTCAGCCCTATAGAGGTCAGGCAGTTGGACTAGATGATCGTTGTAGGTTCCTTCCAACTGAAATGGTGTATTCTAATGCCATTTCTAATCCAATTTCTAATTCAATTTCTAATTCTATTTCTAATTATTCGATTTTGTTCTATTCTGTTCGATCCTATTCTGTTCCATTCTGTTCTGCTCCATTCCATTCTGATCCATTCTGCTCCATTCCATTCTGATCCGTTCTGCTCCATTCCATTCCGTGTTGTTTGACTCTCCAACTTGCTGGTATTTAGAGAAGCTCTGCATGTTTCACTTAGATCAGGAAGTGCAGTACAAAGTGATTCAGAACCGTGGCTGATAACACGGAGTAGTGACACAGCAAAGGGTGCTGGTGGCTATAAATACCGCTGAGTTTCAGTACTAGGCAGCCGGTCCTGCTGTCCTGCTCTGATCCCACCAGCCACGAGGAGTCTCTCAGTCCTGTGATAAACCTCCCAAGTGCAGCCTCCGGGATCTGATTTCAAGTCCTCCTGCAAAGCATCCCAAGCCTTTATTTTTAGTCTGATGAGTTCTACAACACACACAAAATCGAGGGGAAGGGGAAAGAAGTGACAAGAAGCTCCCGGAGAGAAATAATCCTCGATTATATTCTCTGTCTCCATCGTTCCACTGCTGGATGCAGATGAGCAGCCCTTGCAGCCTTAGTGAGAAAGCATTGATTGATTTTCATTGTCGGTCTAAAAGGTACATTGTAGGACTGGATGTCTGATAAACTGCAAGGCCGGGCTTGCTCCAGAGTAAATTCAGCGTTTCCCACAGGAGGTTTCAAGGCTTTTGGAACTTTCTTCTCTGTGTCTGTAAGGGAACTGATAAAAGGAGAAGAGTGTGCTTAGAGGTAGCTGAGTATAACCTTGTCCTGAGTAGATGGCATATTTTGGCATGCGGTTATGAATGGACAGTGCACTACAGCCTCGCTGCCTTCGCTAAATTACTTGGATTATAGGTTTTTGCCTTCGGGTTTTATTACGCTGGCAGCAGTGCTGTGTGAACGCTACGGCTCTGGGTCTGGTTTTACAATGGCAGCCTGTTGGGAAATCACAGAATCCCAGATGGTTTGGGTTGGAAGGGACGTTAAAACTCCTCCAGCTCCAACCCCTGCCATGAGTGGGGACCCCTTCCACTGGAGCAGCTTGCTCCAAGCCCCTGTGTCCAACCTGGCCTTGAGCACTGCCAGGGATGGGGCAGCCACAGCTTCTCTGGGCACCCTGTGCCAGCGCCTCAGCACCCTCACAGGGATGAGCTTCTGCCTAAGAGCTCAGCTCAGTCTCCCCTCGGGCAGGTTCAAGCCATTCCCCTTGGCCTGTCCCTACAGGCCCTTGTCCAAAGCCCCTCTCCAGCTTGGGAGACAGTGGAGGTTGGGGAATTGTTCCACCTAGAACGGAGACCTTTAAAAGCTTTAGGATGGGCTGAAAAAGGTTTTATTTTCCCTCAAACAAAGGGTTCCTTTTCCCCCCTTGCACCCACCCAGGTCATTTATCTCATGGAGGGGGTGAACAGAGCTGTCAGAAACCTGCATTAGTTTCATGTTGCCAAAACTATTTTAGCTGGCAAAGGTTTTGGCTGAAAAGCCGTGCCCGGTGCAGCTCACGGTGTGTAACCTCACACTTCCTTACATGCCAAAGTTCTGTGTTCAACCCATGTGTGAAATACACCCTCAGTTTTGCCTGCTCTTTTGTGCTGTGCCTCAATAGAGTGTCTAAATTCACACGCAGCCTTTGCACTTTGGGTGTGATGGTGGAGACCCTAAAGATGTATCTGTAGGACGGAGCTGGGTGCCTCTGTATCTGGTGTGTCAGTCACTTGTCATTATGAGCCAGAGGGAATTCTGTGTCTTTTCCTCTTGGCACAACCTCTAATTCCTTTTAAATGTATTTGTGTGGCTATCACATGCCAGAGCAGGGAGATGTGCATCGAGCGAGAGCTCCTGCACTGCGTTCATGCAGTGTAGCTGCCAAGTGTTGTCTGCCATGCGATACCTCTCAGTGATCCCCCATGTGTTTTCACTTGCCAAACATGAGAAGTACCAAAGCCGGTGCCTGCATGGGGCTGTGCCCAGTGCAGATACCTGACCCAGCGCGTGTACTGGGAGCCTCTCTGCAGCAATAGGGTAGGGACATGGCACTAGCACATGGGATGTGTTATCCGGTTTCAACATCCACTAAGTAAATGTTGTAGATATTACCTAGGCCTCCTGTAAATACACTCACATCAGAGGACTGGGTTACAAGCCGGCGTACCCTTACCTTTGTGCAAACATGATGCCAGTTTGTAACTCAGGCTGCCCTGGGGTGTATATCGTCATGGTTTGAGCTGGTTGAGCTGTGCTCAGTTAGCTGGGGAAGGCAATGTTTGATTACAGATGGGTAAGGATCTCACTGCCAGCCCAGGCATCCCTGGTACTGCTGCCTTGGCTGGTGAGGATGGGGATTTCAAAGCAGTTTAAAGGCTTTGGGTGTCAGAGGGATGCCAGGGAACCTGGGCATGCAGAGGGTGTTAGAAAGTGCCTCCTACTGCTCACCCCCTCTCCAATGGGGCCTTGGGAGGTGCTGGGGAAGCCCTGACAGCCTATTCCAGCCCCAGTTCCCCCTCTCCCCTTGCCAGGCTGGCATCCCTCTTCCCTGGCGTGATGTCTCCTCTATTGCCTTATGCCGAAGCAAATCATGGCTTGCTGTAACCTGGGCAAGGAGGTGGCAAGTCCCATCGGAAGGAAGAGCTGACCACAGAGGGATGTACATCTTGGAGCAGTGGCTGCTGCCTCCTTGGACCTCCTCAAAGGTCTTCTCCAGACCAGTGTGGGTTCCAAGGGCAAGCTATTGTCTACACTGATGTGTGTCTGCACTAATGTAGTGTCTCCACCTCCTGCACGGTTCGAAGGTGATGCTTCACCCGGGGCTCACCCTAAGGTGGGCTTCCCAAATTTCCTGTTGGAATCTGCTCAGGGAATTGTGGCAGTGTCACACTGTGGCTTGTGTTCCGTGTTCTGGAGTGTTTTTTGGGGAATAGAATACCATTCCCTTAAGATATTGTGTGGTTATTTGTATTTTCTTATCTCACAGTCAACATGAGTCAGACACCAGGTTTATCCTGATCCTGGATAGAAGATTGGACACATGGACATCGGTCAAAATGACTCTCCAAAAAATAGCCGTAAGTCCTCTTTAGTGTTAATATCTTTTAATGTACTAAGTCATCGTGCCCATTACATATCACTTTCAAGAAATCACTGGGAACCAGGAGCAATGATGCTCGTGCTTTCTCCCTAGGTCATAGTTTGGTATATGGCACTATAATTAACTCAGGAACAGCTCTATGCCCCATTTGAGTGTGTAAATGAGCTCTTTGAGTATTAACCGATTAATTTGCTTGGTTTTGTAGTTCTTCATAGTGGTTCAAATGGGGTTTGTGCCCTGTTCTGTGCTTTTGATGGTGGCGTAATATATGTTCTTTCTAGACACTGGTTATTAATGAGACTATGTTTTATCCAATTGTCAGTGACTGAAAGTGTTAGGTTCTTAAAACAGGCTTCACAAGCATTTGTATGTGGGCATGGGTGGCAAAAGCTATTTTAACTGTCTATATATGCATTCATGTATTTTAAATATGACATATGTTGAGGTGCTACACATCATCAGCACATATCCTGGCGGAACTTACCTCAAAATGAGCTTTTTGCAGCTCAGCAGTGCACTGTGTGCTGTGAAATCAGAGCATGGGGTTACAGCAGTGCATGCACGTGTAGGAAAGTTGGGTTTATAGGTGCATGGGTAGGTAGGAGCCAATAAATGCTTTTCCAGCCAGCCCATGCCATGTGGGTAAGTCAATGAAAATATTCTGGGTGTCTTATAATTGCCTTTAATCATGGGACAGTTAAAGACATTGGTCCATCTGATGGAGAATGAAGCAAAAGGTTTATACTGAGCAAAAAAAGCTCTTACCTCATCGTGGTTAGATCTGATAAAGTGAAATCTTACACTGTTTTAGTATGTAACACTGGTCCAGCTGAACTTGGTGTTCAGAAACTCAGGCTTTGATGGTGTTTAGCTGATGGGCGTCCTGTGGAAGGAAGAGGGGGTTACCTCTTTGCAGTGTGCATAAGATGCCTCTGTCGGTATTTTGGGCTCTGGTTTCCCTGGATGTCGTAAGCTGAATTTCCAAGCGTGGTTACCATGCCATCAGGGAAGAAAGAGCTTTTTAAAAGTACTTCTTTATCGGGAACATCAAAATTCAGTTCCGCTGCCAGCGTTCGCTACTACTGAGAGCATCTTTTAAGGATGATGCGGTTGCTTTGCGTAGTTTGGAAGTTTCAAATGGGGGGGGGGGGGAACAACCCTGTCCTAATTTGTGGCTTCTACAGAAGTGTCATTCATTTTGTGCTTAATAAGGAAATCTAATTATGGGGTGACCTTTGAGCATCCACCCTATTTGTGTGCCTGTGTGCACTGCGTGTCCATGTAAAGGAGTGACTCTGCCTGGAGTATCGGGGCTGTCTGTGTCGATAGTGTGGAGATGCTCTGTGTAAAGGGGAGTGACAAGCAGGAAACCGATGTCCACTAAATCTTAAGACTTGGGAATCTTGCCTTAAAACCAGGGTCTGGTCTTTGTGTCCAGGAGGAGTTTAGCTGGACTTGCCTCTGTGCAGGTGACACAAAAGAGCACATCTTGATTTCTTTCTAATCATAAACGCATGCTGCGATAAAAAAGTCTTCTGATCTCTGCCTGAGTTTGGAATAAAGAAGTGCAAATAAGCTGCATTTCAAATGCACAGTGTCCTATTTTTACAGCATGTGTATATGCGATTGCAGCTCTGCTCTTGTGCATCTGATCCAGAAAAATGTAGGATCAGACCGATTTTTGCTTAACTCTTTATGTATGTCTCTAATTGCACGGGCAGAGCAGGCTCACGCTGGTGCTACGTGCATTTGGAAGCAAGGCCGTGCAGCCCGGGTCAAACCTCAGGTTTTGGCAGGAGCATCTTTCCTCGCTCCCCGCCCCTAGAATCCTAAAGAACTTGACAGCACACATTGAGACAAGGCGGAGAAGAAGGGGGAAGGGGCGAGAGGATCGCTGCGAGCCCAATCCTCGAAGGGAAAAGCGCTGGCCTTGATTGCAGGATGATTTTGGGCATTCCACCTTAAAAGCAAACCCGGCGCTAAGGAAGGAGCGCGGTGCTGCGAGTCGGGCGCGGGTGCCGGCAGGGCTGCCTGCTGCCTGCCTGCTGCCTGCCGTGCCCGGCTGCGGGGCGAGCAGCGGGGGGACGCGGGGGGCTCCGTCCCGTACGCCCCGTCCGGTGCGGTCCCGTCCCGGCTGCGGGGCGATGGCCGAGGCGAGCCCGCGGCGCGGCGGGCGGCGGGCCGGCAGCACTGCGGTAAGGCTCCGGGCCCGGCGTGCTGCAGCGAGCACGGAGGGGGGGGGCGCGGCGGAGACAGGCCTCGTTGTACCGGGGGGGTGTGCGGGAGGTGATGGAGGAAGCGGGAGGATTGACCGGAACCGGTTTAATGGGGTGATTGTAGGAGCATCCTCCGTGCGGGCGGGCGTCGGGCATCGCTGTCCCGCAGTGCTGCTGCTTGTCGCATCGCGACATGTCCTAGGAAAGGCTGTGCTCGCTGCTGTACGGTACGAGAGAGCCGCTGGCAGGGAGCGGGCCCGGGGTGGGAGGTGTGCGGCAGCGATGCTCGCAGCATCTTCGGGGGTTAATTCTGCAGCCGGCTGCAATAAAGGTAGCAGAGCGCCTCGGAGTTTCATTTTGGCTCCGGGGGGAGTTGAAGCTCAAACGAGCAGTGCCTGGCGTTTTGCGGTGTGACTTTAAGGGACAGCAGAAAGTCATTGAGGTTGGACACTTAAGGCTCAGCTGGACAGGGTGCTAGGGCGTCTTGTTTAGCTCATGCTATGCCATGAAAGGTTGGACCAGATGATCCTTGAGGCCCCTTCCAGCCTGGTGCTCTGTGATTCTATGGCTCTATGGGTCTATGAACTTGAGCACCTGTATGTGTAAGGACCACTAGCCTCAGTCTCCATCACTCAGAAGCAAACTTAGTGGCAGATACTACTTTTTCTTTGTGTTCATTGATTTCTGACCTTCTGAATGTCCCAGTGAGCTGCAGGGAAGAATATTCCCTGAAGACTGAATTCCTAAAATGGGGGGAAAATCACATTAAATGCATCAGGATGAGATATTCACTGAAGAGATAATAACTGTGATGCTTTCAGTGCATGCCTGTGCTTGTGCTTTATTAGCCTAGTTCGTCTATATTGATTATATCAGGGCTGGCTATGGGGTTATAGTTGAGCATGCATTGAAGCAAGTTGCTGACCTGGGACCTTAAGATACACACATTTGTGTCCTCAGAAGGGGGAGTAAGTCCTGAGCATCGTCTTTGGTCAGGGAGAGAGTTAATAGTAATGAAATGTTGCCAACTGCCTGGTTTAGTGGAATTGTGCCGAGAGTTTTCCACCTTTCCTGGTATGCTGCAGAGGAATAGCAGAGGGCACAGGCATTAGGAGGTTCTTTTGTGTTCTGTTACCTAACCCCAAGGTCACCACATGCATGAGGTTCTTTGCAGTATTATAAGATAAAACATAAGGCAAGCTTAAGGCTCTTTTGTCTTTGCTTTTCCCAATGTATTGTGGGGAAGGGATTTTTTCCAGCAGTATCATTAGAGTTGAGTTTGCAGGTAACTTACTACACCTCAACCCTTAGAAACTACAACTGCAGCCGTGATTTAAATAGATATAGTCCCTCTGTTATCTCTCTGAGGAATAACTAGTTTATCATTATATATCTATTTATATATATGCACATATATATATGGGGGTTTTATCCTTTAATCCTTTCTCTAAAGTCTGTAGGAGGGTACAAGGCATGGGTTGATTGGTGGTTACCTTTCTGCAAGCTTATTTTTGGCTTTGTTTTTTTCAGTGCTTGAAATACATTAGGTCTCATGTGCAAAGCTCTGGTTCTTGGTTTGTAGCTACTCATAAGCGCTGGCCTTGAATCTATGTGGATAAAATCAGCTGAGAAAGGCCCAAATGCTTTCTAAACTGAATGGAAATGAACTCACCTGGAAACCCAGCTGCCCATTGGGTGTGTATGGGTGGGAAGTTGTGTCAAAGGGGGGTTTGCCCCTGTGGGGGGTGTCGCAGAAGGATGTGGGTGCCAGGTAATGGTCTTTTCCCCTATGTCGTGTTGGCATCCTGCCTTCAGGAAACAAAAGGTGTCCAAAGGCACCTTTCTTCTCAGTGAGGCATTTCACACCCTGTAGCTATCACAGTGTGGTTTTGGCAGGCATTTTACCTTTGGTTTCACTAAGAGTGGACTCATTACCATGCAGAAGGACCTAAAATTACATCCTCCAAGCAATTAAAGCGTTGTAAGACCATTGGCCACACAAGGCTTTGGTTCAAGTCAATTTGAGCCATGATGCTGGGGATGCAGGGCCTGTCTTGAAGCATCCTTTCCTTCGAGGTTTACAGCTTGCAGTGGCTTCTTGGTGGTATCTTTGAAACCTTGTTGGAGGATGCTACTGTTAGCCTGTCTGCAAAGAAATTCCCACTGGGAAATGACCAGAATGTCGAATGAAGCAAACATGGACATAAGGGTTGGGCATGAGGGAATGACACATGATGGACTCACAGCTCTGGAGGGAAGGGCATGACATTGCCATGAATGCAGACTGACAGATCTCTTTCTGGGATCTCCTAGTGCCTAGAGAAGAGCATCAAGGACCAGCCTGGTCAGTCAACAGGCCTGGAAAGAGCAATGCCAGCGTTTGCTGGGTTCAATAGAGAGCCAGTGTAGTGAGGTGGGAGAGGCGGCCAGCTTCTCTGGGGTGCACGAGAGGATGATGATGAGCTTGCCAGAGGCCTTCCAGTGAAATATGAATGTTGTTAATTTTCAGTTCATTCAAGATGCCTACAAGCCTGTGCCAGAGCTGGTGGTGCTTTCCTTAGTGAAGGTTCTCTGCATCCCAGTTCTGATGGTGCTTTCCTCAGGGAAGGGTTTCTGCATCCCAGGCAGAGACTGTCCTCAAAGTGAGGAACCACTCCAACTCCTCAGAGGTATCCAGTACCCTGTGGATGATTCTCCTTCTAGTTATACGGGAAGCTAAGGTTACGAGTCCTGAACTGAGGAGGGTCTCTGAGATGGGTTTATCATCAGAGCTGTGTCTTGTAGCTGAGCTGTTGGAGAACCTGCTTGGGGTTGTCTTGCAGGAGAGCTGATCTTCCTTGTAGAGCTAATTGAGCAGGCATTGGAGCAGGGAGCTGAACCTGGATCTCCTGCAGCCTCTTATCCATGCACTCTTGGGCAAGACCTCGGAGCTGCAAAGCTCTGGTGACTCCATGGTCAGGGTTAGACCTTTGGCGTGGTTGATGGGGCTGGAAGTTGGTTCATTGGGTCTCCCCAAGGATGGGTTTTGGCCATCACTGTGTGCCTGGGACTGGCAGCAGTTGTGTGCTGACCAGGCACTGGGTAACAGAGGAGCAGCACGCAGGGCTTGGAGCCAGCACCAACGTGTCTGTTGTTTAATGGTTTGCTTGGTTTTAGCGCCAAATCTTTGTCCCTGGCACCATGCTTGTTGACTTCCAAAGGGTAGGAATTTGGCACTTGATTCACATGAATTCATTTTTTCTCTGCTCCTACTTAAAATAACAACAGATCAATATAGCGAATTCATGTGGCTTATTTGATCCTAAAAGTCATTGTCCCTTTCTAAGTGATGTTGTGGGCGGTGGAAGCCACAGCCTGACCTTTCCTACACAAGAAAACTCGTTATGATGCAGTTCATGGGTGTCAGATCTCCGCTGTAAATCGTGGCTTTTTTGAAGAGCACGAACGCATGTTTACAGGAGCAGTCTTGGTTTAGAAGGCACAGATTAAGTGCCCTGCAATGCAAAACACCTAAACATGTTCATTACTCTCACCATTGGTATAGATGCTCCTACCGTGTTTCAAGGAGGAGGATAATATATGGAGGAATATATGGAGAAATATAACCTGGCCTGGCAGGATGTCAGAGTAAATCATATGTCTTAATTAACTCAATCCTTTGCATCATGCACTTAGCCACAATTTAATGATACGACACCTACTTGCTTAAAACCTCATTTTCACTCTTAAACACCCTTTCCACAGATCCATTTGGAATGCGCCTGCCAACCATATGCTTGAAGACAGGAAACTCCAAATTCTTACCCTAAATGAAACGTTGCCTGGTAATTACCAGGGACAAGACTATGCTTGATGCAGTTATGGGATGATTAGTGAGTTTGGCAATACGTCTTGCTGCCTCAATCTGTCTGTTATTCCTCTCGATGTTCCAGCCCTCTGTTCCTTGCTAAGTCGTAGTTTCACTCCTCAAGTCCTAATGCTGAACATTATATATATTATAGGTGTTTGGAAGCTGTTGTTGGACCTGCCGTGTCCTTAGAGTGGATTTCCCCTCTGTTTCCTTGCAGGCATCTTTCCCAGGGAACCTGCACCTAGTGATGGTTCTGCGTCCCACGGGATTTTTCCAGCGCACCTTCACTGACATTGGGTTTCGCTTCAGTCAGGAGGATTTTCTGCTCAAGTTACCGGTACGAGCATGCAGAGCTGTCGTGTTTGTGTGGGCTCAGTGCACCTCGGGTCAGAGGGTGGCAGTGTCCCACTCTGCAGGCACCCGTATGTGGAGTCACCAGAGTGTCCCTGCCAGAAGTGCCTTATTTCCACCAAATCGGTCTCCATCAAACCTCTCCTTTAGCATTTTTCATCTTCCCTTGTGCAGTTTACTCCCCACCAGAGTACCATGGTAGTGGCTGGTGGGCTTCTCAGCCTGTTCTCATCCCCCGTAGAGGCTGCGTGGAGGATAAAACCATGCTCAGGAGTTTGTTTAGTGTCTAAAAAGTCAAAAGACATGTCCAGTGAGGCTCTTGCAATGGATTCCGCCCATTTTCATCTCAGTATAAACTCCATACCATCATCCTGTTGGTGTTTGTTCCTAAAACAGCGACTGAAATGGTGTTTTATGCTCTTTGAGTCAGAGTTTCCACGGCTTCTAAAGCCACCTTGATCGTAGGACATAATAAGAATAATTAAGAGAAGTACAGTGCATCTGTGGAGTCTCAGCTGATGCAATTACAAATGCATAAAGCAAACTAATGTTTTCCTTTAGGAAATGATACGACTTTCACAAGCTTTGCATTTTTCACTCTAAAATGAATGATTGCCATTTGCACAGTCCTGAAAATTCATGACTTATCCGAGGGCAGATCAAGACACCCAAAGCCTCATGAATATATATTTGTGTGAAGCTGGCTTCATAACTTATTAAAGTGTATATGTATTTTTCTGAATTACTGTTCATTCCTTGCAAAACCCTGCATTACTTCTGCTTCCAGCTCTGTTCTGCAGTTAGATACTGCAGCATCGCTCTGTGCTTTGCATTCAAGGAAGAAAGCACTTGGGAGATCAGGGTTGGCTTACCAGAACGGTCAAATACATCAAATAAAAGCCATATTAAGCCGTAAGCACAAGAAGAAAGCCATTCTGTAGAACAGTATTTAGAGCAAACCCAGTTTTTAGATACATAAAGGCTTCTTAGGCTTGATTTGTGTATGGCTAGAAGTGATGCTCAACCAAGTAACGGTGTTGCCTTGCTTGTAGGTTGTTATGCTGAGCTCGGTGAGCGACCTGCTGACATACATTGATGAACAGCAACTAACCCCAGAGTTTGGAGGCACCCTGGAGTATTGCCACAGCGAGTGGGTCATCTTCAGGACTGTACGTACCGGGGCTGAGCATTGGGCTCTTGGGTGTTTGGGATGGATGGAGGAAGGTTTTCTGTAGTTATGGGTAGCTGGAAGTGACCCCTGATGCCAACTGCATTTCTTGTGTCGTATTTGCGAAGGAATCAAGTGGCATTAGGCCCTTGGTGGGTCTAGAAAGGAGTTAGATGATGAACTGCCTCCTTTTGAAACTGCTCCTTTTGAAACTGCTCCCAAAAGATTTGTCATTTTAAGTCTTTATTAAAATTCCCTTAATGATAGGTACAAAAATGGGCCTTTTTTTTATATATATATAATGGTTGTTTCATGTGATTAATATCACGAATGTGTTTGGGAACCAGAGCAATGAGACTGCTTTCTGCATGCTGACCGAATGCAGAGGATTCAGATGATTTCCTTTATGTTTTTTCTTCTGTGCAAGAATTTTCCTTTAATATTGCCAGGAATGAGGTGTTTAATTCCCTGAGCCGTTCCTTGCCACGTGTTTCTATGCTTGCTGTAACATTAGTTTTAACTGGGACTTTGTCTCCCAGATTGTATCCCTGCCTGTGGTAGAGGGGTTGGAACTAGACGATCTTTAAGGTCCCTTCCAAACCACGCTATCCTATCGTTCTATGCTGAATGGCAGATTGGTTTCCCAGTTAACTTCCCAATGAATCACAGCACCAATGAAACATATACCAGCCATCCTAGTGTCCCTTGTCCTGCAGCATCATCCACACGAGCAGATGTGGAGCTCAGCATAAAGGCAAAAGCACAAGACATTGTAGCTGGAGTAACTCCACTCTTGTGCCATGAACTTTGTGATGGTTTATGCTGTGTATCCAGAGCTCCCACTGTCTGCCTGGGATGTGTTCGGAGGTACCAACAGCACTAGTTTCCATCCCACTCTGTCCAGTTCATCTCCATTTTGCTGCCTCCCTTATCCTCTGATGAAGCTGCAGATGAGGTGCCCATGGTTCCATGCTGCATTGTAACCTGCCCTTTGGGCTTGTAAAGCTAGAAGCATCCATCACCAAGAAGCCAAATACATCTCGAAAGGTGGAGACACCTGGAGGTGGTTCCCAGTGTGGTTTAACTGGAGGAATTAAAGGGATTCAGCACTGGGCCCCCCAAAATAAGGACATGGAGCTGTTGGAGCAAGTGCAGAGGAGGCCACGGAGATGCTGCGAGGGCTGGAGCAGCTCTGCTCTGGAGCCAGGCTGAGAGAGCTGGGCTGGGGCAGCCTGGACAAGAGAAGGCTCCTGAAGGGGAGACCTGAGAGCAGCTCCAGTGCCTAAAGGGGCTGCAGGGAACCTGGAGAGGGGCTTGGGACAAGGGCCTGTAGGGACAGGCCAAGGGGAATGGCTTGAGCCTGCCCGAGGGGAGACTGAGCTGAGCTCTTAGGCAGAAGCTCTTCCCTGTGAGGGTGCTGAGGCGCTGGCACAGGGTGCCCAGAGAAGCTGTGGCTGCCCCATCCCTGGCAGTGCTCAAGGCCAGGTTGGACACAGGGGCTTGGAGCAAGCTGCTCCAGTGGAAGGGGTCCCTGCCCGTGGCAGGGGTTGGAGCTGGAGGAGCTTTGAGGTGGTCTTTCAGGTGCAGAGGAGAAGCCGAGCAGCCAGGCTGCTCCTGTGCTCCCCTGCCTTGCAGAGCAGCACGGGCAGAGCCTCTGACATTGAACTGGGACCTTTGGCTTTTGTGGCTGGAGCCAAACCCTTCGTGTCCCTGAAGGCAACCCCCGGCCCGGGTGTGGAGACAGTGCCTGTGAGACTGCAGAGACAGCACACGGCAGCTTTTATGGACGAGAAATGATGCCATTTCTATCAGAACTGTTTATTCAGAGCAGCTTCCAGTGTGTGAAGGGGCCTCCGAGGGTGCCAGAGAGGGATCCTTCATCAGGGACTGCAGCGACAGGACAAGGAGTGATGGGTTTGCACCAGAACAGGAGAAGTTCAGTTGAGGAATGAGGTAGATTCTTCCCTGTGAGGGTGCTGAGGCGCTGGCACAGGGTGCCCAGGGAAGTGGTAAATGCTGCATCCCTGGCAGCGTTCAAGTCCCGGTGGGACAGAGCCTTGGCAGGCACGGTCTGGTGTGAAGTGTCATTGCCCATGGCAGGGAGCTTGGAGCTGGAAGCTCTTGAAATCCTTTCCAACCCTAACTATCCTACAACTAAACTACAACTACAACTACATCTACCCTATAATTCTATGAGTCTAAGAAAAGTTTATTCTAGAGAAAAACAAACAGTTCCTTACTCCTATAGCTATACCTATAACCTATTGAAACCCCAACAATCCTACACTAACCTATAACCTATTGAAACCCCAACAATCCTACACTAACCTATAACCTATTGAAACCCCAACAACAGTTCCTTACTCCTATACCTATACCTATAACCTATTGAAACCCCAACAACACTTACTCCTACACTAACCTATTCCCTATCTCTACCCTACGGATGTTCCTATCTACCTACGCCTACGTTTAGGGGCAGAGGGGCCAGTGGTGTCGGTCGGGGTGGGTGCAGCAGCCCCGCGCCTGGTGCGTGTGGAGCGGGGGGCTGCAGAGGGCTGGGTGTTGTGCTGCTCCTCTGCAGCTCCGGCACCAGGCTCAGCACCGCGCTGGCGTCTTCTCTGCCCAGTGCCCTGGACGCCGGTGCCCGGGGGGGCTGCGGTGGCCGCTCTCAGGCGCTCCATGGCGCTTTCTGCCCTCCTCTGGATCTCGCTGAGGTTGGGGTAATCCCTCTGGAAGTAGGGGTGGTAGTAGAAGAGCAGCTGCAAAACGCAAAGGAGAGGAGTCAGTTGCCATCGGTGCAAGGAGGAGAGAGACAGAGGTCCGGTAACTCGGCATCTGCATCGGAAAAGGCAAACGCGGGTGCTCAAAGGGACTTTCTGGGGCATTTTAAACCTCAGCTGTTCTGGCTGAATGCAATGTTAGGGTAGGACTTTGGTGAGTCAGAACCACCCTTGTGTTTCCAGGTGCTGGGAGCAGAGAAGTGTAGGGTCTTCAAAAGCCTGAAATCCAATGGAGAAACCCAAGCAGGTCTCGTTTTAGAGCACCTGAGTGTGGAATGGGCCTGTTGGGAATAATGGTGGTGCTGCCGTGTATCTTGTCAGCATGGAGCAGCTGCCACAAGATGATGGAGGGCTCTTTTGTGTGCGGAGGAACCAACGTACCTGTCCCAGAGCAGGCCCTGACGCTGCTGCTACTGCCCGCAGCTCCCTGATGGGCACGGATATCACCATATCCTCCTCCATCCGGCAGAACCCATAGAGGTGGAGCCGGTCCAGGAATTCATTCAGGGTCTCAGCCTGAAGGGCCCTGCGTGCTCCCCTCTTGCTGAGCACTTCTGTTTCGAACAGGTTATCCGCGATAACCAGGCAGCTCCCATTGTCGCCCCACCAGATGGAGTGGAAGTGGAAGCAGGAGACGAGCTTCCATAGGGCGACCAGGAAGGAGTCAGGTGCAGAGGTCTCTGAAACACAAAATTGCATGGTCAGGGCCCAGGGTTCGTCAGGCAAACCCTGAAGGGAGTTTTCTTTTGCGGGAGGTGCGGTGGCAGCAGCCCAAGGTGCTCCCGTGTCACCTCTTCGAGGCATGGCCAACGCTGAGGATGCCTCTTCTGAAGACGTCTCGAGCACTGCTCGGTTCCTGCCCTCAGCTCTGAGTGTCCCCCGAGCAGCCAGGCCGGGTCCTGCTGCTCAGCAGACTGAAGGGCGGTGGCACCAGCGGCCCCTCAAGTTCCCCAGCATCGCTGTGACATCGGGGTTCCATGAGGGTTCCATGCACGGTGCCCATCTCCTGGCAACAGGAAGGGGAAGGCAGCAGAAGTTGCTCGAAAGCCGCGTTGTCTTCTCCTGGAGAGAGCAGTTTAGAGCCGAGAAGTGACCCCAACTGTGTTTGCCTTTGGCCTGTGCTGCTGGGGCCGTGCTGCCTCCCGTTGCCCCGGGGAGCTGGTCCCCGAGGCGGGATGGGGAAGGCTGCAGCGTTGGGCATCAGAGTGCCCAGGCCTGAAGTTTCTCCCTTGGGCACCTTCCCCCTGTGCAGAAATGCCCCAAGCCTCTTGTGTGGAGTAACCCCGCTGTGATTGCAGCAGCGCTGCTGCTGTCGCGGCTGTGCATGTGCTGGGTGATGCTCTCAGCTCTCAGCAGGGCTCCGTGCTGCTCTGCAGGATGAAGCACAAGTGAAACACCCCCTGCGCTGATCCTGCATGTGAAATAAAGTGGTGCTCTGCACTCCTGTACCTTTTTGGGATGGGTTCCTCTGCTTTTCTTTGAGACAGAGCCCTTAGACCCAGGCCAGGACACTCAGTGATGTTCTCTCAGCCTTTTGAAAGCTGTCACCCCTGTCCTGAGCTGGAGGAGCATGGCTGCAGGAACAGTGGTGTCAGCTGCAGGGTCTGAAGTTCATGGAGCCTGACCTTAGAGCAGCTCCAGTGCCTAAAGGGGCTGCAGGAAACCTGGAGAGGGGCTTGGGACAAGGGCCTGTAGGGACAGGCCAAGGGGAATGGCTTGAACCTGCCCGAGGGGAGACTGAGATGAGCTCTGAGGCAGAAGCTCTTCCCTGTGAGGGTGCTGAGGCGCTGGCACAGGGTGCCCAGAGAAGCTGTGGCTGCCCCATCCCTGGCAGTGCTCAAGGCCAGGTTGGACACAGGGGCTTGGAGCAAGCTGCTCCAGTGGAAGGGGTCCCTGCCCGTGGCAGGGGCTGGAGCTGGAGGAGCTTTGAGGTCCCTTCCAACCCAAACGAATCTGGGATTCTTTGATATGTTTCTATGAATATGTGAGCTGGATCCTATGGTGGCTTCTGCCATAGACCTCCACTATGTAGCAGGAAAAATCTGAGAATGCATAAGAATAGGTAGCCAGTGCCAAGTATCAGGTGTCTCTTCCCAATACAATCCTGTTGTGGGTTCAGTCTGCACTATGAGCTACATGTTGGTGGCCGCCAGCTGATAGAACACCACAGCACACATCTGGACATCCCACCCACCTCTCTCACATCAAGCTGTTTGCCTCCCTGTACACCCGAGCCATGGCTCTTTGTGCACTGCTAATGAGCTGTAAGAGCATCCTAAGTCCCATGCTGATTGCAGTTCTCATCTCCTACCAGGCCATAGAGAGTTTTGCTCTAACCGTGAAGGAAATTGCCCAGATGTTACAATCCTTTGGCACGGAGCTGGCAGAGACTGAGCTACCGGATGACATGTATTCAATCGAGCGCATCCTGGCCCTGCGCACAGAGAAGTACTACCAGCTCAAGGTATGGATCAGCGGCATGTTTCCAGCCCCTGTTTGCACAGCAAGGTGGGATCTCCGCCTTCCTCCCATGTGTATGTGTTGACAGACAAGATAAAACACAGCGTGACTCGTTCTGTAGGTTACCCATCCGCTGAAGCAAATTACCCTGCTAGCATCCAGCAGCCTGTCTCTGCTGCCGCCTCCTTGATCTTGCTGGCAGGAGGGTGGGTGGGAGGCTTCATCACCTCTGTGTTTGTGCTCCCGATGGGTTTCCTTTTGCTTCATTCCCGTGGCTGGAGAAGGATGCATGCAGAGATCATTGGCAGGTCTGGAGGGGTGGTTTGCCCAAGGACTCTCTGCCTGATGCTGCTTCCCTTGGGGGGGATTGAAGGAACGGGGCTGGAGAGCACCCAAAGTGAAGATTTTGTGTGAGCGCACGGCACAGAGCATTCCGGATGTGAATGAGCATGAGCCTTTGTGTTTTGTCTTAAACAACACTGGCTTCTTTAATATTTTAAGGTTAATATTGTGATAGGGTTTAGGGGAAGCTTTAGTGCCCCCAGATGCTGCTATGTCAACCTGTTGTCTTTGCTGCTCCTGCATCTTCCTGGGGACAGCAGAAGCCCGTCACCAAACCCTCACTTCAGAAACAGTTCCCTTGTTAAGAGCCATGCCGTGTGGCTGAAGGATGAGCTCCTTTGCTGTATGACAGGATTAGTTTCCATCAGTCAAAGAAGTGTGTCTATTCCCATTTATAATCACTTGTCATTGACGTGACTGTGAGTTCGCAGAAGGCTGCCTGTAAGAAATATGCAGAATGACATCCAAAGTGTGCTGTGAGTAGGCATAAATGTGTGTGTGTGTAGGGAGTATCTTTATAGATACTGCCAATAGTCCTTTATTCTTTGAGCATGAAGAGAGCTGTAGTGTAAAACAGCAGCTACATACATTGCAGTAGGACTTACTGACTGAAACTTCGTGCTTAGGATTATGTCCGAAGTGTAGGGAGAAAACACAAACTACACAATGCAGTCCTGTGTATAAACCAGTCAAACACACCCTTTCCTCTGTGGGGAAATAAACTGCGTCCTGTGTTTCCATTTGCATATAAAGCACAGCAGCACTCGGTACAAGGCATCTGTTGCTTTTAATGCCTCATCTATTGATTCCAAATATCAAACCCACTCGTTGGCTTTTGACTGAAATGACATCCACTGGACTTCTTCTTCTGTTCCCTCTAAGGCCATGAAGGATGAAAGCAGATGAGAAACCGTGCACAGATTGTGGTGACAGCAAGACACAGGGTCCTTGTCTCTCTCATGACAAGCCTAAGACTTGTACAGCTGATTCCTGAGTCCAGATAATGAGTTGATCAGAGTGATTTCTGTAGCTGTGATACTGAACAAGAGCAGGTTGCAAACACAGTGACAAAAGTGGTAGAAATTAATTAAACAGAGTAACGAAGAAATGGACCTCTTTGATAGACTGAATGGGAAGAAATCAAGTTAACATCTCTCTGATAGTCAGGCCACTTTGGCACACGTATAATGAGAGCTTTGAATCAGAAAGGGAGTGCTGGGCTCTTGGGAGGGAGATGTGTGAGGATGAAATAACAGCCACCTGCAGTCTAAAGCATGCTGCAGAATTCCTCATCCCTTCTGGGTCTCCTGCATGTGGTAGTGTCAAAAGGAGATGGGGTTTTGCCTTGTGATCATCTGCTGGGATGTTTTAGTGACAGGAACGCTATTTGGCAGTGGATGCTTTGTGTGTGGAGAGGAGAAGCTCCCATGGCCATGTCCTGCTCCTGGGCTACTGCCCTAAAGATGCTGTTGTGTTTAGGTTGCTCTGAGCTATATGGGGCAGGCAGATGCTTGTTCTGTGTTCTCTGTGTTCTCTGAATCTTCTTCTTAAAGTGGCTTTGCCATTGTTTCTCTTGCAATAGAAATATGCCCATCTCCTAGGGTGGGCTCTCACTCCTCTGTGAGTTGGCTGCCCAATGGAGCCATCAACACATTTCTCCTTCAAGGCTTCTTCAGCCACTCCTATTCCTTCCTCCTGACCTCTGTGTGTGGTCTCTTTTTTCCTGCAAATAAGTGACTAAGTGCACCTGTTTGTATGGGGCTGAGCCCAGCACAGCACAAAGCATCTCAGCTGATGCTAGTGAGCACACCAAGGCTTTAAATTGTCTCTAAGTGGTGCCTTTTAGAGGGTGTTGCTTCTACAGGTACAGGCTTCAGTAAGTGATGCCACATGGTCTCAGTCCTGGTTTTATCCCACTATGGGATGCTCCTCTTACAACATCCTGCAATGACCTTGATGGAGAAGCACAGCCTTCAAGCAGAAATACTTGCTTGAATGTATGAACTTGTAGACAGGTATCTAATACCAACTCACCTGCTCACCCAGGAGGACCTGTGGTGATGCCATCCTCCTGCCTCTTGAATCCTTTAGCGGCCTGATGTTTTCAAGTGTGCCAGTTTCCACCCAGCTTGGTGACCGGTCTGTGGTTCAGCCTCCTCCAGCTTCAGGGGCTAACCCTACATTAAGGGTGCTAAAACATCTGCTGGGAGTCCTTTGTTCTGATGGATGCCGGTGCTTCATTTCATACAGAGAAACTCAGGTAGGAGAAGCACAACATGACTTATCCTCAGCTCACCGAATGACTCAGAACTGTTTTGCATTGTGCAGGAAGATATCACAGCAGTCACAAAAGAGGGAAACTTGCTTTTGAGCAGTTTTGAAGAGCCGGACTCTGGGGAATGCAGCCAGGACCAGCCCCGCGAAAGGCCTGGGGACTGGGAGACTGTGAATCGGTGAGTGCACCAGGGGCCTGTGTGCCTGTTTTGCTCAAGTGATTTAAGCACAGATGTGTGGTTTAAGTCACTTATCGCATAGGTAAAGATACCAGTGTTTGCTCCGGACCCATCGAATTGCTGGGTGACTTTTGTCAGGTAACTTTGACGTGCTCTGATTTTTCCCCACGCTGATTTGATGAGGCTGTGGAGCAGTTGCAGGGTTCTCCCATGCCAGGCTCTCTGGTATTCAAAGCCAGGTTGGACACAGGGGCTTGAAGCAGCCAGGTTTAGTGGAAGGTGTCCCTGCCTGTGGCAGGGGTTGGAGCTGGATGAGCTGTAAGGTTCCTTCCAACTCAAACCAGTCTGGGATTCTGTATTGTTCGGATAAATAGAGATAGCAACAACTGCTGCACACAGGTGCTGTCCTCTGCACTTATGATTCCATGGGCATTCTCTCTGAGCTCCTCAACTCATGTATATGCATCTGTAACTTCCTCCTAAGAGCTTGGGTCCAGAAGACCTGAACATGTGCTCTCTAGGGATTGTCCATCTCTGCTTGTCCCCTATTTGTTCCAGTCCTGCCCTTTTCCTGTGCTGCAGGTTACTTGGTCAGCTGCGTGAGATGGAGACTGCTTTTGATGGCTTCTGGGAAAAACATCAGTTAAAAATGGAGCAGTATTTACAACTGTGGAAGTTTGAGCAAAGTTTTCAAGAGGTATGATCGGATCCACGCTGCCGGTGGTGGAAGGAAGAGCTGGAGACGGAAAGGAGGGGAGATGAGAGGAGCTTTTGTGCTTTCTATTTGAGGAGTGTTTTATTCCTGCTGCAGTTCCTTGGCTCTGGCAGGGCTGGTGAGCTTGGGGAGACCACTGTGCTTCCTCATTCAGAGCTAATTTAGATATCCCTGCCCTGCAGTCACAGAGATTTTGCTGATGGAAGCATCTTTGAGTGCAGTAATTAGTTCTTGGACTGTAGTTTTGTGCTTGGATTTAGCAGTCTTGGCTAAAGTGTGATTAACTTCAGTCTGAGAATGATTTTCTGCCTGTGCTTTGTATCCTTTTCGCAGCAGTCTTCTTCTTTGTGTCTAGGTCAAGAATGCCATTGAATTTCTAATGGGGCAGCAAGCAGAGCTGCCTGACACTGGTGACAGTGCCCTCCAAGTAAAACAAAGGCTCAAAGACTTGGCTCATTTCGATGGTATGGCTCAGGTGAGAGAATCTTTCATAGAAGGAGGCACTAATGAAACACAAGGGGCACGTTCTGTGTTTGTGGTAGGAGGTGTTTTCTGACATTACCTGCTTCTAGTGTAATCTGTTGGGAAGTGGCGGCACGAAAAGGATTGATTTTGTGTCTTTGCTGTGTGCAGAAATGCTGTGATCACTCTGCAAGCCAGAAACAGGCTATTTAATTATCACAGTTAAAATAAATCGCTGAGCCACCAGGAAGATCTAGAGCAGATAAATGTCTGAACATAGGGGAGGCGTGGGATTTAATGAGCTGGAAGAAGAATTATTTATATGCAAAGTGCTTTAGCAGTGCTAATAGGCAGAGACTGGTTACCAGGCACATGGAGAAGCAAAAAAAGTTGCTATCTTGATGTGTCTGTGATTTAAACACAACATATGGATGAAGAAAGACTAAGAGATGCAGGGGAAAGAAGAGTGAAGAAAGATGATTCACAGGAGCCCGGTGGAGGATGTGACTTCTCTAAAGGGATGTGCTTGGCAAGTGGGTCAGGCTGAGTGGAGAGATCCTGAAGGATCTGGAGCTAAGGCTTTCTGGCCATTAGGATGAAATGTGTGTGGACAGAGGGGGGAACAAAAGGCCAGGCAGGGTGCAACAGGGCAGCAGTCCCAGCAGAAAGCCAACCCTGGAGAAGACACAACCATTGCACTGAGCAGCACCAAGCTTTGCTGCAAAGGACCTGGGTTGTTTTCACCATAAACCTTAACTGCCCAAATTGCCTTTATGTTTATGAGCACAGTGTGTTTAAACTGGACAGGAGTCACAGGTTTTTATAGAGTGCAGTTCCTGGGGTGGCAGCAATACGTTTCCAGCATTGCTAGTTTGGTGAAGTGCTGTTTTCTTCTTCATCCTCTTTTTGGATAGTAAAAGGGGATTTTTTCCTAGCTAATGGGTGGCATTTTATCCTGTGTAAGCCACCTATTCTGCCTACTAATGGCAGTCATCTCTATGGGTTCCTGAAATCTGGGGAAGGGGAATGGCTTTAACCTGACAGAGTGGAGACTGAGCTGAGCTCTTAGGCAGAAGCTCTTCCCTGTGAGGGTGCTGAGGCGCTGGCACAGGGTGCCCAGAGAAGCTGTGGCTGCCCCATCCCTGGCAGTGCTCAAGGCCAGGTTGGACACAGGGGCTTGGAGCAAGCTGCTCCAGTGGAAGGGGTCCCTGCCCATGGCAGGGGGTTGGAGCTGAATGAGTTTTAAGGTCCCTTCCAACCCAAACTGGTCTGTGATTCTGTGATGCTCTGATTCTGTGTGGTTATATGTAGATATTTGGATATTCAATAAGTGTGCAATCCATTCTCTTCCTTTCACTGAAGGATCTGATAGGGAAGGCTCAGGTGGTGATACTACACGGACACCAGCTAGCAGCAAACCATCACTACGCCCTCAACTTAATCTGCCAGCAATGCAATGAGCTGCGGCACCATTCTGATGTCTTGTCTGATGAGATCAAAAGGAAGCAGATGCGACTGCAGAAGACCCTGGATCTCCACACCCGCCTTCAGCAGGTAGAGTTCAGAGACACTGGGCCTGAGAAGCAGATATGAGCTTCTCCATGGGGTTAGCATCTCCACTTCTTAGCTGGGAGCATCTGAAAGCTGCAGCTTTGATTCAGCAGTTCATAGTAGGAAAATGAACCGCAGGGATTGGAGGAGTGCCTCACCCCTCACTTAGCTGGTTAAATTAGCAAACAGCTACCTGCTGCTGCTGTGAACAGTCAGCAGAAAGAGGTGGGCAGCTCTTCAGAACACCAAAGTTCAGCTGCTGCTGTTAGTCATGATTTCATTCTGCATCCATCTATTAATTGACTTTTGAGGTTTTTACACTGAATGCAATAGAAGGGATGCTTTTGGATAAATGCCAGCCCGTTTTTCATAGAGATTTGTTAAGAATGAGCATAGCTGACTGCAGAATGAGGTGACAGATTGGTAGATAGGCACAGCTGCTGTGCGCTAGCATGGAAGTGGAGTCGTGGGGCTTCAACGCTCCTTGATATCTTGATCGGCATCAAATACTCATTTAGGGAAATTCACGCTAATTAGGCCAGAAGGCACAGGGCTGTAATATGCTTGAGGCTATTAAGAGAAGCAGTGAGGTTTGGCCCTGTTCCATCTCACTGGTTTGAGGGACTTGAGACTTGTTTTACCCCTGTGTGTTTACCTCAGTATTGCACTAATGTGTGGGGACAAGGCCATTCATTCCTCAGCAGCCTCTTGGCTGCAAGGCAGTGTCCTCTCCTGGGCTCCTGGCAGTCCTGGTTGGTGCTAGTGCGTAGCCCAGGGGCTCTGCTGGAGCATGCCATGGTCCTGCTCTCCATGGTCTCCCTTCCCATTCACAGGTCCTCTTGGCTGCCCCATCCCTGGCAGTGCTCAAGACCAGGTTGGACACAGGGGCTTGGAGCAAGCTGCTCCAGTGGAAGGGGTCCCTGCCCATGGCAGGGGTTGGAGCTGGATGAGCTTTAATGTCCCTTCCAACCCAAGCCATTCTATGATCTTCTCATGCCTGTGTACATTACATTGTGTGAGTGCCAGCTGAACCTATTGCCAACGTGCATTAAATGTTGGAAGATTAAAGTATGATTTGAAATCCTCTTCTTCTTTATTTAAGACATGAATGCAATTTCTTTGATAATTTCTCAGAGTTCGGGTCTGCACTGAGCCAGGCATTCACCACAGAACCCCTGCCTGTCTCCTTGTAAACTCTGTAGTGTCCCTTCAGCTTTCTGAGTTGGATGAATAACGACCTGCTTATCATTGGTTCAACTGTGCACCGAGCGGTGCTGCTCTGTCAGTTATAGCTCTGATTTTACCCAGTGGGAGCACATCTTGGCTATGTTGAGGACCCTGCAGACAAAATGTGGCCTTTCTGTTAATCAAAACCCAATGCAGAGGTCTTTAGGAGTACTACTTAGCTCTGTGTTGAACATACAGATCTGGTAAATGATATTCCTCATGGGAACGCTGGTTTAGCAGGGGTACCGCTGACTGTCCCACTTCCCTGTGCTTGCCCTGTGCTGTCACCAGGCTCTGCAGTGCTGTGATGAAGGTGCCTACCTGCTTGCCAACCAGCAGATGGATAAGTGCCAGTCTAAAGAAGGCGCTCAGAAAGCTCTCCAGGACATAGAAAGGTTTCTTGAAAGCTCTTCAGCCTACTTAAACTATGATCCCCAAGCCCTACACTGCGATTTTGAGTCAGTCTTAACATCAGAACTAAAGGTAAGCAACCCCTCCAGTTCCTTGGGACACAGTATAAAGCAAGTGAGTGGGATTGTCAGCTTTATAGTCCTCTCTTTGGGGTCAAAGTGCAGAATAGTGGTAGTTATTTGATCACAGGAGTCTCTCTCACTCTCTGCAGTGCCAGATACAGTCAGTGCAGGTCAAGCTTGAAAATGTCCGAAGCATGTTTGAGAACCGTCAGTCTTGCTTCAAGAAGCTGCTGGATAAACACGTACGGCCCGTCCAATTGGTAGCCCCAAGGCCGGAAAATCCACCCAGATCAAAATCGCCTCTCTTCTCCCCTAAACATGGTAAAATATTTTACATTCGTGGTGTTTTCAGATGCTATTTTTGCTTTTGGAAGAGTAAAGCTGAGGGTGGTTTTGAGAAACCAGCTCGGCCGTGCTGGCTGATCCAGAGTTGTTGTGTAATGCTGAATGTATAGGAGATGATTTATTGTCTTCCCAGTTTTGTGTCCTGCCTCGTGTGGAAGCACATTTTGTGTTCCCATACGTGTGTGAATAATAGGGCTGGTTGCTTGGTGTTTATTTTCACTTCCTACTCAGTGAAACAAGAGAGTTGTAAACGGTGCGTGCTTCCAGTTCTGCTTTACTAGCATCCTACTGGGCTGAACGTTGGTGTATTAGTACTATGGGGAGAAAAGGCAAGGGTTATAAGTGTATTAGCACACTTATTCTCTGTGACTGTCTTGAGCTGGAGCTGACATGAACTTAGGCTGATGTTTGTAAAGGAGCTTGGAGAGATGAGGAGCTCTAATCTCATGAGCAGAACTGAGCCTGATGCTTAATTCCCTTTGATTCCTCAAGGATGTCTTCCTTAAATCCCAATTACAGAATAATTAATGCCCATAAAACTACAGATTCTGGTTGAGCTGAGGTCACTGAATGTTCTGCCCTGATTTTGGTAATGGGATGTGGCAGTGTTAGCTTTAAATGATAACATTAGAGCTTCAATCCTTGGCAGTATTCTGAAGTTACATCCATGCATTTTAAACCAGGGACATGCTATGTTTTGTGGGAATATTAAATTCAGTGATCTGACTGCAGAAAGCAATGAAACATTTGTGTTTCAACACAGAATTTTTATGATGAATTAGTGAATATTGGTGCTGGTGAACTGTAGCAGGTATTGTGCAACAGTAAATGTGGTTGCAGTCCATAATGTGAATAGCCAAGCTAGTGGAGGGATGGGGATGAAGGTGAAGGCAGTGAGGGGGATAAACTAGTTGAGATGCAGGCCAGTGCAGCAAATTAATCCCAGATTTCCTCTTCCCAGGCTGATGCCACCTTCACTAGACCACGCCGCCTTCTGAACCCCTTTCCTTAATGAGAGAAAGTGCTCTGGGTCTTTAAACAGGAGTATTGCCCATTGCCTAACAGCTTACCCAGCTTTCTAGAAACAGGAGAGCACTAGGGAGGAAATACTGACTTAAAGAGCAGGGGTAAATGGGTGGCCACCTCCATGGGATGTTGTGAGACCATCATCAATTGGCTGGGCTCATTTCATGCCTTTATGGGATGCATGTTCTTCTTGCAAAGGCACTCAGTTGCCTGTAAAGCACTGGTATCCTCTGTTAATCCTCTTCCTGAAAGAGATGATCAAGTGTGTTGAAATGAGCATAGCCAGCAAGCAGGGAAAGACAAAAGGCTTCTCTTTGGATAGATCATGCAGAGAGAGCATTTAATAGGACCTCTGTTTGATACAAAACATCAAACTGCTGCGGGCCTGCTGGCGTGATGTGCAGTGTCAAAGACACATGCTGGGCTCTGATGGGAGTGCTTTGAGATGGATGGGTTTTATGGCATGGATTGAAACCAAACCACCTCCAAGCATGGTACTTTTGTCCTCTTTTTCTTTCTTTCCTTTGTTTCTCCCCCCCCCTTTTTCTGTCTGAGGAGAGATGCTTCCTCTTTCATCTCTACCCTGCATTTGAAGCCTGTCTGATAAATGTGGGTTTAATTTTGAAACTGCTTTTTTGGGGGGGGAATAGAAGAGTAAAGCTATCCTATCCTGAGCCATAAAACGTAGTGAGATGTGCAGAAGTGATACAGGAGGCTGCGACAGAGCCCTAGTGATGGAGCAGAACACCGAGCTACAGCTGATGACCATCTCCTGTCTCACTTCCTATATTGTTCCCTTCCTCCCAGTGGGACCACTGGCAGGTCCTTGCTGCTTTTAGGTCTTTCTGTCTTTGATGGGTCACACCACAATGCATGCTTCCAATCTGCTCTCCAGCACCCACATCTCTCTCCTTCCTCATGTGCTGTGTTTACACGTGGAGGTCTAAGGCCTTGTGGTATGATAATGCACCATAGCTTTATCTTACAGCAGCCCCATGTGAAGATGGGGGCCCTGTTTTCCATGAGGGCTTGCATTCCTCTGCATCCATTTTTCTCCCTACATACTCTGTTTCACAGAAGATGGCTCTTCACCGTCAGCATTCTCCAGACCTTCAGTGTAGACACAGCTGCTGTTGCATTTGCGTGTGCTGTGATGCCCTTTTCACCCTAATGGAAAGATAGTTCATTAGTCCAGTTAATTCTTTGTTTTTCCCTTTCTAGCCTTTTTTCTATACGTAAAGAAGGTGAATGTTGCACATCAGAATATGCTCAGTTTTGGTCCATCTCAGAATTTGGTGCAGCCGCTGGCACGTGGAGCTGTCACTGAAGCTGGAGAAATCCATTATTGCTGGGTTTTGTTGGGGGGAAAAAGACCCTTTGAGTGAAGAGTTGCGACATTGACTACTCAGGATTAAGAAGTATTTGAAAGATGCTGTATAAGTACTACAAATCGTAGTTATTTATTAACAACAGTAATAAACTCTTCTAAGGTGGTGAAACAGTTTATACAGCTGAGCTTCTTGCCCTGCATTCATAAAAAGGCTTTAAACCAGTATCCCAGTAGGCTCCATTTATCCCAGTAGATGCTCCATCCCTGGCAGTGTTCAAGGCCAGACTGGGCAGAGCCTTGGGCAACATGGTTTAGTGTGAGGTGTCCCTGCCCATGGCAGGGGGTTGGAACTGGATGTTCTTAAGGTCCTTTCCAACCCAAACCGTTCTGTGACTCTCTTATTCTATGATTCTCTTACTAGCTAACTAACTATCCTTCTTAAAACACATCCCACTTTTCTTTGTGACTTACTAGTTGCCGTATGAACCATCTGCTATAGACGCACATGACACCTTTGTTTTCTTCTGCTCAAGGTGTGGATTTTAATTCCAGTTTGAAGTTTTCATTTGATCTCTCTCTCCCTGGGAAGAAAACATCAAGAAAAACCCCAAGTTCTCGCAAGGTAAAAACTGTTCATGAAATCTGAATGTGGTTTATGCACTGAAGAACTGAAACCCTTCTAAAAATTGGTGGTATTTAGGCTTTGGGTTCGAGGATGCTCTCTTTTATTTCCTTTAGAAACTCAAACAAACCCTAAACCCTTTCGTATCCGTATGGTTTAGTTGGATTACCTGAGATCTATCTGGGATTGTTTTTCCAAGGCACAGAGACTGATTTCCTGTGTGCTATTTCCTGGATTTGCTCTTTGTATAGCAGAGGTGTCTGTCACTGGACAGGAAAACTGCCCATCTGCTGATGTCTCTCCTATGAACTACTGAATTATGTTACCCATGTTCCCAGATTTTATGTAGTAGAGCATTTTCTGGGAATATTTGGCCATCAATTATGTGCTATGCCCTATAAAAGCTGTGTGTCACAAAGGATTTCTTAAAAGGAAGCATATTCCATCCTTCCCTTGCCAGCATCAGGGGCTGGGCTCATCCTGGCTCTGCATGACCTCCCTGCAGCTCTTCCCAGTGCATCCCATTTCTCTTCCAGATTGAAGTCATGCACGACTACCAGGAAAAACGGAATTCCTTGCAGTATTTCATTTCAGACAGTGATGACAACTTGGATATACTAAAAGGGTAAGTTTTAACCCCGTTTACACCACTTAACATGACGTTTACTTCTGGCCAGTCCTTGCCCCATCCGTGGGCTCCTTCAACTGGATGTAGGGGTCATCTCTTGTGCTGTTACCTGTTTTATCATCCCTGTGTTGGTTGTTCATGAGGTCACACTGTGGTTTGGGCCGGTTGAACTGCGCCATGGGGTTTTTACACACATAAAGATGATATAATTCAATTTCTTTCTGTATTTTAGCCATGTTATAAATGAGCTTATAGAAACGGAGAGGGTGTACGTGGAGGAGCTCTTCACTGTTTTGACGGTGAGTCACTTCTTCAGGTTGCTCATTACAGTTCCCTGGTGGCTTGCGCAGAACAGAGCCTGCCACCTTCTCAAACCAAGCAGAGATGTGGTGGGGCAGGTTTCCACCAGACTGTCAGATCCCAAGCTAGTCATAAATGTTCATGTTTCCTCCTTAGGTTTTCTTTGTTGGAGGCATCTGCAGGAACAGTTGGTGTCAGGATGAGCTTTTCATCCAGAATGAGGGAGAAACCTTCTGTTTGTACACAGAAGCACTGGTAATTGATCAGTGCCTGGGGACACGTACAAAAAGCTGTGATTTTTTTAGCTGTTCCTTCATTTCCTTTACCTTTTGGAGGCAAAGAAGCTTGTGTTTTCTTCTTGGGAGAATCCTGTCCTGAGCTTGTGAACATAGAACGCACGTTTCTTTAGAAACCAGCTTATAATTTCTCATCCTGCTGTTTTAGACACTTATAATGTATTCCAATAGAGCTCTTGCTGATGGCCAAACCAAGCTGGCTGTTAAATAGCTCTCCCCCTTCATGTTTAACCCAGGAGCAAGCAGGGTATAAATCTGTCGGGCTCCAGGTAGTTACATGTAATTGCTCTGCGCTGATGTTTGTTGTGTCGAGCCACACTCTGTGTGATAAAGCAGTTGGCAAGCGCGCAGATTTATTGCTGTGCATATCGAGTCTAGATAGAGAAATAAGGACGGATAGACTAAAGCTTTCTGAAAATAGAGTTTCCTTTAAAGGGGGCAGCCTGCTTGCAGTGGGTAAATATAAATGACTAATTTTCCAGAGAGTTATCTTCTCCCACATCCTTAATCAACTACAAAATGCCTGCTTAGTGTAAGGAATACTGATTCCAACCACAGTGAGTGTGAGAGATTAATTTGGAAAGCCAGAGATGTGCTGTACATACTGAATAAATTCTTGTGAACATTCTTGCTGCTCATGTTAAAAGAGCCTCAGTTCTTAGTGTGGCCTTAGTTCTCTGTGCGATGCTCAGTGACTAGTGTGGCCAACGTGAGCTGTGGCTGATGGCCACCTGATGGCTTCTTTGCAGTGACGGTCCTGAGCTCTGGCAATGCCTTCTCCCTTACCCTGCAGTTAGGATGTTTACCCATTTTGGTGATGTTTCTGTATTGATGTGAGGATGTGACGTTACCAAGGGGAACTTTGCATTATTTCCTGCTTCCACCCAGCAGCTCAGAGTGCAGTGGTGTCACTTCCACCTCCTCCCTGGTTTGGGAGGCTGTGATATCAAGAGGGTTAGGGAGCCACAGAGAACAGAGATCCTGAGGCATTGAGGAGTGCAAGACCCGAACGCCCAGCAGGTCTTATACAAGAGCAGGAAGCCTGTTGACTTTGATATTTGATCTCAAGCTGTCTCTGCCTTGTGACAAGCCATCTCATGCGCTGGGTCTTGTGAGGTTGTGTGTAACTGCATACACCAAACATGTTATCACTCCTGTGTCCATGGTCATAGCAGCAGATGTGTTCAACCCAGACAAGTGTTCCTCTGGGAGCTCTACCACAGCCAGGCCATAGCAAGGAGCGAGCGGCTGAGACTTGCCTTTGGTGAATAAAGAGCATCTCTGCAGTGCTGGCCAGCCCTGTGGGAGTCATCCTAAGCCATTCCTGGCTGAACCACAACCATTATTCCCAGGGACTGAAAGAAAGGGGTTTGGATACAAAAATAAGGAAATAAAAAGGTTATTATATGTTGAAACAGAGCGGATTGTACTGAAAGTCTGTTCATGTCCCCTTTTCGTCTGCCTTCGAGGAGATGCCAAGCCAAAGCCTTACCAACTGAGTGATGAGCCCCTTTTGCATCCTGCAGGGCTACAGAGCTGAGATGGATAACCCTGCCATGCTCATCCTCATGCCTCCTGTGCTGAGGAATAGGAAGGATGTCCTCTTCGGAAACATGCCTGAGATATATGACTTCCACAACAAGTATGATGCTGGCTTTATTCCCATCTGTATCAGACTGATTTCCTATGATGAATCGGTACCCAGAGCGTACCTTGCTCACCGCTGCATTTTGCCTCTTCTCCCATCTCTTGCAGAATTTTCCTGCACAGCTTGGAAAGCTGCCTGGGAGCACCCGAGAGAGTGGGATTTTGTTTCCTAGACAGGGTGGGTGACTCATTTTCACATATAAAGCAGGCTGGAAGGCCAATGTTTCTCCTGGTTTGTCGTACTCTGAGACATCTCAGTTATACCAGTTGAGCGGGATGCCTCTGATCCACAACACCAACAGCGAGACCGGGAGTGTGGGTGCATGGCCAGCAGCAGATGGGGCGAGCAGCAGTCGTGACTACACTGTGGTCTGCTGTGACTCTCAGCAGTGGGGTGTTTTAACCCAAACTCTGTGACTTTTAGATGTTGAAGCTGGCAACAGAGAGAAAAGCAAGCGTACAGCATGGGTGCTTGTGTGGTTTGGCTGCCCAGCAGGCTTTGTGCATGTGAGTGACTTGCCTTTCGGCTTCCCTTACAGCGAGAAGATTTCCAGATGTATGAGAAGTATTGCCAGAACAAGCCCCGGTCAGAGTCCCTGTGGAGGCAGTGCTCAGAGAGCATCTTCTTCCAGGTGAGCTATTTGTTCCCATTGAGCCAGCATTATCCTGGGGCACTCACTTGTCCCAGACACCCTCCTCAGCATCCCGTGTGTTCTGTTTACTCTTGCGTGGAAGCCTCACAAAGATAGCAGTTGGGGTTCATTGTATACAAGGATTTTAAGGGAAGTCCATTCTTTATATTATTTTATATGTTTTAATAAAATTCCTTTACTTCCAGGCAGCATATGGTATTTTTACATGGAATCTTTGAAGTCATTAAACCACATTAGTCATGCCATTGGAATCATAGGATCATAGAATGGTTTAGGCTGGAAAGGACCTCAAGATCATCCAGTTCCAACACCCTGCCATGGTCAGGGACACCTCGCACTAGACCAGGTTGCCCAAGGCTTTTTCCAACCTGGCCTTGAACACTGCCAGGGATGGGGCATTCACAATTTCCCTGGGCACCCTGTGCCAGGGCCTCACCACCCTCACAGGGAAGAGCTTCTGCCTTCTGCAACCTGGACTTCCCCTGTTTCGGTTCAAACCCATCACTCCTTGTCCTATCACTGCAGTCCCTGATGAAGAGTCCCTCTCCAGTATCCTTGTAGGCTCCCTAGGAAGAACTGGTAGGAATAACTACTGAATTGGTTCAGAACTTACTCAGAATTCTTTGTTCCAGGAATGCCAAAGAAAACTAGAGCACAAACTCGGGCTGGATTCCTATTTGCTCAAACCAGTGCAGCGCCTGACAAAATACCAATTACTTCTGAAGGTATTTCCTCTTCTGCTGTTAAAGGGCATCAAGAGATAGATTTGTTTGCCGCTTCATTTTCCGGTGGAAGGTTACCTGTAGATCAGCACCGAGCTCTAGATTACGTGTTCATAGAATCATAGAGTAGTTAGGGTTGGAAAGGACCTCAAGATCATCCAGTTCCAACCCCCCTGCCATGGGCAGGGACACCTCACACTAAACCATCCCACACAAGGCTTCATCCAACCTGGCCTTGAACACTGCCAGGGATGGAGCACTCACAACCTCCCTGGGCAACCCATTCCAGTGCCTCACCACCCTCACAGGAAAGAATTTCCTCCTTAGATCCAATCTAAACTTCCCCTGTTTCAGTTTTAACCCGTTACCCCTTGTCCTGTCACTATAAGTGTTGCTTATCTTAGGAGTGTTTTTCAATGAAGACGAAAACTCACAGAGCTGAAAAAGGGACAAGTGCTTTGAACAAGCCATTTTTTAAGGGGAGAAAGACTGAATCTCTTCAGAGATGCAAAATGATAGAAACAATTCTAAGCAAACTGAACCAGAGATGATCATAAGAGTGTGATGAATGAAATACATGAGATTGATGCATCTCTTCTCCTCGGGTTGTTACAGTGCCTATAGTGTTTAATGCGTTCATTCTCATGTTCCCTGTCTGAAGCAAGGCAGTGCTGTTACTCCCACTTGGTAAAATGGGAATAACGCTGGGGTAGTGGCTTCTGAACCCCAGTTCTTGAATGAGAGATGAGCACACAGGAAGCTGTAAGTGGGCACAGGAGATGGGAAATGAAAGTAGTTTTATATCAATGGTGTAATTCCCTAATCTGCTTTCCATTTATTGACTTTAAGGCTCTGGGTTTTATAAATGTAACCTCATTTGAAGGCATATTGGCAGCTAATGGAAAACCTGAGCCTCAATTCCCCTTTCTTACCAAGCAGGAAAACACAGCGCAAAGAACTCAGATGAACGTGATGCTGCTTTATAACCTGACACGATCCTTAAGGAAACCCAGCAAAAATGGGCCACGCTTCGGTGATGTGTCCCACACCTCATACTCATTGTAGTTTAGCGTGAGTCTTGTTTCCAATGACGTGACAAAAGAAACCCAGGCAGCGTAGGTTGCCCTTGGGCACTGGAAACCTTGGGCGAGATGGCAAAGTCTGCTTTGTTCAAGTGCAAACCTGTGCTCTTCCATTCCTATTTTCAGGAGCTGCTAAAGTACAGCACGAGCTGTGATGGAGTTCAGGAACTTCAAGAAGCTCTGGTTGCAATGTTGGATTTACTGAAGTCGGTCAATGACTCCATGCATCAGATTTCAATAACAGGATATGATGTGAGTAGACCCGGGTGATGAGAGATGGGATGATGCATTGGGAATAGATGGTGTCCCAGAATGTATGAGCTGAAAGCTGTACTAGAAGAGCTACGAAGTGAATGGGATGAGGGAGCTCTTGTAGGTGACAGTTTTCCATCTGATCTGGGAAAACAGGCACATCCAAAGGACCTTTCCAAGCCGCATAGTGCCCACACTTGCCACCTGGTGGCTCTTGAGAGTATTTTCCAGCATGCATCTTAGTTCTGACCTGGGGTGTCTTCATTCAGCATTTAACAAAATGCTCCTTGAGGCTGATTTTGACCCTTGCCTATCGAAGTGGTTGTCTTCCCTAGGGCTTCAGGGAAGGGTGAGTGCTTGGCTTTCTAAGCTGCTGGCCTCCGTGAGAAGTCCATCCTCTGAGACCTCAGTTCAGGCTCCAATCTCATCTGCCCTCTCCCACTGATGTAGCCCTTGGCCTGGACTTCCATAGGATATGAAGAGCTTTCCTATCTTCCTAGTTTTCTACTTACTGACTTGCACCCCTTTACACAGACTAGCCACAGCCCTGTGTCCAAACCCTCTGCTTCACTGCTGGCACCATGCCTTCACTCCCAAAACGTCATCTGATCTTTCCAGGAAGACCTATTCTTAGAGCGACGTGCCTTGGAACAGAGCTGGCCCCATCACCTGCCATTATTTGGCCTGTCTTTATGTTTCAATTGATGCCTTTTTCTTACTTGCTTTATTCCTCATGCTCTCCCCAGGGTGACCTGAGCGAATTGGGGAAGGTGTTGATGCAAGGATCCTTCAGTGTTTGGACAGGACACCGGAAAGGCCCCACAAAAATGAAGGATCTTGCCAGGTTCAAGCCAATGCAAAGGCATCTCTTCCTGTACGAGAAAGCCTTGGTCTTCTGCAAGAAGCGAGAGGAGCACGGAGATGGATATGACAAAACCTCGTCTTACAGCTTTAAGCACTTTTTGAAAGTAAGGACTTTTTATCTGGGGCCATTGCCATGTCTGTTGTAAACCAGGAACCCTGCAGCCCCAGAGTGCTTTTCCTCTACCACAGTGGCTTGTTTTCTGCTATGAAGGGCTGTAATGCCCCATACGAAAGTGCTGTGTCCATGAAAAGCTCTTGGCTGTAATAAGCTGTGAGGACACCCATAGCTGAAGCAGCAGCTGGGGGAGCCTGTGGACTTTGGAGGCACAAATGTGATGGCATCTGCCAGGGACATGGAGCTGTGGGCAAGTCCCAGGGATGAGAAGGTGCCATTCCCCCTGCTCTTATCTGCTTTCCAGGCTTGGATGCAAGGGCATGAAACCAGGGAAGCCCTTTGCATCTTCCATCTGGGAAGCTCCTCATGCTCCCGGTCCCCAGGATGGTCTCTTGGGCTGGGGTCTGCCTGGCTGCTCCGGAGTCCTGTTTCCCAGCCAGGAGGATGCAGATAACTCTTCTTCCTCCCTCATTGCCTTTCTCCTTTGACAGGCTCTAACTGCAGCTAAAAGAACAATTATCAGATGAAGAGCAAAATATGAGGGGCATAAACCCCTGTTAGCTGTAAATGCTTAATTATTATCAATGCAAATCCCAAACTGCTCTTCCAGAATTGACCTTCTGGCATACTGTGTGTGACGAGCACTTCTAACATCTTGATAAATAAAACCCCAATATGGATGTATCTTAAAATGGGGGGAAAAAGGGCACTTGGAGGCTGAGCCCTCAGATGCTGCAGGTCCCTGATCTAGCAGCATCTGGGAAGGAGATGCCGCGAGTAGTCAGGAAGCAAAGTGAGAGTAGATGCGTCTGTGCATGTTACCAATTGTGTATTAAAAGCAAATCCCAGGCCGTATGTTAAGGTACTTCAATGTTTTCCCCAAACCGCACCATTTTCCTTCTGGAGAGCTTGTTTTCCCTGGAGTACTTGTCTTACCAGGCGTGCTTTTGGAAGAACTGAAGAGACAGACTGGGGAAAGCCTGCTTGGAGGAGAAAACCCTGCCTTGGAAGTCCAGGCAATGGGGCCAGGGTTTTGCTTTGCCTCAAGAGGGCTCATTTTCCAGTTGTTTGTGATGCCACACGGAGAGGTTGGGGTTGGAGAATCCGTGGATGCTGCAGGATCGCATCCGCACAAAGCCATTTTCAGAACTGCTGTCCTGAGGGCAGAGTAATTTCTCTGGAATGTGACATTTATTTGATTCATGGTCGTATCAGGGAATTGTTTTTCATTGCAGGAATGTTTTCTCGGGATTCAGAATTAAAGCAAGCTGTTGGGTAGAAGCCGTGTAACACAAACAGCAGAACCCCTTAGGACAGTATTTTACACACTGTGTAAAACATCCAGTGGTCAATGTCTCTTCAGCTGGGATTCAGTAGCTTACAGGATGCAGGTTCATAGCTCATTGTGATGGCAAGGAAATCAGTGCCATATACTACCATGGCAGAGGATGCAGATGAGCTTTACACTGACCCAGTATGGTCTACACTGCAGTGAACCACAGATTACTGAGGACAGTAAATCCTGGTCCGAGGGAGGAAATTGAATTTCAAGTTCCCTTAACATGAATGGATAGACCTTAAATATGTCTATTCCTGACACTTCTTTTCACCTGCTCATAGCAGAGGGGGTGAAACTTCTAATACCTTGATGCCTGGGTAGTAGTGTTGGAGCCTCTGTATAAACTGCTGTGCTAAACAAGATGCACAGTGCTTGCAGTGTCTGGATGAGGTGCTCTCTAGGCTGCCCTTTCTACATCCTTTATAACACTGTCATCAGCATGAAGCCTGATGCAGCTTCCTAAGGCATTCATGGCACTACACTGCAGATCTCTAGACTTAGGCTAGGGACCGAAAGAAGTTGACCTGAAACTCCTGAAGGACCTGAGTGTCACAAATGGGGTTTAAAGATTGCTGAAAGAATGAAACAAGAAATTAAAGGGAGAAAATAATAACGCGGTAGAAAAAAGAGGTGTGTAGGACAATAACGGGCCATGCATTGATAAAGCTTCGTATACCCCATCTGAGAAATGACATGCTGGAAGTGGTACGAGATGACTTTTCAGTTCGCTCGACTGATTGCGGAATGGAAAGTCCTCTAAGGTCCAATGACTGGTTTCAGAAAGCATGTGCAAGTACAGCAAGCTGGTGGGAAGTCAGGGTGGGTAAGTCAGCTAATGACTTTCAGTTGCTACTGAAATGGAAATTGATGGAATGTGTTAAACTGGCTGAAAACAGGTTTGTTTGTGCTGTAAAGAGCCTGAATTCATAGGGAAAAGGGAGAGGTTTTGATTTTGGGGTTCTTTTGGCTTTGCAGATGAATGCAGTTGGAATAACTGAGAATGTGAAAGGAGATCATCGGAAATTTGAAATCTGGTACAGTGGGAGAGAAGAGGTCTATGTCGTGCAGGTTGGTAGCTTCGGATATCGGGATATTTGTGCATGCTCTCAACGATGTTAAAGAAATGTCTCCCGTTGATCTTTATGGGATTATCAGCCATTTAACTTGCATTTCTTCTTCCTCATTCACAGGGAAGCTCTTCCCTGTGAGGGTGTTGGGACATGGGCACAGGGTGCCCAGAGAAGCTGTGGCTGCCCCATCCCTGGCAGTGCTCAAGGCCAGGTTGGACACAGGGGCTTGGAGCAAGCTGCTCCAGTGGAAGGGGTCCCTGCCCGTGGCAGGGCCTGGAGCTGGAGGAGCTTTAAGGTCTCTTCCAAGCCAAAGCATTCCATGACTTTATATATTCTCTGTGCTCCTCTACAATTAGATGTCAGAACTGCTCCCAGAGCAAAGTCTTAGCTTCTATGGTGCAATTTCCAATAGTCTTCTGACTTATCTACAAAATAGTAACTCAATTGACCTGATTCCTTCCTGTTTGCTTGGATTTCTTTTCTTTCCTGTAGCATTTTGAACAGACATCTGTGATGATGAAATCTTTGTCTAGGGGGTTGTTCATAGGAAAACCCATAGCTTTGATTGATAGATTTTTTCCCCTCTATGTTACAACACTGCAGCCAACTTACATTCATAAAGCAGTTGTATGTAGCCAAGTATATTCAAAAGGCAGATTTGGCCCTTCAGGTATTTTGTCAGAGATACAATGAATGCACACGTGTGCTATTGCTGCACTCCTTGTGTTGTACTGACGGCTCCACAATTTCCACTGTGTTTTGCCTTTGTAATGAGAATCATCAGTTCTCAAAGGTCAGGAATGGTTAAAATTTAGTGGTGGCTTTGGATAAAAGGAGATTTCAGATAATTACAGCATAGAAAAGTAAGGTTCTATTCATACATTATAATGGATGCCTCTTCATTTCCTCTTCTTCCAGGCCCAAACAGTAGACCTGAAGATGGCATGGTTGAATGAAATCAGAAAAATCTTGTTCAAGCAGCAGGAGCTTATAAAAGGTACCTTTTTGACCAATTTCTCTGTGGCAGAACCTTCCCTATTTTCACATTGCTGATCTTCAAATCCACTCATTCTCACCAGAGAATTGATTTTCAGAAGCAGCCTAGCAGCAAGATACTGGAGTGAGGTCTTACGGAGGGAAATAACATAACTTGGAGCAGTTGAGGCCAGGTGCTTATGTGAAAATGAATTACAGAAGTGCAATTTCACATTTGTTATCATAGGCTTAATTCAACAAATCCATAGCAGATGCCTAGTTTTAAGCATATTATAATCTTCAGTAGCTTGCTTGCTATTGAATTTGTACTAACATGCCATCTTAATCATAACTAAGTCTGTGCTTTGCCGGAGACCCTGGGTCTGTTTGTCTCTAAAGAGAAATCACTGGGGTTGTATAAAAGCTCTGACCTTTAAAACACTGCTTCTAGAGTGATGGTTGCTAATGAAAGAAATGGCTGTTCAGCTCGTGTTTGTCCTCCCTGCAGTGGAGAAGCAGCAGCCGGGTTTGTGCACAGACCAGCTCCCGCTGTCCTCCCAGCTGAGCGATGGGTGAGTGCCATGGGTATTTCTCCTCCCAAAAAAACGTAAACCAGACCCCCCCTGCAGCCCTGATCCAGCTCTGGGGCAGCAGCACAAGAGGGACGTGGAGCTGCTGGAGCGAGTCCAGAGGAGGCAGATGAGGTGCCCATGGTTCCATGCTGCATTGTAAACTGCCCTTTGGGCTTGTAAAGCTAGAAGCATCCATCACCAAGAAGCCAAATACATCTTGAAAGGTGGAGACACCTGGAGGTGGTTCCCAGTGTGGTTTAACTGGAGGAATTAAAGGGATTCAGCACTGGGGCCCCCAAAATAAGGACATGGAGCTGTTGGAGCAAGTGCAGAGGAGGCCACGGAGATGCTGCGAGGGCTGGAGCAGCTCTGCTCTGGAGCCAGGCTGAGAGAGCTGGGCTGGGGCAGCCTGGACAAGAGAAGGCTCCTGAAGGGGAGACCTGAGAGCAGCTCCAGTGCCTAAAGGGGCTGCAGGGAACCTGGAGAGGGGCTTTGGCCAAGGGCCTGTAGGGACAGGCCAAGGGGAATGGCTTGAACCTGCCCGAGGGGAGACTGAGCTGAGCTCTTAGGCAGAAGCTGTTCCCTGTGAGGGTGCTGAGGCGCTGGCACAGGGTGCCCAGAGAAGCTGTGGCTGCCCCATCCCTGGCAGTGCTCAAGGCCAGGTTGGACACAGGGGTTGGAGCAAGCTGCTCCAGTGGAAGGGGTCCCTGCCCGTGGCAGGGGTTGGAGCTGGAGGAGCTTTGAGGTGGTCTTTAAGGTGCAGAGGAGAAGCCGAGCAGCCAGGCTGCTCCTGTGCTCCCCTGCCTTGCAGAGCAGCACGGGCAGAGCCTCTGACATTGAACTGGGACCTTTGGCTTTTGTGGCTGGAGCCAAACCCTTCGTGTCCCTGAAGGCAACCCCTGGCCCGGGTGTGGAGACAGTGCCTGTGAGACTGCAGAGACAGCACACGGCAGCTTTTATGGACGAGAAATGATGCCATTTCCATCAGAACTGTTTATTCAGAGCAGCTTCCAGTGTGTGAAGGGGCCTCCGAGGGTGCCAGAGAGGGATCCTTCATCAGGGACTGCAGCGACAGGACAAGGAGTGATGGGTTTGCACCGGAACAGGAGAAGTTCAGTTGAGGAATGAGGTAGATTCTTCCCTGTGAGGGTGCTGAGGCGCTGGCACAGGGTGCCCAGGGAAGTGGTAAATGCTGCATCCCTGGCAGTGTTCAAGTCCCGGTGGGACAGAGCCTTGGCAGGCACGGTCTGGTGTGAAGTGTCATTGCCCATGGCAGGGAGCTTGGAGCTGGAAGCTCTTGAAATCCTTTCCAACCCTAACTATCCTACAACTAAACTACAACTACAACTACATCTACCCTATAATTCTATGAGTCTAAGGAAAGTTTATTCTAGAGAACAACAAACAACACAGCTGCTTACCCCTACACTAACCTATAACCTATTGAAACCCCAACAATCCTACACTAACCTATAACCTACTGAAACCCCAACAACAGTTCCTTACTCCTATACCTATACCTATAACCTATTGAAACCCCAACAACACTTACTCCTACACTAACCTATCCCTATCTCTACCCTACGGATGTTCCTATCTACCTACGCCGACGTTTAGGGGCAGAGGGGCCAGTGGTGTCGGTCGGGGTGGGTGCAGCAGCCCCGCGCCTGGTGCGTGTGGAGCGGGGGGCTGCAGAGGGCTGGGTGTTGTGCTGCTCCTCTGCAGCTCCGGCACCAGGCTCAGCGCCACGCTGGCGTCTTCTCTGCCCGGTGCCCTGGACGCCGGTGCCCGGGGGGGCTGCGGTGGCCGCTCTCAGGCGCTCCATGGCGCTTTCCGCCCTCCTCTGGATCTCGTCCAGGTTGGGGTAACCCCTCTGGAAGTAGGGGTGGTAGTAGAAGAGCAGCTGCAAAACGCAAAGGAGAGGAGTCAGTTGCCATCGGTGCAAGGAGGAGAGAGACAGAGATCCGGTAACTCGGCATCTGCATCGGAAAAGGCAAACGCGGGTGCTCAGAGGGACTTTCTGGGGCATTTTAAACCTCAGCTGTTCTGGCTGAATGCAATGTTAGGGTAGGGCTTTGGTCAGTCAGAACCACCCTTGTGTTTCCAGGTGCTGGGAGCAGAGAAGTGTAGGGTCTTCAAAAGCCTGAAATCCAATGGAGAAACCCAAGCAGGTCTCGTTTTAGAGCACCTGAGTGTGGAATGGGCCTGTTGGGAATAATGGTGGTGCTGCCGTGTATCTTGTCAGCATGGAGCAGCTGCCACAAGATAATGGAGGGCTCTTTTGTGTGCGGAGGAACCAACGTACCTGTCCCAGAGCAGGCCCTGACGCTGCTGCTACTGCCCGCAGCTCCCTGATGGGCACGGATACCACCATATCCTCCTCCATCCGGCAGAACCCATACAGGTGGAGCCGGTCCAGGAATTCATTCAGGGTCTCAGCCTGAAGGGCCCTGCGTGCTCCCCTCTTGCTCAGCACTTCGGTTTCAAACAGGTTATCCGCGATAACCACGCAGCTCCCATTGTCGCCCCACCAGATGGAGTGGAAGTGTAAGCAGGAGACGAGCTTCCATAGGGCGACCAGGAAGGAGTCTGGTGCAGAGGTCTCTGAAACACAAAATTGCATGGTCAGGGCCCAGGGTTCGTCAGGCAAACCCTGAAGGGAGTTTTCTTTTGCGGGAGGTGCGGTGGCAGCAGCCCAAGGTGCTCCCGTGTCACCTCTTCGAGGCATGGTCGATGCTGAGGATGCCTCCCCTGAAGATGCCTCTCAAACCACTTGGTTCCACCCCTTGGCTCCAAGTGTCCCCCAAGCAGCCAGGCCGGGTCCTGCTGCTCAGCAGACTGAAGGGCGGTGGCACCAGCGGCCCCTCAAGTTCCCCAGCATCACTGTGACATTGGGGTTCCATGAGGGTTCCATGCACGGTGCCCATCTCCTGGCAACAGGAAGGGGAAGGCAGCAGAAGTTGCTCGAAAGCCGCGTTGTCTTCTCCTGGAGAGAGCTGTTTAGAGCTGAGAAGTGCCCCCAACTGTGTTTGCCTTTGGCCTGTGCTGCTGGGGCCGTGCTGCCTCCCGTTGCCCCGGGGAGCTGGTCCCCGAGGCGGGATGGGGAAGGCTGCAGCGTTGGGCATCAGAGTGCCCAGGCCTGAAGTTTCTCCCTTGGGCACCTTCCCCCTGTGCAGAAATGCCCCAAGCCTCTTGTGTGGAGTAACCCCGCTGTGATTGCAGCAGCGCTGCTGCTGTCGCGGCTGTGCATGTGCTGGGTGATGCTCTCAGCTCTCAGCAGGGCTCCGTGCTGCTCTGCAGGATGAAGCACAAGTGAAACACCCCCTGCGCTGATCCTGCATGTGAAATAAAGTGGTGCTCTGCACTCCTGTACCTTTTTGGGATGGGTTCCTCTGCTTTTCTTTGAGACAGAGCCCTTAGACCCAAGCCAGGACACTCAGTGATGTTCTCTCAGCCTTTTGAAAGCTGTCCCTGTCCTGAGCTGGAGGAGCATGGCTGCAGGAACAGTGGTGTCAGCTGCAGGGCCTGAAGTCCATGGAGCCTGACTTTAGAGCAGCTCCAGTGCCTAAAGGGGCTGCAGGGAACCTGGAGAGGGGCTTGGGACAAGGGCCTGTAGGGACAGGCCAAGGGGAATGGCTTGAACCTGCCCGAGGGGAGACTGAGCTGAGCTCTGAGGCAGAAGCTCATCCCTGTGAGGGTGCTGAGGCGCTGGCACAGGGTGCCCAGAGAAGCTGTGGCTGCCCCATCCCTGGCAGTGCTCAAGGCCAGGTTGGACACAGGGGCTTGGAGCAAGCTGCTCCAGTGGAAGGGGTCCCTGCCTGTGGCAGGGGTTGGAGCTGGAGGAGCTTTGAGGTCCCTTCCAACCCAACCCAGGCTGGGATTCAGTGATGTACTGTTACTATTTCTGACCCTGTTCTATAAAACCTGATGGATTTTACGTTCATTCATAAAATAAAGCTGTTTGATTTCTTTTTCTTTCCTTTCCTTTTCTCTTTGAACCCCTCAGAAAGCAGCAGAGAGCCTCCATAAGCTCAGAAGAGAACGACTCAGAGCGCACCAGCCCGGTGATGCTTGACAGTGGGCTCCCGTCCCCTCAGAACAAGCCCAACAGAAGTATGGACCCTTCCCCTTCCTTTGGGGCATGCTTTGTGGGTGCTGGGGTACCGCAGCCTGAGCTGCACGCTGTCTTGCAGGCTGGCCAGGAATGTCCCAGTCCCTGGAGATCTGCGAGGGGCTGGAGGAGTGGTCGGGTAACCAGTACCTCTCCAACTGCTCGGACACCGAAGAGGAGGATGGGAACCAGCTGGTTAGTACAAGAGATGCAATAGTCCCAGTGCTGGGGCGGTGCTTTCATTATCTTGCTTTGTTTTGCTTCGCTGCATAATGGATGTGTCTCATCCAGGACTCTTCTTATATCTCAGTGTGGGGAATGAGATGTCTAAGCCGCAGCTTCTTGAAGTAATTTTAATTAAGGTGGCTGATAGGGCTCCGTCGCGTTCCCTGAGGCAGTCAGGAATAACAGCTGTGTGATAGGAAATGCAGCTAAATAACATCATTTTGTCTTCTTACCACAGTCTCCAGGAAGGTACAAAGCCCTTGCAGACTGCAAGAGGAGAGGATCAGAGGACCTGCTGGTGAAAAACGGGGATGAGATTCAGCTCTTGCATGAAGATGGTGAGGGACAGTGGTAGGTATTTTAAGATGACTTTGCCTTATCTCTAAGAGAGATGCAGGCAGTGCTGTGCAGCCTTGCTTGCCTGGTGATGTGCTCATTGCAGCTTCTGATTCAGTTTTAGACTATTCCAGAAAGCTGGAGAGTTCATTCCCTTGCCAAGACTAGGGCCTGTATGCACCGGCTTGGCTGGGAAAACACGTGAGGACCTCTTTTGCCATGGTGTCTGGGTGATCTCTGTTTTACCAGTGTCTTCACTGCCCTGCTTCATGATGCTTCAAGGTTGAGCTCTTTGCCCACCCAGCTTAGCTGCTGGCTTTATTCCTCTGGGCTTATTCCTCAATAGCAATATTGAGTAATTGCAGGATATTTTCCTCCCTCAACCAGCTGTATGAGTGTTAACCTGTTAATGGCTGTGGACCACCATCCCTCTGCTGTATTTAAAGCTGTGGCTCACAAGATAACAGTGCTGCGAGCATTGCCTGGGCAGTCACCATACCCAGCCTGTTGAACCAACCTGTCTCTGTGGGCAGTGTGCCCTCTCCTGACTTTTGTGGCAATTTGGCTGGTTTCTGGCTCTCTTTCCCTTCCAGGACCATTCCTGACTAGCTCTCATCAGCCAGCCCAGGCTTTTGGTAGGAGAGCGCACGGCACGCTGAGGCCGTGTTTGGGATGTGGGAATGTGGTACTAGTGGGAGCCTGGATCAGATTGGTGCAGTCGCTAGCCCATAAATGCACAGACATGGAGCCCTGTGGAGGATTCTTGGCTGACATCTTCAGCCCTTGCACTTCAAGGGCAATTAGAATGGAATGAATGGAATAGTAACAGACTATTTTAGTTGGAAGGGACCTACTGTGATCATCTGGTCCAGCTGCATCCTGCAGAGCCAGTTTGTTGTTAGCACAAGCCAGATGTAAGGCATCTCAGTTTTGCTGGATGCTCACCACCTGTTATGGTGTTTTTGGCCAGTGCCAAGCAAAGATTTCTCATACCAAACTTTTCTGTTAGCACAGATTTCACTGCATGAGACAGAGGGATGTCATTTATGAGCATGAGTATTTCCAGCTGCCTCAGTCTTGGCTTGAATTTACTTACAGTATCCTGATTAAATTCATCCCACCAGTCTAGCTCAATAATAGAGGAGCGAGGGAAGTTATTGCCCTTGGCTCCATCAGTAGTCAACAGGGGAAAACTGGTACCTCTGGAGGTCTCAGGCGAATAATGTATGCTCTGGAGAGCCTTGTTCCTCTCCATTGACTAGAGAGGGGCCCAAGACATCTGTGCCTATGTAGGCTTTTTAATTAGGTTCCTACATTAGGTGAAAAGAACACTTTAAACACACACCCCGCTCCTGTTAAAATGCTTTGAACACAGTGTTGGTTGCACCCAGAGTTGTGTAGTGTGCCCATATCGAATTGCTCCTGGGCTGGTTTGCTGCTCTTACTGACACCGTTGTCATTCAAAGGTTGGTGAAAAACCTCAACAGAAGAAAAGAAGGCTGGATTCCTGTGCACAGCCTGCAGCTGGTGGTCGGTGACTGCAGATTTCGGAATGCCAAAGTCACAGGTATCATATAGCACGCCTAGCAGACGTGTCTTGTAACTCCAGTCAGGTCTTTTGAGCCATTCGCATTACACTTGATGTACTAAATCCGGCTGCGTATGCCTCTGCAGGAAAAACCAGCAAGCAGCTACTCCCGAAAGCCTGCACAAGTAGTCAGTTAAGCTTTTATTTTGCTGTTTGTTAACACCTTAAGACACTTACGTGACTTTAGGCACTAGTAAATTAAAACCAAGCATTTAAATACATAGATTTCTTTGCAAGAGCGCTGGGTAGAAGATCGGGGAGAAGAGATGGAGTCTGAGCAGGGATTCCCGGGACTGCTTTGCCTCCTCGCTGCTGTAGCTCAAATCCCATGGGAATAGGAGGTGTCTAGGCAAAATCTCCTCCTGCTGCCAAAGATGCCATGGCCTGACCCCCAGCACTTTAAGGGCAATACTTTATTTCTGCAGCCTCCCTTTGCCCTCATTGCTGCCTGCTTGTTAGAAGAGCATTTGTAATAGACAGGTTACCAGGTTTTGGCAGAAGGCTTGTAGTCTCAAAAATCCTATTGCTCATTTTCTAGCCATAAATGTACATAGAAATAGGCAGGGAAGCATAACAGAGGACACAAGAAAATGCCTTAAGAGCAGCCTGTCGCCCTTGCTTTGTATCACCATCACCACTCCATGTGTTGCCTCATCACCATGCTGTCCGCTGGAAACGGGAGATCAGGGTTTGCCATGGGAGAAGCTCAGAAAGCCTACATAGATTTAGTCCAGTTAAAATGAAGATGCACTCGTTTTGACCATATGAGACACATTTTGCAAGTAGAGTTCTTTTTAAATACTTCCTTTTTGTCAAAATCTCTTGTTTTGTTGAGCATGAAGGAAGCCTTCTTAAAAGGCTTAAAATCCCAGTCAGACCGTGATGCTTTTCCAGTGTATTTCAGTGAAATCCTTCTTATATAGGAAGCTATTTTCTGTCCCCTTTGATGCAGGGCAATTGAATTTCACAGATTAGAGGTTTTCTGACTGTATATAAGGGGTAGCTTGTAGTGGGGTCTCAGTGCAGCTGAGAGGACTCCCCTTGGCACACTCCCACCCTGGAGTACTCTGTGTTGTCTTCTCAGCAAGCCTGGGTATCACATCTCACTGGGTCCTGGACCAGAGCCTGGGCAGGAGTGTTCTCCAGCCATAAATTCATCTAGAAAACAGGGTGCTGGCAAACTTTGAACACTGATGTGCGTTGTCAGTGGTCGTATCCCCCAAAGCCTCGAGACTCACAGCTCCAGGCTGCTTTATAATGTTGCTGGATGAGGATTTCACAAGGCAAAACCACAGGGAGCTCCTCCTGTGAGTCTCAGGTGCTTTGCAGTCGTGTTGCACTGGGCTCTGTTTTCCCTGTTAAGATGAAGCCTGTTCTCTCTCCCTGTTGCTGATGGTGTATGCAGTCTCCAGGCATGATTCTAATTTTACATGCACTCCAGGCAATATTGTGGGATGAGGAAGGATGTTTTCCTAGAGCTATTCCTAGAGTTTTTCAGTGACGTGTCCTTCTAGCCATAATGTACTTGCACTCTGAAAACTGATTTTCAAACAGTACCTTTGCATTTAGCAATTCCCTGTCCTCTATGGGCTGGTCATTTTATACTGCAGATGACTTTGTCCCGCTGCCTGCTCAGGGATGCAGGCTGGATTAGGCTCTTTCCTGCTTCTTCAGAAGGTGGAGCTCTTGCTCCAGTATAGCAGAGGCAGAATTAGGCAGCCAAGCTTGTAGAGCAAAGTAGGGGCAGGAGGGAGCACTGTAGCCCTCATACATTAATATCTGCTTGTGCTGAAGTGCTGTTTTGCATGTAAGCAGGGTAAGCTTGATTAACATGTTGGGTCCCCAAGAGCTTAGAGCGTTCTGGGATCACTTCAGTGCTGGGATAGATGCACTTTTGGCCCTTTATAGGGTAGTTGCTCTGTTATTGCTCAGCTCCAGGTCCCCACAATAAATAGAAATCCATCTCCAGTGACAGAATTTCACAACCAGAATTCATACAGACCTGCGATGTGGATGTTTTTCAATGCAAAGCGTTTAGATGGATAGATGAAATGGTTCTCTTACCCTAACATGTTTTCTTACATTTGTACTGAGGCCCTAACAGAAAGCTCCCACCACAGGATGGCTGATGCCCACACGCTTCCAAGCTGTTCCTCTCCCCTCTTGCAAATTATCCCAGTGTTGAGCCAGTACAAACCGTAATGAAGTTGCAGGGAACTTTCTGCTGCCCAATTTAAGTTATCAGGTGTGTATTTGGTCAATGCCCTGTTCCGCTACCATTGCCAGCCTTGCAAATCCACCATGCAGCCTATGTGCAAAGCTCAGCTTGAAACACCCTATTGCATCCACAGGTGATTTCTCTTCCTTCCCTCACGTGGTTGCACGGATAAATGTCCTTATAGATGAGTGGTTACTAGTGGCAATGCCATGTAACTGTTGATAAAGAAAGCATTTTGATGCATATCTCCTTTTGCAAAGGAGGAAACCTTATTAAGCTTTATATACATCTTGGCTTGCATATAAGCTATGAAGCTGTCTGGGAGGAAGATAGCTGGCTTGGAGGTTGTTTTGAAAACCACTTCTTGTGCGCCTCTTCTGAGAGGAGTTCCCTGCTGCTTTCTTCTGAATAGATTTATCCTATCTCCTGTGTGAATCCATGGTGGATTTTCTACGGGGGAAGGAAGAGCAAAACAGAACCAAAGCATTTGCAGCTTTTTTCAGCTGGCCTTTAGAAGCTGGGTAGAGAGAAGGGCAAGTGTCCAGTCTGCACTCGCTGCATGGAGGTTGCATGAGACTGGTTTATTTTAGAGAGAGCAGGAAATAGAGTAGCCTGAACAAAACCAGGAATTCAAATGAAAAATGGGAGCAGTGATAAATGCCTTTGCTTATTATATGTATTAAAGAAATATTGCTACAACTTCCAAGTTCTTTTAAGCAGCAAAACACGTTCCATGGCAGGATTTGACTAGAGCCCCAAGGCAGGGAGCATTCAGAGCAGGTATGGAAGGATGCTCCATGCCAAGGGGCACGCACCCACTTGGCTTAAGGAGGATGCAGGCTCCTGTTCTACACGCCAGACCCTCTCCTAGTTTAACACCCCACTTGCTAAATCATCTCTTCCAAGCCTTAAGGGGATCCCCTGCATGTGCTCTTGCAATAAAGCCGAGTAAAGGTTTCCCCCACTGGTAGTGCCTGAAGGTCCAAGCTTGCATGTCTCCTGCTGGCCAGGGCGGTGGGGATCGAGTCTGCTGAGCTTGAGGAAACCCCTTCTGTGGCCTGAATCTGCCCTATAAGGGTATCAGAGGTGGTCAATCTCTTGAGCTCCTGCGAGCTGGCATGAGCATGTTGGCTGAAACGCACCAGTTTTGCCTAAGTTCCACTTAAAATGCCATTTGTAGCTTTGCAGATGTAGCACAGCTCTTTGCACTAGAACTCATGCACTTTAACATGCAGCCACAGGCTTTTGTATGTATGCAGGGTCCATTAGAGGTACTGTTGAGTTTTTTTGGGCCTTTGAAACGTAAAGCAGGGTCTCCTTGTCCAACCCAGTGCCAGCCAGCTTTGCAGAACAGCTATTTCCTAATGCTGTAAAAAAGCCTGACAAAATAAGGAGTCTAGAGAAGACACTGGCTGGTCACACTGTGATAATCAAGTGATAGGTGATGGAAATGAGTCAAACCCTGTGGTCCTGCCCTAGGCAAGGCTCTCACTGGAGCAAGTGGGAGTTCAGCTTGTAAGGAGAACCACAGGAGAGCACTTGGGTTTTTTATGCCATACAAATGTTACGTGATTGCAGGGAACAATGTATTTCATGGAATAAGATGCTTTAATATTAACATCATTCTTCATTACTTTATAGATGCCGCCCTGTGTAACACGAGAAAGTTTAGTTCCCCTTGAATTAAGGGTGAACTAGTAGCATCCCATTTTCGATGCTCTTTGGAAGCTTTCAACTAAGTGTTACAGAGAAATAACACAATAGTTGGAGTTGTCCTGTACTGTTCATCACATTCACAGACCTCCACAGCTTCATCTGCACTGAACGGGACCGGGGTCCTAAGCAGCTTCTCATAGTCATCAAGGAAGCCATTTCTGCTCTATCCCTTTGTTCTTTCCTCTCCTCTGGAAAGTACAGTATTTTGTTCATTTTACCTGCTGTTTTTCCATGGCATTCATCACGTTTCATCAGAAAAGTACACTACAGTTCCCTGGCACTTTGTTTAGATGCTTGAGATTTCCTCTACAGGTTGAAGGCTTTACCTCCATATATTAGCTGACCACTGTTGAAGTTGCAAATAAAAGAGTTGAGGTTTGATAAACCAAAAACCCATCACCACCCGAAAGAGAAAGCAAACAAAGCCGCTCTGTGTCCTGTTGAATTGATTTTTATGGCTGGGTTTTTCTTAGCTATGTGAATGTAATGTTCTGTAAGAGCATCATCTGGCTGACTCACACGTGAAGATGCAATAACACTCGAGATCCTCTTTTTGCACTTAGGGCCTGACTCCAGCCCCTTGCAGTCAGCCCCATTGATTTCAGTGAGGTTTGGATCAGGTCAAACTGACAACTCAGGATTGTCACCAATCACTTAGGGTCCCAAAGCATCTCAAGGCTGAAACCTGTATTGAGCAAGTGTTGAAGTTTACATTAAATGTATGTACTTTTGGAACACGTGCCATAAATCCAAGTTAAATGTCCATGTTTGCACTAAGGATGTTCTTGTGATTAAGACTGTACTTTTCAGCATCTTTGACAATTACATATCTAGTGAACTTTTGAGAAAGAAAACAGCATCTTGAACACTCACCATTTAAGTTGGTGTTTCTTTGTCTAGTTTTGCTTTTGTAGAACATAGGTACAGGTGGTTTGATTTTTAAGCAGATGTGTGCAAAGAGCATCTGACTGTGTCGAGAGCAGGGTTAATAGTTTGCATGTGGTAGTGAATTTGCTCTGTCCCGTCAAAATGAAACACTTTATACCATGGGCTGAAGGGGGACCTTGATGATCTGACTCTGATTTGTGATCTGGGGGTCCTTAGACACCGTCCCACGCTGTTAAGTTCAAACACATTGGGGTTGGGTTATTTGGTGCCCATTTTTGTATGGGGGAATCACTGACCCACTTGATGGCTGTGGATGCCCGGGGGGCTCCCCACCACCCTGGCACTCAGCAGTGGGCTGGTTCCAGTTTGGGTGGCCAGTGTTGTGGGTAACCCCCATACACCCGCATAGATGTGACCAGCTGAGTATGGACTGAGCAGGAACTGGGAAGATCCCAGTGTTCTTCAGCCACTGGCAACCACAGCAGAGGGGTTTGAAGTCACTGATGGTTGTTTCCATCCACGTCAAAACTGGTCGCAATGCACTTGATAGGTGGAAAACCAGGAGCGTCTGCAATGACTCTTGGGGCTGTTATTAGTGGTAAGGATCCTTGTGGTAAGAGTACACATTTTGAGGTACAACTGTAAATACTTGTCTCAAACATAGCACACATTGCATATTTGATGGTTTTAACCTTTTTTGTCTTCCATAGTTTTAAATCTGAGCTTTTCCTAATTTATGAGGTTGATCAGTTCTGCCAATCTGAATGTACAGTCTGAGGTTTTTAACATTTGAAACTTTGCACACAACATGGTCTCTTACCTTAAGTATGCTGTTGAAGTAGGCTCTTCATGTATAGGGGTAAATCACAGTGGAGAGTTTTCTCTGACTGCAAGTTGAAATGAACTATATTGTATATGTACCTGTAAAAAAACGTGTTAAATCTATATTTAAAGATTAAAAACTTGTTAAATAAATTCATCTGGGAATATGCAATTCTGTCCAAATAGAACCTCTGCTATGGAATTTGAGGGGAAAAAAGTGATTCTCACAGTATTGGTTTTATTTAATTTCTTTGGAACAAATATAACCTCTTTACATGCATTTTGGTTTTAAAATAAGCAGTGCTGGATGCAGGCAATGAAACTGGGAGAGGCACCTCAGTGTTCATACCAGCATCTGAAATAGTAGCTACTGATATCCTGCCCTGGCTCAGGGGGGTCTCCATCACAATCCTGCCTCCCAGCACTGGTCCGGGCTGGGGACCATGGGGCCGTGCTCATGGTGGGGTACACTGGGGCTATAGGGGCAGCAGCAGCCTTGTTGGAGGTGGTGTGGGGGACACATCTCACCCAGTGGGAAGGGGGAGACCCCTGTCAATGGGGTTCTGCCTCTGGAGACATGGCCTGGTCCTGTGCGTGGTGGCTGCAATGAGGTGAAACCTGTGCAGAGCTGCACATCCATGCTGGGCACCATGATGTGGTTCCACAAGGCAATGCTTTTCCCTGTGCACCTCTGCAGTTTTCCATGGAAGGGGATACGAGATGAACCAGCACTGATCAAAGGTAACCTGCATTCCTCTGGCATCACTCCCATTTGAATCAGCCTGACTGAGGGCCTCTGCCCATCATAGCCTTTCCATGGGATGCCACATTCGTCTCCATGTGTGTCAGTGCCATTGCCCACTCCAGGCACAGGGCAGGCACCTCCCAGCAAGGTTTCTGCTCGGGCTGGGGTGTCCCGCGCTGTCTGCACTCAGGGGACATCCCACAAGCTCCATGGGGAGGGCAATGCACCGTCTCCATCAACACAAGCAGCATCTATGGCTGCAGCCTCTTAACGTGATTAGTCTGGAGACCAAGACAGGTAATGAGCACTAAGCAGTTCTCTTCATAATGCTAACAAGGCTTAGCAGAAACCATTACCATAAAGCAGGCCACTACCTTTAGATGAGTTTTATGCATGTTTTAGGTCATTTATACAGCCAGTTTTATGCCATCCTAAAGCAGGAGGAGCATTTCTTCCTGCCTGCGATCCATCTTGGCTTTGTTCATGTGAAAACATCTGGCCAAGAGCGCGGATATGTGCTCATCTCCTCCTGCTACAGAGATAGGTTCTATTTGCCTGTGGTATAGCAGCCATGGGCGATGCCGGTGGCACAGTGCTGCAGGGCATGTGTGAGCCGTGCCCCAGCTCATCCCCACCAGCCTCTGCACTTGGGATTTGGGGGTTTACAGCACTCAGCAGTGCAGCCACGGGTAATTAAAAGGCCTCTTTATTTCCTCATCACCACATTTCCACCGCGTCCTCTCCACTTTCACCTTCCAAGAGCAGAAATCAGTTCACTCAGAGAGGTTTATTATAACGCAGTGATTTCTGACGCACACGTCTCTCTCCACGTAACCAGTCCATCCCCAGCACTGGGTTAGGTGAGCCTCGTGGTTTCCTTTATCCACTTCAGGTACTTGGAGACCCTGGTGTAGATGCCGTACTTCCCCGGCTTGGCGCACTCCTCTCCCCAGCTCGTGATGCCCGTGAGGAACCAAGTACCCTCGATCTCGGTGGTGTAGGGCCCCCCGCTGTCCCCCCCGCAGGTATCGCTGCCCCCGGCCGGGAAGCCGGCGCAGAACATGTTCTGCAGGATGCTGGTGGTCGTGGTCTTGAGGCAGGTGGGCCGGTCCACGAAGGGCACCTTGAGGACCTGGAGCACGGTGGCAGGGCGGCCGCGGAAGAGGGTGCTGCCCCAGCCGCTCACCGTGCCCATGCCGTGCTTCAGCAGCGCGTTGGTGAACTCCCGGCTGCCCGTGCAGATGGGTGTCACGTAGCTGGTGAAGACGAGCGGCCGGTCCAGCTCCAGGAGGGCGATGTCGTTGTGGTGCTTGTTGATCCTGGCGTCGTACGTGGGGTGCGGGAGGATCTTCACCACCTGGCGCTGCTGCTCCGTGTGGTCGTCCTCGTTGGTGTTGTATTCACCTGCAGAGGCAAGCGTTGGCTTGGATGGAGCCCTCCATGGCCGGGCCAGCGACCGTGGCCTGAGGATGCCATCCCAATGGGTGGTTGTAAAGGGGGGAGCTCTGCACGCCCCAGCCCTCGGGCTGTGCTGAGGCCAAGCTGCTCGCTCCTTGTCCAGGGGCACTGGAGGTTCTCCGGCAGCAGCACCTCCCGGGTCCCTGCAGCCAGCAGGACCCGAACCCCAGCTGGGCCCCCAGGCACACACCAGCCCATCAAGTGCCAAAGGCCCAGGTGCTTTGGCCCAGGTTAGCAGCAATGTGGGTGTTTTAGGGGTTTGGCACCCTTGTAAGGGGATGTTGCCCTTGCATCAAGGAGGGGAAACCTCTAGAATGAAAACCCTTTGCTTGAAATAAACCATTTCTCATTGAAAATAAACCTGACCTTGCCTGTTGCAAACCCACGCCAGCACAGGGCAGAATGGGTGTTGGAGGCTACAAAGGGGCCCCTGATGCTCACAGGTGCTCCTGGATCCCTGCACGAGGCTCAGCTGCCTGTGATGGCAGGGTGCAGCTTGGGGCTCCTGTGGCGGGGCTGCCGGCAGCCTGTTACCCCCGGTCCTGCTTGTGCAGCAGGCAGAGGGAAGGGACAGTGCTCTGTGGCCCCGGGTGGCGAATGGGCAGCGGGGGGGTCTGCCCGGAGCCGGGTCCCCTCTCCCGGCTGCGTCCCGCTGAAGGATGCGGAGCAGGAGGACTTTTCCCCCTCTCTTCCTCGCAGCCCACGAGGCTCAGGGCGCGTTTCACCCCTGCTGCTTTGCTGTCAGCTCCAGAGCAGGCCATGGCCTCCGAACAGCACCTGCAGCACTCCTGGCCCCGGCAGGGTCCTGTGCCGGCCGCGTCTGCCTGCGAGGAGCAGCACGGAGCCCATCGGGAGAGGTGAGGGTGCTTTCTGTGCTGGTGGCTGGTGCTGGGTGCTCGGGGAGGAGGGTTTGCAGCACACTGTGGATGCCAGCTGCCTCCCAGGCTGTGCTTCTGCAGTGGGGATGCGAGACTGATGTGTGAGGAGACTTTCAGAAGGCTTTTCCTGTGCTATGTCTGCTTACTATTGCTGGGGACCTGAGAATGTGCTTCAGGGGTGGGAATGGAAAGGTAAAGGACAGAGGAGGGGAATGCTTCTTCCATCACCTGCTCATGGAGCAGCGTCTTAACTGAAATCCCTGCCCTCCCACAAGGGTTCTGTGCAGTGTCTTGTGCCAATGCAAGTGCCCCATCCCTCACCTGTGCTGGGTGCTCACCTGCCACGACAGAGACGTTGTCCCCTGGCTGCAGGCAGTGTGCTGCTGTCACCACCCATTTCTCGTTGATGATGGATCCACCACAGAAGCCCACACCTTTACTGTCCACCAGATGGACCTGTGGGAACAGGGGGAAATCACACCCAGGGTTTGTGTAAGTCAATGGGGAAGGAGAGTGGGGAGCAGAGATTTTGTCTGGCTGTAGGATAGGCTGTGGTTAGGTTGTGCCGACAGAGATGCTGCTTGTTGGAGTGTCCCTGCACCTTCATGCCCTGTGCTGTCACAGAGGGTGGCCAATGCTTTGGGAAAGATCCAAGCTGGGAGCTAACTTTCCTTTTGACAGCAGTTAAAAGGCCTTGGCAGAGTGGTGGGCTGGAGGTTTCTTTGCAGCCCTCCCCTTGCTGCGATGGCACTTTGGTGAGGTAGAGAGGACTAGGATGTCACAAGCTGGATAAAGAAGGAGCAGCAGGGCTTGGCAGATGTCATACAAGGGCAGATATTTTGCTTTTATAAATGATCATGGATCTGTTGAGACTGATGGAGCTGCGTTGGTCCTTGCAAAGCTCCCCTCACTCAGCCTTCAGCTTAATCTTAGTGAATTCATGGACTGCTGGGCAATCTGTTGCTGTAGCGCAAAACTGCATCCTTTGTGCCCAGACAGATAAAGCTGCTGTGGCTCTGACTTCCAGCTTTTTTGCCAGGTAGACCCTCGGCCAGGTAAGTTTTGTCACTGTGGCATGAAGCTGTATACAGAAAGAAGCTGTGTTCCTGTTAGCCTTGAGATCCATTGATACGCTAACCTCAGAGGTAGGTTTTGGGTATGTAGAAGTGAGATGAGCCTGCATTCAGAAGGGAATGAATAGGCAGTGATTGCTGGGGCTGCAGGGGAGCTGCAGAAATAGGCAGTACCTGCCAGGGCACCTCTCCTCTCATGCTGTCAGACCCACCAACAACCCGGGTGCCTGTTTTGACTATGGGTGTGATTTTCGTGGTGGCAGCCGTGCTGGTCTCTGTGACGTTGTCGAGCTCCTCATCAGGAGCATCATCGTGCTCATCGGTGGTGACGTTCCAGTGCTCAAAGGTGTTTATGGCACGGGTGAGCTTGCTCTTTGCTTCAGGAGCCGTGATCTTCCCACAGGGATATGGCACTGGGAGAGAAATGGGCATAGTTAGGACTGGCTGTGTGTTACACTGAGAATTACAGCCATCAGAGGAGTAGGTGAGGAGGTAAATGCTGCCTCATCTCAGCACCGCCTTTTAGGACTGACACAGGCTGTGGCCTGACTGCATGCTCTCCCTGCTAATAGGGATACCTGTGCCTTCGAGCTGCAGTGTAGGTTATATGTGAGAATCATAGAATCATAGAACAGTTAGGGTGGAAAAGGACCTTAAGATCATCCGGTTCCACCCCCCCGCATAGAATAGCAAACCCTGCGTTGTTTCTGGCCTGTAGAAATGACATCTGAACAGCTCTGCGAAAGGAGAAAGCTTGCAAGAGCTCACATCTGATGGGACAGCGCAGCTGTGCCCTTATCCCATGGGATGCTGAGGTGCGTACCAGGGATTCTTGCTGGGCTAGCCAGCCAGGAGTTTGGCTGACATTTCTATAGCCAGTAATGCCAGTACAACAGAAGTGCAGCTGGGAGAGGGCAGGAAATACTCATATCTGCCAACTGTACAGATAATCCCACCTGGCACGAAGGTGAGGAAAACATTAATAAACTCTTTATAGAGTTGTAGCTTTTCTCTGTTAATTAAGATCTCATCTGTAGCTTCATTTCAGACGAGCTCTTCCCATTTCTCTCCTACGCAGCGTGTGCCGAGTTCCTGCTGATAGTGGCAGTCAAAATAGTAAATAGCATCAGGCATTGTCTTTCATCTGCAAAGCTTTCGACAGCACTGTGCAAACAAACATTAGTGTAAAATCAGATATAAGTGTGGCCTGCTGAGATTTCAGGCTTCTTTTAAACAGGTTGCTTTAGGAGTAGGGCTTCAGTCAGCGTTGAGTGATGGAAAGTGTTACCTGTGTGGTTTAGGCTGGGAAATGAAGGTTTCAGAGCTAACCAAAGCTAAGCTTTTGTAGGAAGGGCAATTACCCAACCTGAAAGGTGATCTTATTGCTAACAGTGAAACTTTCTGGTCCACTGAAAGTGATACAGTGTGTTGGGCAACACAGGCCTGAGCTCTAATGATGTCCATCAACAGAAGGCCTCCCAGCCTAAGATACTTCCTACACTGACTGCTGAAAGTCAGTGCTTTAGGAGCTCGGAGTGTTCCTGTAGCTATGAGACCTTCAGAAACTAACTCATCTGTGTGGGTGCCATGTGCTTGCTTAGGTGTGCAAATCTGTTACACTCTGGTATTACAAATCAAACAGCATCAAGAGTTAGATTGACCTTAGATGACAAAATATTTCTCTACTCCATCTCGTTTTCCCTCTGCAAGGTGTGCTTCATGCCCAATTAACTTGCTGTGTTGTGGTGGGTTGGGATTGCACATGTTGGTGTACTTAAGAGGTGTTGTAACGGCCTACGAGCAGGGTGAAGTTGGGGAATATAACAAGAACCAGCTATTCTTTAGCCCTTTATGAAGTTGCAACCTCAAGCAACGCATTTCCCCTCCATCTTACTCAATACCACAGCTAAATCATAGAGTCTAACTGTTGTTGAGGGTCTTTGTGTGAAGATACACTGTTAGATACAGTGTGTAGATACAGTGTGAAGATGCACTGTTAGGAAGACAGCACCACCTTAAAGCTTTGCTTTTTTCCACCCACTTATAAGACACTGCATGATGATCAGCCATGAAATGAACTTCCAGGAGGATTTACAGTGAGAAAGATTGTCTTTTGTTCTGAAAAAGCCTACAGCATCCTCAATGTAGGATCAATAACCGAATAGTAGCTCCTGTTGGAAGAACATGGGAGTGATGGATGGATGGATGGATGGATGGATGGATGGATGGATGGATGGATGGATGGATGAACACCAGCATATAGGCTGCTGTAGCTGAACAACACATTTCTGCCTCCAGAAAACTACTGATCCATATCTAGGAAGATAAGATGCAAATGAGAGAGGTCTTGTGTGAGCAGCCATCTGAAAGCAGCATTTGCTTTGCGAACAAATTCCTGGACAACCACCCTCCTTCTCCATCCCCCTAGGCTATAAAAAAGGGTGTTTAAATTGCATCCTTCAAGCCTGACCCCGCATCTGCCTTTGAGAAAGTGAAGGGTCAGGCTCTTTACATCGCCTAAGCAGGAAAACAAGGCTGGTTTCCAACAGGTTATTGCATCTCTATGAGATTCATGTATCTAAAGCCAGGACAGGATTGTGGAAACTTTCACCCAAATCTCTTAAAAGCACTTAAAAATTAACCTGTAGGTTCACAGGACTTTCCATCTTCATGAAGTCTGTAGCCAGCAGCACAGGAACACACAACCTTCTGTGGCGGGTCGTGCCTGCAGAAGTGCTTGCAGCCTCCGTTTTTAATAGCACAAGTGAAGTCTGAAAGAAATAGAAACAAAACTGAGAAAGCTCTCTTGAAATACAACTTCTCTGAGGTTTACTGGGACTTGGCCCTTTGGATTCACCCTATAAGCCACCCTGGTTGTTCCAGCCTATGGAAAACAGATGCCTGTTTGCAAGGAGAGTGTCCTCCATCTAAATCACATCCTTGCTCATGATGGGCACCTCTTTGAGATGGGAGGTTGAGGAATGGCCCTGAGATTGGTCCCTCTGAGCCCTGGCACAGCCTCCAGCTTGGCAGCCTGACCACAAAGGCCTCCTGCAAATATTTGGTCAGGAGCCACGTGATTTCCCCACCGTGGTGCTGCTTTTACCTCCCCCCCGTGCTTAGGCAATGCAGGATGCTAGCGGGGAACATCGTGTGTTGAATGGGAGCAAACCCTGACCCCAAGAAGGGCTTTGTCCTGGGATTATCGCTGGGCTCTGTATTTAAAACCTCAGGCAAAGCCATGCGTTCTTCCTGACATACCCATTAACCATCGCAGCTTGATGTGAAGACCCATTTCAGCAGGATGCTTGATGAAACGGGTCCCAACCCAAGGCACAGTGAGGTTCCCAATGCTTGCCTGCGTCTTCTCCCACCCCACTTGCACTCTGTGGCGGAAACCCCATCCCCTGCAGGTGGGAAACCACTAATCCACAGACACCCTTTTCATTCCCAGTGAGTTTTCTAGTCACTTCACAGCAGATTAACTCCACTCCTACTTCCTCAAGGACACCTCCCTTCCTGTAGCCATTTTCATGCCATCATTTACTATTTTTACAGAGCTCCTCTTCACGCCTCACTTCTAGCTCTATTTCTGTCCCTGTCTCACTTCCACCAGAAATCTGCAATAAGACTATTAAAATTCGATGCGGCTTTGAAATGCTCTTTTCAACGTACTCTCCTCTCTTGCCAGAGCAGCAGCACAACTAGAAAGAGAATCTTTTATTAGTGCAGCGAGTCTAGCACATTATGCGAGTCGCACAGCCCTGATTATATTATAAGAGCTGAATATCCCTCTTGCTTAAATTATCAGCTCTTTGGGTTTCATAAACTCCTCAACCCATCGGGGAAAAATATTTGCCTTTTGTTTGCCTTCGGAATCCAGGTTGCTGGTGATAATTATAATTAGGAATTTAGCTGAGTGCTATCGAGAGGAGGCTGCAGTAATCCTGCCCTGCTGCCCAGCCTGGCAGGAGGGATGGGGAGAAGGAGGGAGAGGATGGGGTCCCCACTGGGGTCAATGGAAAGCTGTTGCTTCCAGTGGGTGAGCGCGTCGCCCCTGATTGACGAGCAGCCTCAGAAGGGCTTGTGCTGGGGAGATAAAGGAAGGACTCTGTCAACATTTGCGCTGGCAGCCCACAGTGTGCTGAACAGAAGACCTTGAGCCTGAGTCTCTGTTGACCCCGGGCATCTCGGTGCTCAGTGGAGGCTTCACCAAGGGCAGGAGAGGACAAGCACTTCTGCTCCTGGATCCCCAAGCATGCTCACCCCTAATTCCATTGCCAACAGGCTGAAATGGTACATTCACGCAGTGCCCTACAGCAAGGTGAATGTATCTGGAGCAGCCCTTTCGTAGGATGAAACTCTATGTCCACTTTGATCCGATGGGGTTTCAAATAGGGCAGAGCAACCACAGGATGAGCCCCCGGTACGTACCTATCTCACAGTTTCTGCCTTCATACCCAGGTGGGCACCAGCACACGTAAGAACTTACTGCATCCTTGCAAACAGCTCCGTTTTTGCATGGGTTGGGGTCGCACTGATCTCCATCTTGGGGAGAAGAAAAGAGAATTAACACACATGAGCATCCACCATGGCAGGTGCTGACCAAGCGCTGGAGCATTGCTCTGTGCAGGCCTTCTCTTAAAGACAAGTAGGGACTGCACACCTTCCTTCTTGATAGTGGAAAATAAGTCAGATCTCACACCCAAGTGCACAACAGATAGCATCAGCACTGGGGTAACATCATCATCAGTGCTTTAACCAAGGTCCTTACTATGTAGCCTGTCCCATGGGAGTGAATTCTGCTTGTTTCAGCAGCACTCTTCAATCTCCCTCATGCAACATCTCAACAGGACCTCACATCCTGGCTAAGTTAGACAAAGTTAGAAGGTTTGCTTCCTCAAGAGTGGTTAGCATTTCCTAATCTGAGTTATTAACACTACTGTCCTTGTTCTGTGAAGGTTTGGACATGGCTACTTAAGTTTGGAGCCCTCTCTCTGTATTAGGATTGAGACTCTCAGTTATCACCCTTTCTTTCTAAGCATTGCACTGCTATCAACTGGTCTAGATTTCTCTCTGTATGTCAGGGCTTTCCTTTTCACAGTTGCCTACAGCTGAGAAGCTGAGGCTTCAACAAAAATACCCAGTACTGCAAACCTGGTGATCTAACACTTCAGAAGAGGAAGTCAGTGATGTTAAATTACAGGGAAGCGTGCTTTGAAATGGTCATGCAAGGACAAGGAGGAAGCGGAATGTCTTGATGTGTTTGTGTCCCACCCGTAAGTGTGGCTGTTAAAGGTGCTTCCAGGAATGGGCTGGAATGCAGAAGGCAGGTTACAAACAGGGACAAAATCACGGAATCACAAACTGGTTTGGAAGGGACCTTAAAGCTCTTCCAGTTCCAACCCCCGGACACCTTGCACTAGAGCAGGTTGCTCCAAGCTTGTCTAAGGCATGGTGATGGAGGCTGCACGCACAATGTGGATTGTGGCTGCTGTTGCTGCCCGGTGGGGGCAATCAGTGCTTGGTACCACTTGGTGCTGTGCAAGGGGTGAGCTCCTGCAGGCTGCTGTTGGGAAGAGCAGCTCTAAACTGAACAGTGAACCCGGATGATAATGTTATATATGGCATTCATTACTTCTGAAGAGCTAATTGGTTACAGCGAGCAGGGAAATGCAGTGCTGAGCTTCATTCGAGCTGGTTTTTCAGAGGACAATCCTACAATGCAAATGTAACTTTTTAATGGTATAGTCTGGACTGAATAATCGGAATTATTTAAGGCTTTTTCAGTGAGATGTTCTGGGCCCTTTGCCAGCCTACAGAGCAGTTCATTTATTGAAATATCCTTAGAATTAGTTTCAGATGTTTTAGTGGGCATTGAAATCGTTTTGGTAAGGGACTGAGGAGCCATAGGGGATGGAGGCTGAAAGGAAAACGTAGATGGTGGAAGGAAAATGAAGGAGAAGCAAGGGTTTGGGAGCGCTGGTATGAATTGCAAACAGCTGCTTGCTGTGGTCACATTAAGGCTGCAATTGAATATGGCATTTCTAGGGATTCACACTGTGCTTGCATGAGGCTGTGCCTTATCTGGAGAGCTCTGCTTGAGAACAGCATTTGCTGTTTGCTGAAGGGCTCTCAATTACTGCTCTCCTGTTTTAGTCTATAGCAGGGCTGAAACTAGAAACCCAAGAGCGTGACCCGGGCTCAACTGATCCAGTGCTCTGTGTGAACTGGTTCTGTTCTCTGCAGTTTGTTCTAAAAACCGTGCTTGACCAAAGAAAATGTGAAGTATTTGGGTTGTGTACAAATGGCTGCCTGCAGGATTTAGGGTGCGTGACTCTGACTAGCTCTGGGATAACATATGTATCGTGTGCACAGGTAGCACCGAGAGATGAACGTTATGCATTTGAGCAGGAAGAAAGCAATGTATGTTTTCTTACCAATGTATGTTTTCCAAAACTCCATCTGAAAGGGAAAAGAAGAAAAGATTCCTTTGATTTCTAATTCCTGGACACCGAAGTCATAAAAGGATGACTCTAAAGCAAAAGGCTTGCAGGAAACCAGCTACCTCCATGATCCCAGTGGTGACCAGCATCCCTCTAAAGCAGTTCCCAGCCCAACTGGTGGATCACAAGTGACATCAAACCGCAGTAGATCTGCACTTGGCCCTGGCAGGTTTTCCCTTTACTGTTCACTCCTTCCCCTCACCCGAAAGGCTCATAGAGGTGAAGGGAACAGGGTATTGTTATTCTGCAGCAGAGATACTCACTGTTTTCTCTGTGTTCTCAAACACTTCCCGGGCTTCTTCAAAGCTGCATTTTTCCTCTATGCATTCTCTCTCGAGGTTCCCGGGAATAACCTCTTCCAGTCTGTTTGAATTGGCTCTCCTTTGCCTCTGCAGAACCGAGTTGGCCTCTTTGTTTTCGATGAAGACTGTGATTTGAAAAGAAATAGGGGCTAGAGAGGAGCACGCACTGTGTGATGCAGCAGGGATGGGCTGTCAGGGCTCTGTTCTCCCCAAAAGCAGGCCCTTTCCATGTGTTCACCCCTTTGTTGCCCCATGGCTGGGGATGTTTCAGGGGTGTTACCATCTACGTGAGGTTTCTTTAGTGTTTAACTTTAGGATCAAATCTGGAGAACCAAGGGTTAAAGCAGTCAATAGAAATGGCTGATGGTAAAGGTGTGATTGGGAGTGCTGACGTTTGATGCTTATATACCCTAAAGCAGATGGTGTATCTCCTATCATAGATGCACAGACTGGAATAATCTGTTTGAGAAGGTGACATGATAGGCTCTTTCATGCTGCTGTTTAAGAAGGTCTTGCTTGGACACAGAAATTGTCCTGCTTTGTCTCTGCCTGTTTTGAGTGTGAAAGGCCATTTGAAAGCCAGGGTCATTCACTTTTCTCTGTGCTCCTGAAGTGCCTGGGTACCACTGTTTGCTGATGGCAGGAGGGGAGACATGAGCCTTCCTCACCCCCTGGGCCATGCTATGTCAATGGGATGCTGTGCATCCACCTTCCCCTTGCTGGCCAAACTGCTGGGCAGAAACCAGCAGCAGGGACCCCCAGTCTAGATGGGATGCCCATGGTGGCCACCAGCATTCCCATGGTGGCTGCCTGGTGAAGGGCACAAGGATGTGCAATCCCATTATGGTTGCTATACCATGAATGCTGTTCAGACAGGGCCGCACACCCCATCAGCAAGGTCAGTATCTTCTCTGGGCCCTTCCTGACCCACCTCTTGGAGCCCCCCATCACCACTGAGCCCTCTTCCCCCATCCCACCGCTCTCAAACGGACATCATTCACTCACAGCAGCTTCTTGCCTTGCCTCCCCAGCCTCTCCTCGCCCTCCACCTCCCTTAGTGCTCGCAGCCATGTCCCTTTTTGTCACCAGATGGCACGGTAGAGCAGCAAGTCTTGGAGCTGCTGGTGGGTACAGGGCACACGGAGCCTTCTCTGGGGGCTCTGTGCTGGAAGGGGTTCAGGTACCCGTGGGTGAGCCTGGTTCCTCTGAGGGTTAAGGAGAGCGTGGACTATGAGGGGCAAGGGCTCATTCCTTCTCATGGCCACCTTCTGCTCTTGATCCAGAGCAGGTCCCAGCCTCTCTCTACCCACATAGGGTCAGTTTTGGTGAGGTCTGATGACCCCCAAGCAGGTTGCTGTGATTTACACGTTGCCCTGATGGTGTACCCAGCTCCATCACCTAAAGATCTCTCTGCAAGAGACTGAACTAGTAGTTTTTGCAATGCTTTTAATCCTCATACAACAAGCTTGCACCTCTGCCTTCCTCATGCTGGTATGGTTTTGGTTAAAACTGGACTGCATTAAGATCCTGACCTTAATCTGGTTGTTTGACAGTAGATACTGGTGGGCAAAGCTCTGACCTCCGAAGAAGCCAGGCTAGTTTCAATCACTGCAGCCCCTGAGGGGTGACTGGTCCCCTCCCAGGTGCAGTGTTGTGGCTTACATGAATATAGACCCCCAAGACTGGCTGAGAGCATGGAGGCATTGAGGGGGTATACCCTTGCTGGAGGAGACCTGTCCCTTTCTCCCCATGGCATGGGCTGCAGCCTCCAACTTGGTGAAACGGCTCAGAGCAGCCGCACATCCCCCTGTGTGAACTGAGGGGCTGCGTTAGACCCGCTCCTTCATCTCTTGCCAGTGGGATGTGCCAGGCATCGGCTGCAATTAATGCGTTTAATGGAGAGAACTCCTCTTAAAGAAAGCAGCTTCACCTCCTTGACATCTCTATAGGCTTTCTCCGTCGCTTCCTGACCCCATATGCTGCTTTACAAGCAGAACTGGATTTGAACTGAAGGTTGCAGGCCCATGGGGTCACAGGCATTGCGCTCACCCTGGCCGGAAGCCATCCTCACAGCAGGAATATACTCACACAGGACATAGCAACTTCTGAACCAGCCTTTGAGACAATGTGGTGGGGTACTGGGCTGTGGGACAGACCTGTCCTGACAGCTGAATGTGGTATTTTCTAGCAGGTTCACCCGCATGATGGTACCAATATGAGGCTCTGCTCACTCTTCATTGCTAAGCCAACATTTTGGGGAAAGACCACGTTTTTAACCTGTTCTTTGCCATGTTTTAATGAAAGAAGAAAGGCCTTGCACTAAGCAACTACTCACCCTGGATGTCAACCATCCTCTGCTGGAAACATTGCTGCTACAGATAAATCAAGCAACAGCCTGCATTACTATGTGTGATTGCCCACATCCATCAACTACTCTACCTTGTCTACAGTTTTGGCTGCATCTCACAGCCTTTGTTAAATTCATGCTGGGTTTGGCTTTAAACAGCTCTCACAGTGGCAAATCCAATGGCTGTTTTACGGATGCGAGCACTTGTTTGTACTCCAGGAGAAAGCGATGGCACACACAGAGCTGTGGATGTTACTCCACCAACAACTCTCTCCCTTTTTTAATCTTTAATGGGCCTTCTAAAATGGCTGAATCCAGCTTAAAAACTGCAAAACAATATAAGAAAAATCCTATTCTTATAAATTAATCCCTGTGACACTTTCGGAGGAAGATCGACATAAGAACTATTATTTCATCCCCAAGAAAAGAACCACAGCTTTAGAGAAAGGAGCTATGAAACGCAGCAGTCCCTCCAACCTCGTCTCGTGAGGCAGCACAAGCTGTCCCACTATCCAGTGACAAACTGTGCCAGTACCCCCTGCACCCAAAAGTGAAGCACTCCATAGCTTTTAAAGGAACCCACCTGTGTTTTCGGCACCAAGACAAGCTCCCAGAAGCCAGATGAGGAGTACGAGGGGGATCTTTGCCATCTTCCCACTGCCCAAACCGCTCGCTAGCAGATTGTCCGGGTGGTGGATGGAGCTCAGTCAATAGTTCCAAAGTGCAAGCGGTTGTTTATTGACTCTGGGTAACCCTTTAATTGAAGGTCGCCAGATGTGCCATTGCTGAAGCTTGAAGTGGGTGTTAGTGGAGGGGGCATGGCCATGTACAAGGTAATTGCAGTCCTTGTGCTCATCTTCTGCCCTGTAGTGTATTGCTGCTGTGTTTGTGGGTTGAGCATGACACAATAAATCAATTCAGCTTCAGTGACCCTCTTTAAAGCACTGGAATTCCCATTCCTATCCAGGTGATGTTGTTGGCCATAAGGAAGTCCACAGTAGTGTTCTCAAAGGCTTCAGCATAATCCATGTTTTGTCCAAAAGAGCAGGCACAATTCCCTTGAAGACAACCCAATAGATGATGTTTCCTCTGGGACAACAGGCACTCTTGGAGCAGGGCTGTGTCAGCAAACACAATCTCTTGCGTTGGGTGGGTTACCCAATACGTGGATTATCTAATTAAAAACCTGATGAAGTGAGGTGAGACTCACAGTCCATTATCCAGATTTGCTGGGGCAAATCCTGGAAACACATGGAGTTTGAGGAAGGAACCTGCTACTTGGTGGCTTGGACAATGGGCTGGTATAAGGATGTGCTGATAGAATGCTGGCTCCTGGTGGCAGGGTAGCCTTTGTCTAGGGCAGGTTTATAGGCTGCTCCTGATCCACTCTGGCCAAAGAGCAGACTGAAAAAGAGAGAAGATAGGGGAAATTAAACAGGGAAAAAAAGCAGGTTTTCATACAGAAAAGAAAGAATGGGTTTTCATATGAAACAATTTGTATTTAATGTTGGGTTACTTACGTCTTTTAAACCCTGTTTCTTCCCCTCTTCTGATTTTCCCTCAATCTGAAGAGCTGTTTCATAGCAAGTGATTGCTTTTGGGAAAATACGGAATATTGTAAAGAAATAAATGAAGCATTCACTTCTGGAAAGGGCAGAAATCTCTTCCCCTCTCTCCACACACACACACACACACACACACACACCCTTCCTTGAGCAGCTGTAGCAAAAGGAGGCCAAAATAATTCATTCCACTCTGGGGGCTTTCTGCTGATGACCTGGTCCTCAGAACCTGCTTCCCAGTTTCTGCTTCTCCCTGTGCACCGGGCAGAGCTGAAATCCATCATCACACACATGCACATCTGAGGCTTGCAGTGCTCTGCCCCAGCTACCAAAAGGTTTTAGATGGAGGCATTTCAAGACATTTTAAAGCAGAACCCCGTTTCTGACTGTGCTGGTGGTGGTGTTGCTTTTGGTGTTGGCTTAGATCTAATAGTGTGCTTAAGGGCGGCAGCAAGAGGTGCGCAGGATCTGATGGCTTGTTACAGCAGAAGAGCTTGTAGAGGGGAGCTGGCAGGTTTCACCCAGCAGAGCAAGCTATTGTCAATGCACGAGAACCCTGCAGTGTGTTTCATGGCACCACGAGTGCTCACAAGCAGGTCTGTGCCACCCAGTGAGGTGCAGAGTACGCCTTGCGTTGGATGTGCCTGTGTCTCGCAGGCTGGAGAGCTGTTAGTTGCTATGAGGCTCCAATAGCCATTGGGTAAGTTGTTCAAGTGTTTGCTTGAGCTTCTGAACCATAAATCCTGTGCATTCAGTCCAAAAGATTAAAAATGTTCTTTTGTGAAGCAAATGGGAGAGGCGTTTCTGGTTGCACGAGTTACTTTTGTATGCAGAAAAGACCCATCAACTGCAGGTAAATAGGAGATGCTGAATGCGAGTTACAGCTTTGTGAGATCCGTGTTGCCAAGGTGGAAAGAATCCTTTATTTTCCCTTTCCTGAGCAAACAAAAGGTCCTGGAACCTATCATTCATCTTTTTCCTTCTTGTTCCATTGGAAATGATCTTTATTCATCACTGACAGGAGCTTTTGTTATCAAATTTCTGTGGTAGATAAATGAGTTAGGATGAGGCAATGCGCTGTCGATGTAAATTGGATGCAAAGCGAAGGTGGTAATGATCATCTCTCATTTTCTCTGTATGAGCAAATGCAAATGCTAGCCAATAAATTGAGCTAAGATGCTGAAACAATACATCTCCTATCAATAAAGAGGAGTGTAGAGAATGGCCTGCCATAACAAAGGGTAATTAGAATCTCATTACTATAAATATTTTACTTCAGAACATAGGTCAGTCAAATTATTTTGGGGCTATGGTGCATATTTCACTTGTAATAGTATTTGCAACATTACTGCTAATTAATCTTCACAGAAAACACCAGCATCATTAGAATAAACAAGGCTGTTAATACAAATGATTTCTATTGTTTGCTGCTATTGCTATCAACTTCTGGAGCACTAAATTGAAAGCAAAGTGGTTCTTTGCCAACAAAATCCCCAGAATAGTGACCCCCACCATGGGCACTTTGGAGATTAAAGCCATTTAGGTGAGTGACATCAGTCAGACCTGGATGTATTTTGACTTGGTCTTCTATGTTCTCAAACGAAGGCAAATATTTGAAATACATTTTTTGAAATTTTTGAATACAAAATCATGGAATCACAGAACCCCAGCCTGGTTTGTGTTGGAAGGGACCTCAAAGCTCCTCCAGCTCCAACCCCTGCCACGGGCAGGGACCCCTTCCACTGGAGCAGCTTGCTCCAAGCCCCTGTGTCCAACCTGGCCTTGAGCACTGCCAGGGATGGGGCAGCCACAGCTTCTCTGGGCACCCTGTGCCAGCGCCTCAGCACCCTCACAGGGAAGAGCTTCTGCCTAAGAGCTCAGCTCAGTCTCCCCTCGGGCAGGTTCAAGCCATTCCCCTTGGCCTGGCCCTACAGGCCCCTGTCCCAAGCCCCTCTCCAGGTTTCCTGTAGGTTCCCTTTAGGTATTGGCAAATACATCCCCAAGTCACGTTCCTTCCAATTACAAAGGCTTTCTGTGGCAATGAGCTGTTAGGAGATGGCTCTTCTGGTTGGAGTTGTTAGGTTTGGGGCTTTTTCCTGTTGAAATATCCCTTTTTTATTGGAATCATCACACCCATGTGGTTGCTGAGGATGTATTTGTGTCAAAGGCAGAAGGAGGTGGCAGGGATGCAGCGTGTTCCCATTAGGGCCACCACCTCAGGTTTGGGATCTGCCTGTCTTTTGGATTGGAGAAGCTTTCTGCTGCAAGGGGAAATGAAGTTTATGAGAAGTCAGAACAAGAAAGCTATTTCCATTTTAATCTGATAGATTCCTTTAAAATGTGCTCTGCTGGCACTGATCAATAATGTTAAATAGCCTGATGGCTCGAGGATCTTGTTAAAGGATTGTTCATAATCTCCCTTGTCTCCAAATGCACTCTTCTAAGTGAAAAATCCTCACTCAAAACCTTCAGCAAATTGCAATTTGCCCTTGCCCTCTGGACAGTGTGGTAAATAATCTTCCCTTAACCAACAGCAAACAAGCTATTTCTGAAAGAGAAAGGGGGAAAGGAGAAGCCAGGGAAAGTAATGCTTGATCTTTATTTTCTTTTCCTTCTTTATTTGATTACTTTGAAGTCCCTGGCTTTTTCTGGAGCAGTGATTGTGGAAGTTATCCAAATATAGAGGCAGCACAGCCAGGGAGTCCTTTGCAGTGCCTATCATTCTGTTGTAATGATTACCACACAGGAGAAAGCACCGGTTCTGTTACAAGTCCCATAGCCTCTGGAGGTACTGAGGTGTATGGGGAGGTCAGTGGTGTTAGTGACCTGCCCCAGGTGAGGATATGCCACGGGTGGGATGAAGAAGCCTTGTCCCCTTGGCTCCGGGCTGGTGGGGTCGCGGACACAGGGAGATGCTGCTGCTGACCGCAGGAGCTGTGTTGGGTCTGAAAGCCTCTCCCCTACTCCCCTTATATCCATTTTAGGGCCTTCAGTCCCCATGTTGGTCATTTTTCTTCTGCTCTTATACAGAGGCTTTAATACTTGTCCCAAGGAGCAACATCCCCTTGCTGAATTCCCTCCAGATACATCCATCGCAGGTAGCACTTGAGCTCCATCCCTCCCGTTTTACTCGGTTTTTAATTAGACTCCTGAGCAGGCGCACGGAGCAAACTCTGCTTTCATCTGGGAGATCCTGTGGCTGTGAAATATTTACGGGGAGTAAATAACTGTCAGAAAGTAAATGAGTTCCCGACTCCGCACGGGGGTAAAAGTGCTTTGAAACAGTCTCATCCGAATAAAAGCTCCTCGTGTTGAGTGGCAGCAAGAAACAGAAACACAGGCAACGAATTCCCAGTGTAGAAGGTAAACACAATTACTAATTCATGGAGCGGCATGTTTCGCAGGAGCAGCTTTAATGTCTTTTTTGGTTTAAAATAGGCCAGATTTAAAGGAAATCTGGATTTGGTTTGGTCATCGTCTTTGCAGAAAGTGCAGACACAGATAGATACACCGGGCTGCAGAAGCTGCTCTAAATTTAGACTTTGCCATCTCTCCTTCAACCTGTGGATAAAGCAATGAAACAAAGCTCAGAGGAGACAGCAGCTCTTGCAGGTTTGGATGGGTCAGGTACATCACCAAGCTCGAACATCCTCATACAGAGCAAGAACTAGATTAAATGTAAGTTCAAAAGCTGGCTTGCCACTGTGTCTTGGCTAACTAACTAACCCCTGTCATAGCCCAGGCACATGTGTATGGGATAACTTGTCCTGCCCCAGGCTTGCTGATGTGAATGTGAGGTCTGGAGGTTGCTTTGAAACAGAGCCCTGAAAGGTGTTTCTCCTCCATCAAACCCATTGCTCCTTCTGCTGATGCTTTGTTCAGAAGATGTTGAGAGCCCTGACAATAACAGGATGGATGCAAAGGGGCAGATGAGGGCTGGAACCCGAGGTGATTGTGCAGAATGCAATGGTGCTTCGTCAGATTTGCACTGATTGAACTTTAAGTTGCTAAATTCAACTTTACTGAGTGTTTTGCACTTAAACTAATACAAAGTCATCTCAAAGAAGCAGTATTCCTATCCTACCTTAGACAAAGTCTCCATCTTGCTCTAGCTAGCACTCTTTGCACATAGGGTTGTATGACAATGAATATACTGTGCGAGTTGAAGCAGATTGTAAACTTCATAAATCAAATGAAATCTCCCACATGCATAGCAATACAACCAGTTAAAAGATGTGATGTCTAATATATGACACACTCCTAAATTAGGCTCATCTCTGAAAACATGCATGACCTCCACAGCTCAGGCTTAGATCCTAATTTGAAACTGCAGAGGATCATCTCAGAAATCACAAAAAGCATCTCCCAAGGGGTTTTGATGGGTGCTTCTTCACATCAGCTTTTTATCTTGAAGGCTGTGTCAAACTCATGGGACGATGAAGAGTTTGTGATGTGTGCTCCTTCTAAAAAGCATCACAGCTCCCAGCTATGAATCCTGGTTTGACAGGAAGATGCTACGGGTGCTCTTCCCATAAATGAATATGGGCCTGTGTGTTTCTCTTCAAGGTTTTGAGTTTTCCATCTAAGTGCAGGGAATGCAGGATGGAAACACAATTCATCTTACTCAAGTTGTTCAAGTACTGACCTTGTCTTGGATCTTCTTGTAGATCTAGGGCCAAATTGTGCTGCTTCTTGATGCCAGCATCATTGACTGTAATGGGGCTGTGGGCTCGGCCTTCTTTCATTGAGCTGCCTTGCTGCAAAACTCTGTGGCTGGGAGTCTGGAGCTGTGATTGCACTGGTGTCCCAGTCCTTGGACAAAGCCAGGCTAGTAAGAAAAACAGCTAGCAGGACTAGCTAGCACAGAACTGAGACTTCAGGGGAGTTCAGGCACTAATCCATAAATGCCTATGAGCTTTTATGGGAGTCTATGAGCTTTTAAATGAGTCTATTTGTACCTTGCACAAGCAACTGGAGTCAACCTCCCCAGGAGCTGCTTGGTCACCCTCCAGCCTGTGTTGGACCTAAATGACCATGGTACAAAGTGGCACCTAAATTGGTGCTTGTTATCCCACACAGCCACTACTCTGCTGCTTTTAAAGAGGAGATCTGTATCCTCTGCAGGAGGGGCGAGCCCTCCCTTTTCCTTTCTCCCTTATCTCCTCCCATACAATTCTGCTCTCCTGCGTTAGCTATCATAGTACTACTCAAGTCAGATTAATCATAAGCCATCCTTAATCACAAGCAATCATTTGGGGTTGGAACTAGAGGATTTTAAGGTCCTTTCCTTAAGATCTCTAACTATTCTATGATTCTATAATAGGAAATTCAGATGATGCTTCTGGTTATTATGGACATCTGCCCCAGCGCAAGGCCAGGAGACAAGGCTGCTGGGTTAGCACAGGAATAAATAACCCGCTGGGACTGAAGGCAAGCACAACTGAACCTTGGGACACTGCATTGTCTGCTCCAGGTTTAAAATACTAATGGGAGATAAATGAAGCTCAATGCTTGTAAATCTTTTTGACCTGTGCTCCAGCTGTGGGTAATTTACAGCACGCTGGAAAATCTGATCTGGGCTATGTCCAATTCCCAGAAGTTTATTCCCAAGGCAGTTATTTATGGGCTACCTTCCCGGCTCCCGGGTTTCTTGGGGAAGTGAATGAACATCTCTGAGCAATCACCATAAAACTGAGATTTTCAATTTTAATGGTGCCCAAACAGTTTAAGGCAAGTGAAAGGTTACCCAGCAAATCCTGCCTTCCACTTCGAGCTCTGAGTCTTTTAATACTTCTTTTGCCCAAGGAAGTTGTGAGTGCTCCATCCCTGGCGGTGCTCAAGGCCAGGCTGGACAGAGCCTTGGGTGCCATGGTTTAGAGTGAGGTGTCCCTGCCAATGGGAGGGGGTTGGAACTGGATGATCTTGAGGTCCTTTCCAACACAAACCATTCTGTGATTCTATGATGTATTAACAGCATCTCTGCTCTGCAGCAATGTTCAAAGGCTCAGCCTCATTCAAAAGAAGAAAGCAATCCATTTGATTAAAACCAAAGAGCAAATGCCATTTCTAAAGAAGGCCTTCAAGTCAGATTACAGTGTTTGGAACAATGATTGGCACTTTTGTCTTCTATCTAGTACAGCTAGAAATAGGGTTTGGTTTTGTTTCCTCCCTTAAATCTCCTTTGTGGTTCTTTAACATGGCTTGACCTTACAGGAGCAATGGTGGATTTCTCTGGGCAGATCCACAAAGTTGCTCTCCAAGGATGAGAAAGCTGGGGCTACTCAGCCTGGGGAATAGAAGCTGTGTGGAGACCTCAGAGCAGCTTCCAGTGTGTGAAGGGGGCTACAAGGATGCTGGGGAGGGACTCTTCATCAGGGACTGTAGCGATAGGACAAGGGGTGATGGGTTCAAACTGAAACAGGGGAAGTTCAGGTTAGATCTAAGGGAGTTCTTTACTGTGAGGGTGCTGAGGCACTGGCACAGGGTGCCCTAAGAAGTGGCGAATGCTCCATCCCTGGCAGTGTTCAAGGCCAGGCTAGACAGAGCCTTGGGCGACATAGTCTAGTGTGAAGTGTCCCTGCCCATGGCAAGGGGTTGGAATTGGATGAGCCCTAAGATCCCTTCCAACACAAACCAGTCTGGGATTCTACGTGGGGCCCTTGTGTGCTCATTGTCTTATTTGAAGTTCTGGTTTTCCCTTGCTTTAGCTGTGCAGCAAACAGCTGCTGTAATCTCAGAGGGTAATAGCTTGAGGTTTGGGAAATGTGAGGAAACTTTATCTCCCCCTGCAAGGCTTGAACTGCCTGCACTATTTATTTCCTTTAAAAACCAGTAAAAAAGCTTTCAATCTTCAAAATTATTCTCTACACCGTAGTGAAAAGTGGTGAAGGAAACAGTGACTATCAAATACACTTTCAGACCTCATCTGCATCATGTTGTCAGCTGGAAAAGAACCCCTGAATCGTGAGTGTACGTGGGGCTGGCATTGCTTTGCCTGGAGAAGTGCCTGACACCTCCTAGGAGGAGAAGAATGGTGAAAGCCTTCATTTGAAATGTGTGTTCCAAAGAAAGTTGTCTCATTGGTAGATATCTGCAAAGTTATCTTCTGTAAAGGTTGTTGGGTCAACTATAGCTGGAAGGACCTCGCTAGGTTGTTTTAATGGCTTAGTGGTAAGGTTATTCTTATGTGAAAGTCCTGCATTTGTGTGAGCACCCCATTAATGCATGCAGAGTTCAGTGGAAATAAGGGCTTCACAATGGTCATCTGGACCAATGTACAGGGAGAGAAAACCTCTCCACCAAGAACCCACAGGGAAATGGAAGGAGAGATGGAGCCAGTAGAACCTGCCCATGACAGTGCAATGAAAGAATGCCATAGCCAGATCAGAGAGCTCTGGTTTTCTAGAGAGTTAATCCAGCTCCCTGACTCTTCTTTCAGGCCGATGCCCCATTATCATAGAATCATAGAATCCCAGACTGGTTTGGGTTGGAAAGGACCTTAAGATCATCCAGTTCCAACTCCCTGCCATGGGCAGGGACACCCTACACTAGACCGTGACACTCAAGGCTCTGTCCAATCTGGCCTTGAACACTGCAAGGGATGGAGCATTTACCCCTTCTTCAGGCAACCTGTTCCAGTAAGTCCAACAGTGTTTTTGGAGGGTCTGTACAGGGCACAGTCTGTTCCTATCATGCATTAAAGCTACCACTGAATTGTCAGTGAAAATTTCTGGGACAGGGAGCAATAAGAAGCTTGATGAAAAGAAATATTAGCTATTAAATGAGGCGGGACTTTCTCAAAAGTGTGTAATTTCATAGCTAAGCAAATATAAAGCTAGGTAACACAGCTTATCTTCATCTGAGCCTCTTAACTTCCTTTGCACAATGTACATTCAACCCTCCCTCTTGAGTCTGCTACTTCAGCCTGTGAAGCCATCCCTTCTGTTTTACCTTCTTCCCCTCTCTGGTGCCTGGCTTTTAGCTGAGCCCTCAGCTAAAAGGGCTGCAGCAGTTGGGCTTCATTGCAAAAGATAAGGTGGCACCAAAACTGTCGATGGCAGAATGAAGGAAAACAAATTAATGTGCCTGAAATCAAATGAGTTTTAATTAATGCCTCTAATCTGCAGAGCGAAAGTTCTAAATGCCATTTGTGTCTTCATTGTTGCTCTAAACAGTGACAAGCTCATCAGAGGCAAACAAATTGCAGTGTGTGCCACTAAACTCGAATGTACCAGAAATGAAAGGAGTGATTTGAGTACAAAATGCATTGCAGGGAACCTGCTGTATCCCTGGCGTTCATGCATAGCATCCCATCTCTAGGAGCTTTAAGTATCACATAGAACTGGGATCTGACTTGCTCCCAGTTAGGCAGTGTGAGAACTGCAGACACAGGCCCCATGTTCCCAGCCCTGTCTCTTGGGAGCAGACCTCTCCCTGGATGCTCCAACATGGAAAGGTCTGGTTGTGGGTTCCTTCTGCAGGCAGCTTCCTGCAAAACCAATACCGCTGAGCAGTGGTCCTGCATGGGGAAGATTTCTCTTTAGCCGGAGAAGGAATTTAAGCCTTCCAGAAGGTAATTTAGTCAGAGTTAAACCTTAGTAACACTTTTTTCCCCAGCACAGGCTCTGTAGAGACCTAAGCAAGCTGAGCTTGGCGAAGACAGTTTTTCTTTTCCATATCAGTTTTTCCCTCTGGTTTCCTCTTGAGCACTACAAAATGCATACCTACAGAAAAGAGCACATCTACATCTTGACAGTGTGCACGTAGCCCGAAGGCTGGAGATACTCCGCAAGACTGACTCAAAATCTGGTTGGGATTCGTTGTTGGTGGTTGCATTTTTTAACCTGAGTTCTGTGTCCTGAAGGAGGAAAGGAGCAGTGATGTTATAGCAGAGTATAAAGCAGTCATCACAAACCCGGGCTCGAATTTAGAGACAGGTTCCTCTCCACAGAGTAAGGGAAGAGTCTAGGAATAGCCCGGTAGCAGTGGGGATGGGGGACAGGAGGGGAAGAAATCAAAAGAGGCTTAAAAGCAAAACCTGTTAAAAGCAACTGGATGGGAGAGTACACAACCTGGGACTGGGGTGGGAAGGGACAGAACTACACCTATGACCACCAAGCTCAAGGCTTATCCAAGCTTCTGCCCTAGGCTCATTAAAGGGAAAGCCGCTTGGGTGGAAAGACCCACTGCCAACTGTACAAGTGGTCCGAGTCCCGGACGGTGATTGCGGAATGAAACAGAAGCAAAATGGGAACGCATCTCTTTGATTTTGCAGCTAGCCCCAGAGCCCCTCCGTCTTTTACTTCTGATCTTTTAGAGGAGCTGATTGCATATCTCTGAGGCCTTTGGTCCTCTGCTGCAGAAATGAAAGCTCAGAGAGCTGCTGATTCACCTCTAGGAGTCGAAGCGGCGTTAGAGGCTGATCAAAGACTTCTTTGTGTGGGGGTCTTTCCATAGCATTTCCGCACAGACCTGAAGGGATGTAAGTGTTCTGCAGAACCCGACATCCCTGATTAGCGCTCAGTGAATCTCCTTGCTGAGGAATCCTTTCCAATAAAAGGAAACCAAGCTAAACCAAGCCCTTCTGAGAAAGCAGCCTGTGCAGAGCCACGAGTAAGCCTGGTTTCTCTCCATTGTTTTTAACCGCCCTGCAAATCTGATGCATCCTCCTTCTGCTGATGCTCAGTGTGTGAATAATTTGCCAGCCATTTCTTCCCTTTACTTTCACAGAACGGTTCTGGCAGATCTCTGTAGTCTTCTACCCTGTAGCCTCTGTGGTACATTTAATAGCAGAAAACAGGCAGTGCTTTGAAATAAAAATGAATTTAGATGTGGAAGGAAAGAGTTATTTCTTGTTGCTGTTTTCTTCTCTGCCTTTTTCTCTCTTCTTTTTTCTTACCTGCTGTGAACAGGGATGTTTTTAAGTCTTTGGTGTTTATGCTTCAAGCTAATGCAAATAAAACAGTGATGGCAGAGTGAAGGGGAATAAATGAGCTGGGGTTTGAAGGTATGCAGAGAATCACAGATTTTATGGACTCTTAGTATGAACAGTGAATTGTAGGAGGAAAAATCTCCTTTGCTCCTACCACTATGGGTTAAAGGAAATGTAATCTTGCTGAAGGAGTCTGATACAGTCTATTTGGGGTGAGATTACAAGGTTGGTTGGTTAAGATGCTTTGATACAACAGAATATGCATAGGCTTCTGCAAGACACCCAATTTGCTACCGCTGAGCCCTTTGTATGCAGCAAATAGTGAGAAAATTAGTATTGTGTGTATTAGATGGATTTAAAACTGCCTAACTAATGGTCCTCAAAATGATCCCCGTCAGCTGCTGGTGCTGTGAGTGCTCTTGAGAGCTCATTCCTTTCTGCCTTTCCATGATACTTACCAGCTGACTGGAAATAGCACTGGCAGTGAGATTCCAGTGCACAGGTTGGGATAGTGCCATGGGGAGAAATAGTAAAGAATGGCCAGAGGGGAAATATGCTGAATATGAGTTCCCCTATAGCAAAAATGTTAGTGGTTCTTGGTGTATGTGATTCTTGAGCACCTGTAGACTGGGAAGGACACTTAATGTACTTGCTATACACCAAGTCTCTCTAGGTCAGAAGTTCAAAATGGGTTGGGGTTAATTGGGGCCCCTTTAAGAAGACTTACCAAAACAATAGGATTGATAGACCTGTCTCATTGTGAGAAACCTGAACAATTGGCTTAGCTATTAGAATAACAGGTTGTTGTTAATCAAGGCAAGTCTTTCCGCATCTGGAGCAAAAGGTTGTAAGGGGAAGCTTTTCAGTATAGCAGATAAAGCTCTAATGAGATCTTGGAAGCTCAAGAGAAGAGTCTTCACATAAGAAATATAAGTGAATGGTCACTGGGACAATAACAGAGGTCATGGCCGAGGACCACTGATGGAGAATTCTAGATGGATTTAGCATTGATGTGGAATTACAGAGATGATGCATTGGGAAGGCCTTTATGCACTTTAGGCCGGAGGTTCAAAGCAATACTTTCACCCTGTACCAGGGTAGGAGTCCCAGGAATGATCTCAAACCCAGAGGCTGTCCCCACTTCTTTCTGAACTTGAAATCTAACAGCCTGGGGATGATTGTGTGGCTTCAGCACGTCATGGAGAGGGAAACCCATTCCTCCAAGTGGGTCTCTGTTAAAGGCATCTCCAAGAACCTGCAGGATCAAAGCTTTAGATTAGACTTTTTGTTTCTATTTCCTATTGGCTTTGCACAAATGAAGAACCAAGGATGGTTTTAAAATAGGAACTCTCTTATTCAACATTCATGCCCCAAAATTGATGGAAACAGCAGCAATTAGAGCGGGTGAGAGCGAATAAGGTGCCTCTTCCACTTCATTTAGTCAAGAAACCGAGTTGTCTCCCTTAGGCACTTGTCTTGCAGCTTGTGTGACTGCAGATGGCTGCCACTTTGAAGGAGCCCTGTAATTTAAAAGCAACTCTGAATCATCCTGCCTTTCTTGGCATAACACCACTTCACTTTGCTGCTCTGCAGAGGCTGGTGTTCACGGGTTTATCTTCTTGACTGGCAACACAGTGAGCCTTGCATCCGGGAGTAATGCAGGTGCCTTGAACAAGAGCAGGTCAAGTATTCTGGCCTACTACCAAGGACCCATTCAGCAGCAAGCATTACCTGATGCCCAGTGCTCACACCTGAGCCTTCATTATCAACCATCAGGGAAGCATCTATCTTGTACTCGTTCCCCTTGGGCTCAAAGCTGTGATGTATGTAACTGTTGTGGGGGGAAGCTGAATGTTTCTTGGGAATAAGGCAAATGTTAAGAGTCTGGCTTGGTAACATGGACTGATTCGAAGCAGATGTCTTTATGCGATACAAAAAGGTGTTTCATTATTACACCTCCATGAAGAGCCACAAAACCCAGTCCTGAGGCCTCCAAATAGGGTCTCAAATATCCCCACTGTTATTCCAGTGATTTTGTTACCTCCGTTTCCAGTTATTAAACAGCCAAATGCTGCTGAGCACCCTTCTGCTGGTGGTTTTCCTCCTCGTTGGGCATTTTGCAATGCCATATAGGCACTTTGTAACCATAGAGGAGAGATCTTGTGGGAGAGGACCTAAGGAGTCTAGACTGATCTCTTGCTCAAAGCAAGATCAGCAGTGACTTTGCAAGTGGTTGGTGTCTAGGAGTAGCTGAGAGACTGCTGATGGGGGCCAGAACTGGGGTGGTTTCTGTGCTTTTGGGGTCTCTCTCCATTTGTTGGGCACCACACTTCTCCATTCTAGTCTGTCTCCCCTCTATTAGTGCCTGGGCACAGCAATCCATGCTTTTCCATGGCAAAAGTCATTAAGGACACTATAGCTGACTTCTCCTGGTGCAGATGGAAAGTGATGGGCATCAAGGTGACTGTCTGTTTTCTCAGGCTATATAATACGAAAGCCTGGATCAGAATGGAGGAAAGTCAAAGGCCTAGGTAGGGTTTGGATTGTCAGCTCCCCACAGTTTGAGAGGCGTTTTGGATTGTCTTTGTAGCCCAGCTACAAGGAGAAAAGCCTGTTTCACTGCAGATTAGATATTAGCTGGTTTAGAAGTGCTTAAGCCACTGGAACAGGAGAATGGAAGATGAAACTGCCCAGAAGGGTGCTGTATAAATTCATCCCTCAGCTGCCGTTAAGCATTGAGGCTAAGTAATTGCCATCCCTGCCTCTCCAGATGTGCTTTGACCTCCTCTTTAATTATCTTTCCCCAAATGGCCCGATCCTGAGGTTGCTGGGGTTTGCTGCAGAAACTGCTGCCAATGTGCTTGAAAGATTATTTTACAGGCAAAGCATTTTCACAAACAGATTTAATGTTCACATTTCTTCCTGTCCCCGAGGGCTCTTTACCTCTGTTTATTCCTTATGCTCCCTTATCATGCAGTGGAACCTAAGGCCCTATTTACTGAGAAATGTTTTGAAAAGCTTTCAACTTTCTATTTCTATAAATAAATATGTCTGTATTGCTCGAGTCAGGAGCCTGCTTTTCAAGGCTTCTCGCTTTGGTTGGAGCTGGGCTGTTGCTTGGCCTCTGTTCTGCCTTCACATAGCGGAGTTGATGCTGTTTTCACATTGCAAATTCCTGTGTGCAATGTGATTTGCTTTGTTTTCTGCATCTCCCCACACCTCATGGGTGGTTATGGAGGAAACATGATCATCTGTGGGGAGATGCCTTCCAGTATCTGAAAGGGGCTACAAGGATGCTGGAGAAGGACTCTTCATCAGGGACTGTAGTGATAGGACAAGGGGTGATGGGTTCAGACTGAAACAGGGGAAGCTCAGGTTGGAGATAAGGAAGAAGTTCTTTACTGTGAGGATGCTGAGGCACTGGCACAGGGTGCCCAGAGAAGTGATAAATGCTCCATCCCTGGCAGTGTTCAAGGCCAGGCTGGACAGAGCCTTGGGTGAACATGGTTTAGTGTGAGGTGTCCCTGCCCATGGCAGGGGGGTGGAACTGGATTGACCTGGATGAGCTTCAGGTACTGGTTTGCCTGCTGCCACTGCAGGTTAAATAGATGCTTGACCCCACTAACAGTGTGAGCTGCTGCTGGGGAGAGCCTCTCCTGCCTCAATCTACCCTCTGGAATAAAGCATTTGTGCATTCAGCAGCAGCACTCGGGGTGGAGAACACAGGCTTCTCAGCGACCTAGTCAGTAAATAACATGAGGCACAAGAAAGGAGCTAATGGTATTTTTATGTAGGAGGAAGACAGGGCAATCATTCATTCACATTCATTTTTACTGTTTTATTCTCTCTGATTCAAAACAGCCACATTCCAGCACCTTTTCCTCCATTAGAGGAGCAGACTTCAAAACCCATCTGCTTTTCTCACACTTGAAAGGGAATAATGCCGTGCTCCATCAAATTGTGAACGCAGATGTCTCTCTGCATCTCATTTCAACACCTCTGAATCTAACTGCTCACCTCAGTACTTCTAGATGTAAAAGTCATGTAGTGATGGCCACAAAGTAAGCCCTCACCTGCACCAGCTGCCGCAGATAGGAGAAGGAAATGCAAGGCTCAGTTAATGTCCATCGGAAGAACACACGGGCAGTCCCCTAACAAAGGCTATTTGGGTTGGTCTTTGTCCAAAACCAAGGTTGAGGAGGAGGAGGATAAGGAATTTAGGGACCAGCTTCTACAGATAGACTGATTTTGGGAAAAACCTATAGGTAAAAAGCTCCAGTTTTGCTTGTGCTTCTTCCTGCAGTGATGAAAACGTTAAGCTGCAAAGGGAACACTTCCCAAAGTACAGTGATTGCAGGTGGTGCAAATGGATGGAGCCTTCCAATTGAGCAGCTTAAGGTCCTTTCCAAGCCAAACCATTTTATGATTCTATGATTGCTTTAAAAATCAGGATCAAATTTAATAGGAAAATACTTACTAAACATTGCAAAGTGCTTTCCCCACATGCATTGCACATGTGTCATTCGCTGCTTGGTATATGCAGACCACTGCTTTCAAAGCTGCAGTGCAAGTTCTCTGTACATAGAGAGTTAGCACATGTTTTTGCATTATCCATAATGTAACTTTCATCTCTTTTGCCTTATAATTTTCACAGCTCTATCTTAAGGGTAAAGAATCCATAGTTCAGGGACACTTTTGATTTGATGGGAGCTGATGAATAGGCCGAGATAAATACCATATAAATGTTTCTTTGAAATAATGGACTCGCTGGCAGAGTGAATCAGAACTCTGTGTTGCATGATGGTAGCTGTCACTTTATTAGACTACTTAATTCAGCACTGAAGCCATGCTTTACGGCCAGCTATTCCCTTCCTACTTCATAATTTGTCATCTCCAGCATATTGATTGTGCACCTAAAATATTTGCACATCTTCTCAAATGGAATTTTGCAGCTTGAGACTGCAGCTCTCACACGAGCACCAGCAAAATGGAAGTGCAGTGGAATCCCTCAGAGCCACAATAGGGTCAGTTTGGGTGGGTGCATTTGGGCAGGTTTTAGGTGAAGACGTCAGGGAAGAGTCAAAGCTGAAATGATGAGTTGTAAATAGTAAGTAGTTTTTGAGCTCCTATGCAAACAGATGCACTTTGAGAGCATAGACTTTGAAGACAATGATCAGTTATAGCTCCTAAAGGCAGTGCAAGTTACTGGTTCATGCTGGTTTTAGGAGGTCATGGCATCTAATGAGTGTGTAGAGAGTTAACTTCTGGCGCTTGCCAATGGAAAGATCTGTGCACCCATCCAAAGCTGGAGATTCAGAGCTATCAGACAATCTAAAATGAGTGATAGCCTGACTCACCCGCATGAGTCAGGGCTTGTTCTAGAAGGAGAACTCCTTTCTGCCTTTTCTTAGTGTGTGTAGAGGTCTAAGCATCACCAAAGCTTTGCTGGTGCTTCTCAATGACAACAGAAGAGTAAAGCAGTGAGAAGTAATGAAGTTGCTCATAAAGCTTGCAGAGGTGGGAAGAGTCACCCAGATCCCGTTTCATATCCTTTGCAAATAGCTCTAGGAATCGAGTAATCTAGGAAGATGGAGCTGCCTGTTTCCTCTCTGGAGTCTCTTTATACCAAGTCTCTGCAGCAAAGTCTCTTGGGTAGTTCTCCTTCCACTTGAACTGTGAAATGCTGGAATACGTACCTGCAAAGAGAGAGTTTCTTGGAGCAGTGTTCTCTAACACAGACATCGCTCTCTTTTGTTTTACCCATTTTGCCAGTTTCTTTAGGCAACCTTTTCTGGGAAAGGTTTTGAAAACTGCTTTCAGCTTGACAGGCAAAATGAAATGGGAATTCTGCCTTCTCTCCACTGTGATGGACTGCAGTTCCCATGTCATACCAACCTCCAGCAAGGTCTGCTGCAACGCTGTGGTCAACCCCTTCCTGTCAGCCAAGGAAGGACATTTGTCTGGAGCAGCCTTAGAACCCCTATGAAAAGCACTGTCTTAACAAATGCTACTTTAATGATTGGATGGGGTCCAAAGCCAATTGTTTTAACCACAAAACCTGGGATTTAGGTTGCAGCTGCCAGCCCCTCATTCTCCACATACTGGCTCTTTGTGGGTGACTTTGCTTGTTGCCTGAGGAAGGAGGTGGGTGGGATGGCAAACAGATGGAGAGAGCTGAAAATCCTGAGCCCCCAAAACCTGGAGCTCAAGAGTAATAATATCACAGTGTTCAGAAAGATTAGTCTTTGATCCTGTTGGCACAACCTGCTGTTTCCCAGCTGGTCAGCCAGCTCTGGCATCCTCCACTCACAATTGCAATGGCTGGAGAGCTGCTTCTGTGCTCAGATCCTTGCTGCCAGATGTACAATTACCGCTACTGAAGGAGCAGAAGAGCCTGGCTTGGGAGCAGGGCAGGCTCCAAGTGGTTCGATTTGCTTTTGACAGCAGTTGCAATGCATTTTGTGGCTTATGCCCCATCCCTGGCAGCGTTTAAGGCCAGGTTGGACAGAGCCTTGGGTGACGTGGTCTAGGGTGAGGCATCCCTTCCCTTTTCAGGGGTTGGAACTGGATGATCTTAAGGTCCTTTCCAACCCAAACCATTCTATGATTCTATGTCTAACTCTCGACCATGGCTTACGTACCTCTTGACCCATGCTAGCTGCAATTTGTCTTGTAGCTGTGATTGCTTCAAATGGCTGAATTACGTGACAGTGTTTATAAGCTCATGTACAATTCTAGCTGTGGGGAAGGGTGAAAGGGGCAAACCTCATTTCAATGGGGTCTGCTTTTCCTCTCACAGGTCTATGGTTTCCCTTCTTGACTGCTCCTTAATTAGCATGAAAATGGACTAAATATGTTAAGCAAATCAGAATTTCAAGAAGCAGTTTCAGCAGTGCCTCCCGTTTCAGTGTGTGCAGCACTGTGCACGTCATCATTGAATAATGAATTAATAAATATCTTTGAAGGAATTTTTAGCCCAGAAAGCCTGCACCGTTTTAGCTTCCAGTCAATTGCCCTATTTACTGTGCTGCTTTTTTAGCAGTGCTATCAGTCCTGGAAGTAGCCTTGTCAATATTTTAGTCGCTTTGGTGTGCAGAGCCATAGCATTCACTTGAATTGTAATCCTTAAATTGGCAAGCAAACAGGTTTGCTCAGCTTGCCTGTTCCCTTTTTGGCAACAGAAGCTTGGAAAACCTTCTAAATAGGGTAGGGATGAAGCTCCTTGTCTGACACAGCTGTGAGATTGTGTTGTCCACGGTTAAACCTCTCTGATGCTGCTGATTTGAAGGCTACAGAGAAACTTTGCCTACAGAAAAAAATCATCTTGTAGGCACATCAAAACCTTTCAAAGACAAGGAGAGTTTAATATTTAAATCACCTCTTTGCTCTTCTGCCTGAGAGACTTTATCTCCTCCTTCCCTGTTTTGAAGGTATTTATAGCTCACAGACCCAAACCTGCTAGAATATGAGGCTAAATAGTGATTTATATGACAGGCATTTGGACTCAGATTGACCCCCCTGCATGGGTTGTATGGAGCAAGTTGGTCCCTAGCCGCATCCATAGGGTCAAAGGAGGGATGCTGGGGGCAGAGGAGCTTTTGCGGGACATGGGTGTGCTGCAGCTGCTCTCCTGACCTCAGTGACTGGCCCTGCCTGATGTCTACCTGTGCTGGGATAGAGGGAGGGACACTGAGGAGAGAGGTCCCACACTCAGGTTGTGGTGGCTGGGAGCCTGACGGGTGACACGGTGTCCTGTCCATACCCTCCCTCTCCATAGCACTGTCTAGGATGGTTTACAAGCTCCCACATGGCACCTCTCCCAGTTAGATGAGGACTGTGTCCACCCCTGGAGATACCAGTCCCTGTGGTTGCACCTTCTGCTTTGAGAGCTCCTGTGGGTTTCATGGCCTTACAGAGGTGTGTTTGTGTTTTAGTTCTTTGCTGGGCCTCCTGCTGCTGTGCAGGGATGTGCTGGTGATGGAAAAAAGCTTGTAGGGGGTACCGTCAGATACAGATAGTAGGACCCTCAGTGTAATGTCAGTGATGATAGATTAATGATTGACAAGTGCACAAAATGAATAGACTGGTGAATAGTTTTCCCTGGAATCTTGTTTTATAATAGCTGTATTATAGAGCCATCATAGAATCCCAGCCTGGTTTGGGTTGGAAGGGACCTTAAACCTCATCCAGCTCCACCCTCCTACCATGGGCAGGGACCCCTTCCACTGGAGCAGCTTGCTCCAAGCCCCTGTGTCCAACCTGGCCTTGAGCACTGCCAGGGATGGGGCAGCCACAGCTTCTCCGGGCATTCTATGATTCTATGGAGAGCAGTCAGCAGAGCTGGGCTGCAGCTGGAAGCAGGGTATCAGGTCACACAATTCTGCAAGATGAAACCAACACTTGTTCAGGCTGTGTTTCAACTTGTCTCTAAAGCATGTGTATTAAATCCCATTGACTTCAGTGGGACTATTCGTGTCCTTTTAAAGTTACACAAGGGCTTAAGTATTTCTCCATGTTGAAGCCTCCCATTGAGACTTGCATTCATTTCTCTGTGTAACTTAAATATATCCCAATGGCAATATTTAGTTCTAGCTAGGAAAAGCCAGAGAAAAGATGAATTACACTTCTCATTGAGGCGCACTCAATATTTACATAAATAGTTGCTGTGAGGTGTTTTCTAGCCAAAACTACATGTGCCTGATTTACTTAGCAGCATCCTGAGGTCTACAGCTTTTAGCTTTGTTTCTCTTCAATTTCTTTAACGTATAAAACAACCAAACACAGTCTCTGAAGAGTAGTCAATCGTTTAAATTATATAATTAGCATTGATTAGCCTGACAGCATGGCACTTCCATTTGAATGCCATTAGAGGGTAAGTGACAGCCACAATGGATCACACAGGGGAAGAAACACTCGGCACAGAGGAATGGACGTGGTGCTGGAGGCTTCATAAGGCAGGAAAGAACAAAGTCTTCTTACTACTCAGGGCTACTGCATGAGAGCCAATAGGCTAAAACCACCTTCTTCAGGGGAAAAATAGCACAAAGAAAAGAGAGTGAAAGCACAAAGCTCATTAAGGCTTTGTATAAACACCACCAAACAGAATAGTTCTTATTGAAGTATGTGCTGAGACCTCAGCTGTGCCAGTAGAGCCTGTAGTTTAGGAAGACTTAGAAGTCCTCCAGTGTGCTCAAAAGAGCAGGTAGGGCAGGCGGCATCACTGCTTGCAAAGGCTCCTGCAGCTCCATACCTACCCCAGGACACTGATGTGGGCAGGGAGAGACGGGGGAAAAATGGACAGCTATGGAAAAACGCTCTCTTCATCCCAGGTTAGCCTCTATGTATGAGAAGTATTTGATCACAAGTATGTCATGTTGTAATGCTCTTGTAACATTGAGAAAAGCCAGAATAACCCATTCACAGTGAGCTGGCCCTGGTGAAGTCAGATTCATTTAAGCAGCTCTAAGTTGTATTTTTTACATATTACTGCTACACATAACCAGCTTGTAGGGTGTGAATTAGTAGTTTAAAATTAACTTGTCAAATTAACGCATGGTCTCTATGAGCATCTCTATGACTAGAAGTTGCCTTTAGTGGCCAGGCTGGCAGGCAAAACCATGATTGATGTGGACCCTTGGTTTAACTTCCAGTGTGTCATTTGGTGGCTCTCACAATTCACCCAGTTGATGTAGGTGTGTGAATCTGTGGTCTGACTTGTGAGAACCTTAACATAAATCTTGAGCTAAACATCCCTCTGGTTGCACAGGGTGATAGTGAGGCAGCCGATGTGCACACAACCGCTCTTCTACTCCCTCTTTTGATAAAAGTGCCTCTTCCCATGGCTAAACTGATAGTCACTGAATAATCTCTTCATTGCAGAAGATCTATCCTGTGCAGCTGAATAATTTGTTACAAACAGCCTCTAAACCCTGGTAATAGCTTTGTGAATACTGCATCGCAAAGGAGCTGTCAGCCTGCCTGTCTACCGCAAGCAGGAGTCAAAGCTATGGTAAACCCATTCAGAGCTGCCTTTAAGGGAAAAACTTTGACTGCAGACCCAACAGTTGTGATTGCAGGTTATAACATGCCCGGTTCTGCGATGCTGCTACCCAGCACAGTGGGGAAATCATGTGCCAAAGCTAATTTCTGTGATTCTAACTCAAATAACTCTCCAGCTCTGGCAGGCTGCTGGTACACACGTTCAGCAAAGGCAGTGATTTAGCAGGGATGGATTCACTGATCTCTTGCCCCTTCAGCCGTCAGTCCTGGTTGTGCAAAGTGATTCCAGCTCCGGTAATTCCGTGCTGGAGTGTTTCATACTCACGCTGTGCAGGAACAGCTGATAGTACCAGGTGGAGAGCAGAAGCGTGATCACGCCCAAGGAGCTTGTATGGAAATTCCAGCCAAGAATTCTTTGTGTTTTCTCAAACGTCCAAGATACAAATCCTTGAAAATGGCAGTTGGTAGTGGGAATGCTGACTCAACCGTAGCCGTAGTCACAGTGGCCCTGCTATGACTCTGCATGGGGAGAATAGATTGCTGTCAGCAGATGACTGCATATTTCAATTTAAGGAGCAATTCTCTTGATGCGCTAACCTTATTTACACTTGTTTCGGTACACTCATGTCTTTGGGCTGAATGTCAAGGGCAGCTCGAGAATTAAAGAGAATTAACAACTTCTTCCCCTGTTCTCCGCTGGAATGAAGTTACTTCAGCTTTGAAGCAGTGAAGGGGTGGCAAAAGGATTTGGTGTTGAACAGCACTGCGTTGTACAGATGGTGGCTGGATTCTCGTCTTGAACATGCTACTGTGTATGGAGACAAGTCCCTTGAAGTTTGCAGAGTGACAAATGTGTCTATTTAAATTTAGGACACAATATTATGTGTAATTCAGGGAATCAATTTAAGGCCAACAGGTTCTTTGATTCTTATCAGCACAGATGGGTGGGTGATGGATGGGGTCTCCAAAGAAGAAGGAAGGAGATGCACATACAGTGGCTGCACCACATCATCCCTTTAGGGTCACTGAAGTCTTTGGGTATCATTTGAAGTCTTTGGGTATATTCCAAAGTCTTGGTCCAAGTTTTCAAAGGTGCTGCTGTCCAAGCACCTTCCATGCCAAATGTAGTTTTCATGTGTCCTTACTGAAAGGCAGAGAGAGGCAGCAAGGAAGAAGCTTAGTGGCAGAAAGGAGGAGGGTTAGAAAGGCACACTGAAATGGTGCCAACAAACTCATACCAACAATGATACAAGCTGTAACAACCAACTTCTATTTGGCCATTCAGTATAGATTCAGGTGACTAAACATAGACTCTGATATCTATTCCGTGAAATCTGTTTGAAATTATTCAACATCTTCCTATTACATTTGAATAATCAGCGTTTTATCGCACTGTGGAACCTCCTGAACAAAACTCCTTTCAGAAAGTGCTTCTTTGCTCTTACTTGGATAACTCGGGAGAGATTTCCTTTATGAAAAGCAGCCTTCAGATACTCTTCAGAAGAGGAGCATCTTTGCAGACTCTAATGAGAAAAGAGCTAACCAGGATGTGAGATCTCACATGCCCGCTCCCCCTCACAGCTTTTTCTTTTGGAAGGTTGGGTTAGAAGCAGTTTCTTTTCCTGTAACAGACAAAACCTGGTTTTTAGAAGCCTTGTGCAGGGTTTTGGAGGAAACCGACACATCTGATTCTACATTTGAGCCTGCCCAACAGGATTTCATTTACCCTGATAACATGACCCGTGTGTTGTGGAATAATTCACTCTGCAGTCATATCATACTTCAGATTAAACCCGAACTGATGAATGGGCCCTTCACTTCTGAGTGTAATTGCTAACTATTAAAGCCTTAAACTGGCTCTAAGTCCTGTTGCACACAGTCAGGGAAATGGTAAAGAGCTGTAATCATAAGCTGTACTTGCCCAAAATAATTCCAGTTTTATTGTGTCATATGTAGACTGCATGGTCTACATGGGACACTAATATAGGGTATCACTGCTGCCCATCCTAGCATGGACCCTTGGAGCTTCGACCCATTGAAAAAGCTCTTTGAAGGCTATAAATATCCCAGCGTTGCTCCCTGTTTCTGAACGAGAGCAGTGGAAGCTCAATATGTGCTGACTCCAGTGTGACAGATCCTGCAGGCGATTCTTATTCGTTCTGATTCTTGCCCAGAATATCTCTTTTTGCAGTCCTACTTCTGAATCACTGAAGAAAACAACAGTGACAACTCCCCCCTCAGCCCTGCGCTGCACACAAGAAAGGCTCAGCTGACGTTACCGAGCTCAGCTAACTGCACAGCGAAACGGAATAGTGGTCATTTCCCTCCTTTCTGTACAAAACCCAGGCTGTCCTGAAGTGCCATGGCCGGGACCCTTTGGGATGGGTTCCTCTGCTTTTCTTTGAGACAGAGCCCTTAGACCCAAGCCAGGACACTCAGTGATGTTCTCTCAGCCTTTTGAAAGCTGTCACCCCTGTCCTGAGCTGGAGGAGCATGGCTGCAGGAACAGTGGTGTCAGCTGCAGGGTCTGAAGTCCATGGAGCCTGACCTTAGAGCAGTTCCAGTGCCTAAAGGGGCTTCAGGAAAGCTGGAGAGGGGCTTGGGACAAGGGCCTGTAGGGACAGGCCAAGGGGAATGGCTTGAACCTGCCCGAGGGGAGACTGAGCTGAGCTCTTAGGCAGAAGCTCTTCCCTGTGAGGGTGCTGAGGCGCTGGCACAGGGTGCCCAGAGAAGCTGTGGCTGCCCCATCCCTGGCAGTGCTCAAGGCCAGGTTGAACACAGGGGCTTGGAGCACCCTGCTCCAGTGGAAGGGGTCCCTGCCATGGCAGGGGTTGGAGCTGGAGGAGCGTTGAGGTCCCTTCCCACCCAAACCAGGCTGGGGTTCTAAAAGTATCCAGCTCTACAGTGTCAGCGCAGCTGACGCATCGGGCTTCTCTGGACAGCTTAGTCCTATCACCAGCTGCTCTTTCCTTGCCACCTGCACCATGAATTCCCAGCTCAAAAGATGGTGAAATGGAAAACTGGGGCAGGGGCAGGAGGAAAAGGAGGTTTCCAAGGCATGGCTGGTTCCTGATGCTCCCTACAAAAGCCAAATGCTAACACTGCTGTGAGGATGCTGGTTGTAAGGACAGGAGTAGGGCTAGTGAAGATCTGTTCAGAGGCAGGAGTGCAATAAGGAGTGAATTTCTAAGGAACAAAGCACATCCAGGATTTCTTTATTTGTTCTACACAGTGTGTACAACCTCCCAGGGAATACATCTGCATTTACGCTTTCAGGTTAAAATCCAAACCAGGAGAGAAATGGAGGTGTTATTCCTGCTGTGAAACAGTGAAGATTACAAGGGGGAAAAACATAGCCAAGACATGATGAAATTCAACTTGGTCCTTGAGGTGATACTGACATCCCAACAGCAGCTTTGTTTCTCCTCTGCTTGCAGGCATTTTGGCAGCATTGCAAAATTCCAAAGCTCCAGAAATAGCTAATTTACACCTGTGAGGTTTTGCTTTTCCAGCTCAGGAATGGGAGGCAGGAGTGCAAAACCAGATGGGAGCTGTCAGCCAGCTCCAAACCAACGCAAAGCCTCGGGATGTGTTGTATTTATGGAGATATTCACATCAAACAATCGCAGAAGATCTTTGGTATCGGTTGGAGAAGGGGAATTTGGTCCCTATGGCCCAGTTCTGCCCTCTTTCCAACATGGGCTTTAAGCTTAAGGAAGGATGAGAGGGGCAGCAGGGACATCCAAGCTTCCACTCTCCCATAAGAAGCCTGGGCTGGTGGAAGGGACCCTTAACGTACACTGTTAATATATAAAGGAAGGGAAGAAGCTCTTTTCTTACAATATGAAACAGAAGGGGGTTAATTTTGAGCTTTCAGGAGTGCACACACAATGTTCATGTCAGCTGCCCAAAATATTGTTAAACACAAGCGATTTGTGATTTAAAATATTACAGGCCTGCTATTTTTAGTGCAGAGGAACCTTTCGTCATTCTACATTTAGATGGCTTATCAGAATTAAATAAATAACAGCAATGGTTACTGCTCAAATTAGGTCTGTCTCGGTTTCCATGGCATCCAATCTGTTATCTCCAATATTCTTGCCAGGATTTGTACTGGGGCTCTGGGACAGCAACATTTCTTATAAGGCTTATAAGGAATTATCCTGTAGCAATTTCAGCTGTATGGTTTCTATGAAACCCTGGAATAAATGGATTTATTTAAGATGTGTTGAAGGGTTTTCTCCTTTCTTTTTCTCTTTCTTTTTTTGAACAGTTGTCTATTTTTAGCACTGCTGCCTGCTTTTATGTGGTGCTGCCTTAACTCTTTAGTGGATGTGTTGATGTGCTGCGCTGTGGCTCTGCCTGTTGCACTCTCCTGCGGGAGCAGATGAGGACTTTGATGCTTTGATACCACCAGCAGAGCATATTTGAAAGCCAGGTTTCAGGAAGATGGGATAAGAAGAGTCTTTGCTTCTGCCTTTTTGGTACCTCACAGTCCTTTGAAAGCAGCAACATAGGAGTATTTCCACTCGTTCTGAGACGCTGAGTGTAGTCACCCTCAGAGAAGAGACAGCATTGAGCCAAAGACCTCTTTTTCTGTGGCTAAGACAAAACAATATCAGCTACATCAAGTTGCTGGGCTCAGCGTAGAGGGAAATAGGTAAAATACATATTCCCGTGTTATGTGGAAAGCCAGGCTGGGTGATTTGATTCCCTCTGACCTAAGACTGACAGCTATGCATTAAGAAGGCAGTGATAGTCCCACCTCAGAAGAACACAGCGCGTACAGCAAGCTGTACAGCTGCAGAGAAGAGGAAAATACATTTGTGATCTAACAGCTGTGTATTTAGAATCATAGAATCATAGAACAGTTCGGGTTGGAAAGGACCTCAAGATCATCCAGTTCCAACCCCCCTGCCGTGGGCAGGGACACCTCACACTAAACCATCCCACCCAAGGCTCTGTCCAACCTGGCCTTGAACCCTGCCAGGGATGGAGCACTCACAACCTCCCTGGGCAACCCATTCCAGTGCCTCAGCACCCTCACAGGAAAGAATTTCCTCCTTAGATCCAATCTAAACTTCCCCTGTTTAAGTTTTAACCCATTACCCCTTGCCCTGTCACTACAGTCCCTGACGAAGAGTCCCTCCCCAGCATCCCTATAGGCCCCCTTCAGGTACTGGAAGGCTGCTCTGAGGTCCCCACGCAGCCTTCTCTTCTCCAGGCTGAACAGCCCCAACTTTCTCAGCCTAAAATATTTCCCCATAGCTCTTCAATTAATATTACCTTTTACGAGTACATTTTTTAGATCCTTGGCCATTAGGGTTTTCAAGTGAAGGTTTCATTAATCTTTCGGTTTATAGCATTACCTAGGATATAGATCCTGTTCTCTTTTCCCCTCTGGTAAACACTAATTTACTTTGAGGTTATTTGCATCCTGTTGTGAAGAAATTCTGGATTCATGGCATTTTAAAAATCAATGGCTCACTGGGTTTCTAATTTCCAGGTAATATTCCTAAGCCAAGGGTACCGTTGCATAGCACTGAGATTTATGGCAAACCATGAGTAGTTCTAACAAGTCCTCTAGTACTTTCATAGGAATGAATTGCGTAGGAGAGGATAAGCCCTTTTACGGTGCCTTTTATTCAGTAGATCCCAGGAGGACAGTGAGGACCATAGTGAATAATCTGATGTTCAACGTTACTTGTGTCTCAGTCTTAAGAGAGTGATACCTAAGAGAGTGATACCAACACTGCCCTGCAGGTCTTCAGCTGGCATAAACTGGAATCCTTTCCCCAGGCATCAGTGGAGCTGTGCTGATTTATATGGTGCACCTCTGGCACACACAACACTTCTACCATACCTCCCATGGGATTTGATTTACTCTGAATCATGATTGAAATACAGCTGTGTGTTTAAAGTGGGCAAGAAGTGATGAAGTACTTACTATTTATAGAGTTACAGCTACTTTTCAGAGCCAACTGAGCAATTCCCAGGTACTATTGCAATACAAAGGCTTTAATATTCTAGTGCTTCATCACCCTGTGGTCACTATAAATTTGCTGTGGCTGGGCATGCAGCCCCAGCACAAGTCTATTTGAAAAACACTTAGCTAGGCAACTGCATTAATGCAGAAGCTGACTATTCACATCGACACGCTCCATCTCTTGACCCACTCTGCATGAATGGAAAAGGGTTAAGCTGAACCTGCGAAATGCTGCACAGCACAAGGAGGTGGGTGAGATTGTGATTATGGACCTACCAGGTGCTGGAGTACCCTGCTTCAGCTTTTTGCATTGAAAAGGGGGCTGATGGCTAATACATTAATGGTACATAAGCTGTTGCAGTAGTTGTTTCAAGATTCCCATTCCTGGTGATTACAGTACTGCAGGGTCTCCTGTCTGCACTCTGGTCAGAGGTTCCTTCATTCCTGGGCTCCATATTTTAGTGCAATAGTTTGCTTTTTCAGTCATATTCCCTTCTTAAGGTGTATTCTTACATGACAATGCCCAATGCCAAGGCTTGAAATGCTTCCTGGGATACTACTTGTCTGACTACAGAGTTGGCTTTGTCCTGCATCCGTGACTTAAGGATGCAGCCACTTAAGGTGCACAGCAGTGGCTGTTTGCTGCTCTTATGTTTGGCGTAGCCAAATTCAAGCAGGCACGTTTTCAGCTCAGACTCATCGGGAAGGCTCCCAAGGAAGGGAAAATAAAAGCAGCTGCGCCATCTCTGTGTCTGCTCTCCCACCTCGCCGCAATCAGTGCAGCTTTCAGATGCCCCTAGGCACAGTGTGTTCCTGTGGTCGCACCCAGGCAGTGATGCTCCAGGCTGGTGCTTGGTGCTCTGAAGAGTGAAAGAAATAACACAAAGAACGTTCGCATGCAGCTGACATACCTGGGAGATTTTTCCCATAGCTATGACAGAGTAGGAAGTGGTCCAGTCTGTTCCTACCCTCTCTGTGCTACTTACCTAATCTTGAAGCTCCTCTTGTCATGTCCTCAGGGATGCAATATATTGAGGTAAAAATAACATGGAAATCATGGAACATTTACTGTGGCTTCGGGTTCCTCTAAGCTGAAAATAAACACTGGGTAAGCCCCTTTTGAGAAGCAGGCAGATGCTCTTGGAAAAGCTCATACATTGCAGAAAGCCCAAGGAACCGTGCTATGTGCCATAAAGCTCTCAGGAAAACAATGACACACACGTGTTTGCTGCTGCCAAACCAGCACCTAGAGGCATTGGTGGAGCGTGGTAGCAGCATTAGAAACCCCTCTTGAGGTTAGAGAAGCCACGAGGATCTGAAAGAATGAAGCCTACCAGGTTCTGGTTGACAACATGTCTCAACCTGCCCAAAGCAGAGCCAAATGTACCATGGGAAGCTCTACGAGAAGAGCTGTATATTTAGATGCTGGACCAGAGCATCCTGTGCAACTGGTAATATCATGGTCCCTTGCCACATGGAAATAGCTGGGAGGCATATAAAAGCTTCTCTTTATCGGTGACTCAAGGATTTCTTGCTGCAGAGGCTTTATTTCTAATGGTCCTGATGAAGTTTTCCCTTATAAATTTGTCCAATCACTCCTTAAATCACTGTAAGCTATGAGCACCCACAAATCTGCAGGGGAAGGCATTCCATGGGTCACTGCTTGCTGCTGGCAATGGCCTCTCTTCTGCTTGCTTTTGAACCATCTACTAGTTTCAGTTCACACTCCTTGGTTCTTGTGCTGAGAGATAGCGAGCGAGTGCCACGTAACCACCTGATAAAGTGATAGCCCCTGTCCCTGTGTGCTTGCCATCTACTTGTAGACCAGCTGTATGAGGGACATGACATGAATAAGTGGTGAGAAAGAGGGTACGGGGAGTGCTGCAGTGGCTGCGTTTGCACACAGGGTCGCAAACCACCGGTACAGCCATTAGTGAAGGAAGGATGGCTACCATGCAGCGTGGATGTCTCTGCTGTGCCTCTTCACTCTGCTTTCCTGAGTACATCATTTTTTCCTCTGCTAGGAGCAGGCTCTGTTTGTGAATACCTTTGCTGCTGCAACTATCAATATTACTGCAGCATTTGGCACTTCCCAGTTAATGTGCTGAACACTGGCAGAGTGCAAATTGATGTCTGGACTATATAAACCACCGCGGTGTTTGCGTCTTGGACGTAAAGGTGTTAACTCTTTCCGACTTAATTCATTCAGGCTGAGGGCACCCAGGGATTGAACCTGAAATACAGCAAATCAATAATATAAACTCTTTGAGCCTCGTGAGCTAAGAATAAACACCAACAGCAGATCGAGTCAAACGAACCTGGGCAAGAGGCACGGGGGAAATGTAGCAGTGGTGTTCTGTTATTGCAGGTCAATAAGGGCTAGATAATGTTTGGCTTTCATTACTGATTAAAAAGATTTCCTTGCAAATGTTGAGAGATTAACACTGAGCTTTCTGTGTGCACTGAAAGGGTACTGTTTAGAAATGATCATCCTGTGTTATCCCAGTGGAAACATGAATAATGGTGCTGCAAACACTGCTGCCCTGGCTGGGGATGGAGCAGGTCCTTCTGCCTGAGTCATGGGTGAATTGTGCATGGGCAGTGGGAGGACGTGTTCCTGGTGATGATTTCAGCCTGTGTGGCAGCCTGGTGAGTGGAGTTTGCAGGAAGCCCCGCACTGATGATGCCCTGTACATACCAACAGCAACAGGAGCCTTTCCCCGATTCAGCGAGTTTGAAGAACCACAGAGGACCAGCTTGGAAAGGACCTTAAATCTGGTCCAACCTTTCCAGGCAAAGCACGACCTAGACAAGATGTCCTAGCACCCCATCCAGCCCAATCTTAACAGTGCCCAGTGCTGGGGAGTCCACAACTTCTTTGGGCAGGGCAGCGTTCAAGGCCAGGTTGGACAGAGCCTTGGACAGTATGGTCTAGGATGATGCAGCCCTGCCTATGGCAGGAGGTTGGAATTAGATGATTTTACTGTCCTTTCCAGTCCAAACCGGTCTGGGATTCTATGATTATTCCTATGACTGATTGGTCTCATTGGGAAAAAGTTTCCTCTTGTGTCCAACCAGAATCTCCCTGAGAGTAACTTGTACCCCTCATACATGTGACTCCTTGTAAATGCAGGACGCCATCAGCTTCTGGGTGGTCATGGTCCATTACACCAGTGACACCCCAGTTATGACTGAGGAGGTAGTTTCATAATGCAGGCCTATTTTTAGGTGCTAATAGCTCAAAACCATTACCCTCTTGGTGGGAATTTATCACACTTGTTCTCATCTCAAAGCTGCTATGTAAGACTTGGCAGGTCCCCAGATAGCTGAAGAACAGCTGCCTGGGATGTTTCCCAACTGTGGTTTTCACCAGTTAAGTTTGTTTTCACACAGTTTGGAGTGGATTTTTTTTCCTTTGAGATCTTCCCTTGGTAACGCGTTACACACAGGCAGGATGCACTCTGCAGCCTCTTCACTTGGGTCCTAAAGCATACTTATACAGAGGTCTGAAAGGCACTTGTTCTCCTTGAGGAGCAGTCGGGAGATGTAGGGATCTATCAACATTTAGTCTATCTATATCTGATCTATAGCTCTAGAAAAGGAGGAGCTGCACACCCTGAAATAGAACCTGCTTGCCTTTATTGCTATGGCTGTATGGCAACAGGAAGGCAGCACAGAGAGGCTGTGCCAGGAGGTGAACCTGTGGGTGCTCTGGTGCCAGAATTGGCACCACACTGTTTTATGCCTTGTATCTTTTGCTTTTCCCCTTGTTTTAAGAGAAGACTTTCCCCTGGATTGAGTTCATCGTGACTCAGAGAAAGCGAAGGATTTCTTAGCACTCAGCAGTAACACTGCAAGGCAGAAATTGGATTTTCTTTGAGAACTGCCTAGACTCAGAAATTTGCATCCTTCTCTGCAGAGAGGTAGGGAACCGAGGCATTTAGCAGCTGTTTCCTTTAAACATAGTGTTTAAAGCTGCTCTACATTTCTCTGGATGTTCTGAAGCAAAACCTGCAGGCTGGGAAATAGCCAGTCCCAGGCAGAGCAGCTAAGCCTCTAAGAACGGTGCCAGGGAGTTATAAAGCTGGTTTTCATCCAGTGCTTTCCCTGTGTTACACCCCTGTGCTGGTGAGATACTGACCCACTTCCCAGCTCTGATAAGGTAGTGACATGGCCAAAGGCCCTGGAAGGGTTTGTGATGGAATGGCTTCAATAAACACTTTCTGTACCAATCCTAGAAATACCTCTGAAGGAAGGGATGCTGAAGGGATGTGTTCTGGCAGGAACAGGGCTTGCAATGTAGGTTTCATGTTGCCCAAACATATGAATACATGTGTGTCAGGAGTGCAGGCAGGTCTTTCCAGGAATATGGAGAGAACTAGGCTATGAAAATGACCTTACAGCAGCTTTCCAGTACCTAAAGAGACCTAAAAGCTGGAGAGGGACTTTTCCTATAGATAAGGGGCAATAGGAAAAAGGGGAATGGCTTTAAACTGATAGAGGGGAGGTTTAAGGTGTGGATACTGGGATGGTTTGGGGACCAAGCCTGAGCAACTGTGCAGGAGCAGGGATAAAGCCAGCTTATGATAAGCATGGTCCAGCCCAGCAGCAGGGTGGTAGCAGTCATCTGCTTGCCCCCAGGTTGGGACAGGATGGAATGGCAGAGCAGGGAGCCCTGGGTTCAGTGCTGACCTTCCTGATTTCCAGTTTGAGTGCAGCTGGTGGGAGGCACTGAGGCATCCTGCTGCTGAGTGCCTTCATAAGAAACAAGGCACATGTGGTGTGTGATGAGGGGAGGTGAGCTGGGGAGGTGCTGCAGATGAAATACACAGCCAAGGTAAGAGGAGGGTGTTTGCATTGGTGTAACTGGGAATGTGGTCATGTTTGTTTCATGCTTGGGAAGTAGATGGGGCAAATGGTCCCCAAGAGGCAAATGCAGCAGCAGCCTCTGAGTTAGGGGTCCCTGTTCCTGGCACCACACAGCATTTTGGCTGCAAAGAGCAAGAGAAGGTGAAGATCTTCCTTTTCCTGTGCTGTATGGTGAGGCTGCCAGATATGTGAGGGGGATAAAGGGATGTCATGTTCTTTCTATTACCACCAGTGGAGCAGCAACAGAGGAGAGGTACAGTCCTCGATATCATCAGGTTGTGCTATAGGCTTGCTTTGCCTTATGTTTTCTGTTTTGAGAGTCCTTTCTCATATTTCCCTGTTACTCATAACTTGTGCAATATCTCCAAATGCTATCTGTGGCCTTAACTTAATAAATCCCCTTTAAATGAGATGAAAACTTCTCATTGCTCCAGTCAGATGCAAAATGGCTGTAATAAGCCATAATGGGCTTTCTGGAGGCTCAGGAAAGCAGCTCATTTTTCCTTTTAAAGCCCTGCTATGAAATAAATCTGGGTTTCCTCAGAAATAAATACCCTGGGTTACAGTAAAAGGTCTTACCTGGCCGGCTGATGGTTGGAAGTCTGTACGAATGTGATGCTGCAGCCTGTGCATTGGCTTTCACTGCGAGTTATTCCTTGCCAAGTATTTTTCCTGTGTTATGTGAGATTTAGCCCATTGCCTCCATTTCCCAGCACATAAAAGTGCAGCTGGTTGAATGGGAGCAACAAGCCCTGTGGAAACTTCCCCAGCGTTCCATCTCTGTCTTGGATCACAGTGGGGTTTAGCCTCCACTTGGGAGGCTTAAAACGGATCTGTCTGTATTCGTTTGCTTTCTGCTATTCCAAACTCAGGATCCAGTTTAAGCTGTTACCTTTGGGTGTGAGGACTATGTGATGATTTCCCATGTGATATCTCTTTGCCTACCTTTTTGTATCCTTAAAACCATTAAAACCTCCATTAAACCGATGCTGTTCATGGTTCCAAATGGAGGCCAATTTCAGTTTGCGTTCAGCACAGAACTGAAGGTTTCTGACAGGCTTCTTTGCTACTGAGTTTTCTGGGGCCAAAACAACACATTTCGTGCTTTTAATCCTGATCTGTCTTCCTTTGGCGCTTGTGATTTCCCCACCTCCTGTGGGGACTTGAGGAAAAGATTCGTGTGGCTCCCTGCAGCAGGAATCGGTACATTCACATCACCACGGGGAAAAAACAAAGCACAAATCCCCCTTTTTCTACCTGAAATGACTTTTTGCAGAGGGCATGATTTTCATTGCCTTTATTGCCTTTCTTCCCCACCTTTTCCTCTAGAAGACCCCATCCAGGCCATGGGTGATCCCAGCATCTTCTATGCAGTTCTGCTGGATATTTTTGTCAGTCTTAAATCAAAGCAGTGCCAGATGGAAGCCCCATGCTTGCCATGGATGATCATTTCCAGCATTCTTCTGCGAGGCTGTATAACATATGTCCACGTGAAATTAGAAACGCTCTTTCCTTGTGTGAGCTGTGTGTGCTCAAGGGCACAGAGGAGGTTAAGAAAATCACTGAGCCGGGGCTGTTGTGTGCTTTTCCAACATTGATTTCCTAAAGAGAAGATATATTAACATTCAGGTTGGTTGCTGATGGGTTGAGGATGGTCTTGTTGCTAAAGGCACCTGTATTATAGGATAGATGGGGTTTGGAAAGGACCTTAAGATCATCAAGTTCTAACCTTCTCATACTAAATCATGTCACTCAAGGCTCTGTTTAAATTGGCCTTAAACACTGCAGGGATAGAGCATTTACCAATTCTTTGTGAAACACGTTGGTAAAAAAAGGGTTTTATGTTGGAAGTTGTGGTCTTTACTATCAGGAGGGTGCTGTTTGTCTGGTTTGGTAGTTTTGGGTTTTTTTTCTCTCGGTATGTTTGGTATTTTTGCCTCCAAACATGCTCAACCTCAGCTTAATGCAATCTCCATTGATACCTATGGAAACTGACCGTTGACTGGACGGTGCTCCTGAGCTGGAGCACTTTCCACACTTCGGGCAGGACTTCTGAAAGCCATCTCTGTATTGGTGTAGTAACCAGACTGAGATTGCTGATGCTGGCATTTGGATGCTCAGTTCTCATTAGTGAATAGGAGCAAAACCTCCCAGGCCCTGTACTGGCTCTGAGGAGGTCTGCAGGGGCCAGCTTGCCCCAGGAGGCTCCTACCCTTGCTACCCATGCTCTCCCGCTTGAGCACCCAGCCTCTCTGCCCTCTGCCAGCTTGTCTCCTTTCATTTACATCTACACATTGGGTCATGTCTATTATGTAAGTACAATCCCTTTGCATCTGTTTGTATGGGGTTTTTGTGAAAAGTACTACATATGTTCTTGAGAGCTATAAAAAAACCTAATATTTAAGCTACTGAGAGAAATGGGGGCTGCAAATAGCTGCAATAAACTGCAAGAAAAATGGCCAAGCGTCCCTGTTCTTTAAAGGTATTACAAACTAAGCAGATTAACTATCTCATGTTCATGCATGCACAGAAAGTGTTTAGCTTTGCTTATTGTAGGCATTTGGTCAAAAGGATCAGATCTTGATCAAATCCAACACCTTTGTGCTGATGTGAATAAAACTGTTTTGCTTTGCTGTCGGGGCAGGCAAGAGGAGTATGCAGCATCAGTTACTGTGGGCTACCCGGTGGGTGGCAGCTTGTTCAGGAGAGGTAATTAGGTTGCTTGCGAACATGCTATGCAAATTGTCAGTCTGTTTTCCTAAGGAAAAGAAGCCTTGTTGTGATCCTGCTGTCTTTCTCTGTTGAATATTCTTGGTCAGCTCCATCTAAATTGGAGAAAAGAGCAGAGGTTGCAAAATCCTGGCTTTCTTCTGGTTTTATCAAACCTGGTAGCTAGGCAGAAAGCAGAGATTCCTGCAGAAGAGGCAGTGATGGGAGCTCAAGTTGTCTCAGCCAGCACAGGTCAGAGATATCCACGTGTGTCGTCTTGGGTCGGCTACCTCAGCAATGGATGTAGTACATTCCTGGGAGGTGGGGAGATGCAACATCAAGTCCCCAAACCAGAAAGGGATCTAAAGCTGAATGATTTTAGTGCTAGGGGATCTCCTGACAACAGAACTATCCCTTTTCTTCCCTGTTGATACATAGCACTGGTGTAAAAGCCCTCCCAGGAAAAATGGGAATTAAGAAAGGAGATCAGTGTGCTTTGTCCGGTCTGATTCTCCACTGCTTGTTGGCATTATCCTCCTCCACTTCCAGGCATAATGCGCGCTGCAACTCAGGAGAGCACGGGGGGTTGGGAGGAGGGAATTGCTTGGTTGGGATTTTGCAGATGTAGCTTATATTAACACCCCTGTGCTTTCCTGAGCTCTTTGCTGGGTCCTGAGCTGTCAAGTGTCAGGTCAGATGCTTTGGGGCTGTCTAATACCGTGGGAGAAGAATTGAGAGACAACAACCGATTTTCACTCTATAGTTGGAAGCTCCTCTGAGAAGTTGGGAGACCGGGACCCTCCATGGATTGCCTGAAAATTAGCTTATTACTTGACTGTTAAGCATATTGTATATGCCAAGTAATTAATTTTTACGGCAAACTTGTCTAGGACTTGAGCAAAGGAGCAATTAATTCTGGGGAAATAGAGCCATTATCATAATTGCTAATGGATGCAAAATTCCCTCAGACACAGATGGACAAAAAAGCCCTTTCATCTCTCTGATTAGGGTACCTGGAAGTCAGGTCCATGTGTGAGTCACTGATAGTTAGCCCATTAGAAACCCCCATCTAGTGCTAATTGTGGCTGCTGAGCTCTAAAGAGGAGGAGAGAGCTCCCCCTCTCCCACAGCTAACACAAGAGCACCCACCCCATCACCTTTTCCTCTCTGTGGGGATGTTCTTCCCCTCATGGGGGTAAGTGGGACTTCCCTGCTGACAGCAGGAATCAGTGAATGTGATGCTACGAGCACCTCAAACCAGAGAGGCATTCACACTGGCAGTGCTGCACAGACCCTATTCTGAGAGAGGATCGTGGTCCCTGCTACAAACACTCCAGATTAGCACAGAAGGTGGGTTTGTCCCTCTGAAGCCCAACAAAATGGGGCTAATCCAAGGAAACACAACCATAAATGGGACAGAAATTGAACGGCAGCTTTGCTGTGTCATTCTGCAACAGATCTTACATCTTCCGCTTCATTTTAATTGAAAGGGCGCTTGGGAACTTGCAGAATCATAATTAACATTTCATACAACCCAGCCCTTGAAAAGCAGCTCACAAAGAGCACTGGGCACTGTGCAGCTGCCAAACACTGCGTGTTTCCCTGGGCCTGGGGACTTCCATGCTCCTCCATGCCCAGAGAGCATCCTTAGGGCCCCAGCTCTGCTGCCCAGCAAACACGAGTCGGCACTTGCAACTGGCTAATGTACCACTGATGGGAGATGGGAAGGGGTGAAGGGAATAGAACAAGAGGCTTTTATGAGAGTTGATCCATTGCTGTTTAATCTATAGTGACAAAAGCATTGTTAATAGAACATGGGGATGAGATGTGCCAGACCTTGGGCTTGAATGCTTGTGATGTTTGGGAACACAGACAGTGCTCTTCTGTTCAGCATTTCATGAGCACCTGCACTGTGCTTCTAGAGCATCTTCTTGCATGGCATTAGGTGGCATGACTTTTCTAACTAAAAGCCTGATAAGTTTCAGACCTAGCACAGGTCCAGCCCTGCTTTTCCTACCATCTAGTTAACTGTGTAAGAGAAAGGAGACAGAGGGAGAAAAGATACAAATAAGGAATTTGTAGAATACCAACATTTTTGGATGGAACCTTGTTTTCTTTGTGTTTATACATGGCAGTGGGGTTGGATCTTTAAGGTCCCTTCCAACCCAAAATACTCTGTAAGTCTATGTATTGCAATCCTTCAAGGAACAAAGGGCAACTCCTTTCATCAGGCTGTGTTCAAAAGCAGATGGATGGATGAGAGGCTCAGATGCCTAGAGCCCACCTGCATCCCTGGCTGGTGATGAGTGCTGAGCTGCGCTTGCTGCCAGAAACAACCATCTTGCCATTAACTGTAAGTAACGCTTTGAAGGGTCATCACTTGGTTATATTCAGCTAATAAGCAGTGACATTAGAGTCCTGCAATGGTGAATACTGTTATACCAGTTTCTAGGGCATATTTCATGTGGTTTAAAAGCATATTCTTTTTCTATTAAGTTGGAGAGCCCTTTTCTCTGTTCCTGCTTAAGGTAAGTCCAAGCTAAGCAACCACACTGCATACAATAATGGTATGGAGAGTGGGCTCATTAAGAAGTATCTTTAAATGATTGCACATTAATTATGAGTTTGACCAAGGGCCAAATTGGGTTCAGTACATCTAACGGAAGGAGAATTGATGTGAGCTTTTGTGACTGTACAACCAAGCAGAAATGTACTGACAGCATTGGGAACCAATGACAGCTTTGAGGGGAAGGAATAGGTATCAGGCTCTCCTCTATGGGTAATGACCCCACAAGCAGGGTTCTCAGTTCTTGGGGTTGTACTGCATGATACAAGCTTCATGAAATGAGCTTTGGCTCTTTCTGGAGTGTGGGAAGCACGTTGCCTGTTTGAGAACTGGCTTCATATAGCTCAGAGCAGGATTGGCCATGGGAAGCTACTTCAGTGCTGCTGGATAACAAAGAACCCCAGAAGAGCACTAAAATGCTTTCTGGGTATGGCAATGCTTTATGGTACTTGCTGGGTGGCTCCAGGGAAAAAAGATCAAGTTGCACATCACTTTCTTGTATTTGTCTATGTGACTTTGTGGTGATTTCCAACCTTAATTTCTTGCTGATGGGTGCTGGCTTGATGCCCTCGCTGACCGTTCTGTATTCCTAGCAGCACAGTTGAACCAGCAAGTTTGGAGAGCAAATATTTCTGCTAGAAATAACCTGGTTTTCCTTGGGACCAAAGGTATCCAGTTAGAGCAAGTTGATTTCCAAGTTCTAACTAAAGAAAGGGCAAGTCCTGACACCATGTACTAGGCACAGCTCAGAAGGTGAAGGAGTAGGTACCTCACTCATGGAAGTGAATGCAGCAGTACTTCATTACCGGTAGCTGAGGAAATGAATCAGAAGTCATTAGTGAAGAGCTCTCAGTTCATCCCTGCTTCAGGAAGAAGTAGCTCTTCTAGGTATTCTTAATGGGAATTGTTCTTACTGATTCAGGAATAGAAGCTGGATTGTTTCTCAAGAAGCGTTATCTTGCCCCACTAGACGTCAGTAAATGCAGGTGTACTTAACATTTTGCATGAAGAAGGGAGTTTTTAGTTGATTCAATTCCCTTTTCTCTTCAAATTATTGCCTGATGCTGTTTGCTTTAATTATCCTTTAATGGAAAAACAAACATGACAGAATATTGTACCCAATAACACAGTACAAAGATCCTTAAACTGCTTAGTCAAATTTAGTTAGATTCAGTGGGATGAAGTCACTTGTACTGCTGATTTCAATCTGCTTTACAAGTGCATCATCCGGCAAAGCAAGCTCACTTGCAAGAGAAAGCATCTGTCCCTCCCATGTACGTTACTGATGGGTTTGACTTCTTGCTTTAGCAGTAACCGCTGTGATTAGTAATTGGTACATTAACCACTCAAGGCTTTCATTTAAAACCCTGTGGCTTTGTGGTGCCTGGAAGTGAGGGCAGGTAACGGAGTGACCCTGGCTGCAGGTGAGCAGAGAGCCAGTGCCTGTCTGTGGTTTTATTGTTATGGGAGCAAAACTATTGCCCCCAGACTATTGCAGGCTGCTGGGCTATGGGGCTAGTCACTAGGTGGCAATGCGACATGCAGGCACACAGCATCCGCAGAGCTGCTCCCCAGCCTTGGGGCTGCTCAGGGCACCTGCATCCCTCCCTCCTCTGTGGGCACAGAGCTCTGTCCTGAGGACTCAGTGGTGATGTTGAGCCTGAGATCTCTGCTGAAGAATCATAGAACCCCAGACTGGGTTGGAAGAGGGTTAAATCTCACCCAGTTCCAACCCCTGCCGCAGGCACAGACACCTTCCACTAGAGCAGGTTGCTCCTTCTATACTGGTTTTAAATGCATGCATCCATCTTGATGTCCTAAGGTCATTAATCACAGAAACACTGGTCTGGAAGAGACTGTAGGAGCCCAGGCACTGGAGGGGAATATGCTGTGGTCATTGCCAACCCCTCTGTGCCTCTCCCTGGTCCACTCATCTCCCTCCCAACTTATCAGATCATTGAATAGTTACGGTTGGAAAGGACCTTAAGATCACCCAGTTCCAACCCCCTGCCATGACCTGGCCTTGAACACTGACAGGGATGAACATTTACCACTTCTCTGGGCACCCTGTGCCAGCGCCTCGGCACCCTCACAACAAAGAACTTCCTTGTATCCAACCTGAACTTCCCCAGTTTCAGTTTGAACCCATCACCCATTGTCCTGTCCTTACAGCCCCTGATGAAGAGTCTCCCTCCAGCATCCTCACAGGCCCCAGCTTACTGATGGGTTAACAAGCTGAAGGACAGGAGAGATGGGAATACAACAGCATCATTCATGAGATGGAGCCCTCCTCTACCTCCAACAGCTTTCTTGCTGGGGGAGGTCACTGCACCCCTGCGCTTCTCAGTAGGGGTGACAGCTCTCACCATCTGCAACCATTTAGGATGTGGCATGGAATCTGCTTCACTAAGTCTAAAAGTATCTGCAGTCATACCATGGTGGTGACCTCAGCTCTGTCCTGGAATACCAAGTACCACAAATATACAGAATTCTTGAGAGGAATTTGCAGATTTCCTAGAGTCTTCAAGCTGTTTCTGGCAGAGCACTTCCTGGAATCGGTAATGAAATCGGTCATTTTGCACTGCTCTCCAGTTTAATGCGTATGCACTTGGCGGTGGCAGCTTTTAAGAGCTGCTTGTTCCCTTTAAGTTCAGTTAACTCATGTCTGAAATTAGAAACTTTTCTGATTAATGGCTTGTGGCTGTTTGCTTTAAAGAAGATGCTCGCTAATGAGGTTTGGGGGTATTTTTCACTGCTGAGACTTGTGTTACTGCCTTAGTCCTGACACAGTGACAGTGATACTTGGTAATGATGCTGTTCGTGCCTCCAAGAACTGCGTCTGTGGAGCGATCGAAAGCTACACAGCTGTAATAACAGAACACAAGGAGAATGATTTTTTTAGTGCATTTCCCAGCTTTAGCACAGAAACTCGCATTAATTTTAATGCAGATCTGCAAGCCTAAAGATTAGGACTACAAAGGATAGGTCACACTCATCCTGACTTGCTTTCTTTAACCTCTGTTAGAGGCTCTGAACCGTGCTGACATGTAAGTAACGTCGGCACTAACCTTTTCATCGTACACAGCTCACAACTGGCGCCCTGAGTCAGAAATAGCAGTTATTTCCGACTCAAACAGTTCTTTCCAGACATGCACAAGCAGGGATGACAGCACTGGGGGTGTTACCACTGGAAGGGCATCCGAATCACAGCTCCCTCTGTTTCCACAGTGGGGATGCAGGGTTCGGATCGTTGTGGCATCTCTGCTCCTCCCCGAGCCCAAGGAGAGTGTGTAAGGCATTAATCCTGGGGTTTACAACGTCTCACTCCAACTGAGAAACGCTGTGACAGGATCTGATGTCCCCAGATGGTCCTTGCGCTAGGGTTTATTTCCATTTGAATTCAAAAGCCTTCATCCTGTAATAGGGCCCTGCAGTGATTTGGGGAGAAGGTGCAAGAGCATCTTCCTGTACCACAGCCACAAGCCCCACAGCACTGCTCTCAGTCTTGTGCCTGCCAAAGCCCAGGGGATTCCTTTCTGGGGGCAAACCCCCCCCCGCCCCAAAATGCATTTCTTGGACAAAAAGTCATCTTCTTCTTAAACCTCAGAAGCAAGCAGCCAGTCCTGGTTACCAAATATGTATACGTCTTATGGGAGACAAGGATTCCTTTGTTAAAGAACAGAACAAGCCGAATCCCAGCAGAGCCTGGATCTCTTAAGATCAGTGCTTTCCAAGAGGAAAACGCTTTATTTGCTTCCCCTCTGCTCCTTTTTTCCTCCTGTTATCATCTCCTGCTCTGTCGTGATTCCCTATTTTGAAGCTGGTTACAGCAGGTTACCCCTCTTTGTATACTGACAGAGGGATTTTGATGCAATGCTCAATTCTGTTATCCGTCAAATGACAGGTTGGCCCATGCAGTCGCGCTCCACACCTCTCCTCTCCCTCTGAAAAGGAATCCTCCGAGTGTGCTAAGCAAGAAGTGTTTCTAGAGTGACTCCACAAGTATAAATAGCTCGCAGGAGCAGCACCTGCCATCTCCGATATGTCTTGCGCTTCCCACAGATCACTCGTGCACGCTGGGTCTGATCACAGCTATTGTTTGTGCTAAGCTTCCTCCTACTCCCATAATCCTCCTATTTAAATGGATGGGATATTTTGCATATGGTAAAGATTTGGGGGATCTAAATCACAGCCAAGTATTCTGTGGGCATGACAGGGTGTATGTGCGTGTGTTCTGCCAAGGGCAGAGAAATGGGAATGTTGACAGGCACCACACTTTAAATGGAAAGGGTATGGCTCTTCCAAAAGTGCCTCCAGTCACGTACTTTGATTCTTATTGCTTCTTTTTAGGAGCTGCTGTTGCTTTCTGAATATAGCAGCTCTGGGTTCATGTGTGAGTCTGTCTGATGGGATCTGCGGCTTTTGGTGGCCTTGGGTGCATCAGTGGCCCCGCTGCACAACATGTGCCTGCCCAAGGGATGGCAGTGTGCATTGTCACCTACTCTGGTGTCCCCATATCCATTACTGGGAGGGTCAACAATCAAGGCTTTGTATCCCTTGAGGGCAACACCTTAGGCTGTTCAGTCCCAGTGACCCCTCTGCTGCTGGTGGTGGCTGTGCAGTGGGATGGCTTCTGCCATCAGAGCCTGCCCTGGCAGCCCTCTCCCATCATGGTGAGGTTTTCTCCTGCTGCGCATCATGCAGGAGGGAGTTTCAAGAGAGCATGGCCCAGTCCTTAGTGCTTCACATCAGCCCACGATTGATCAGCCTGGTTGAAACAGGAACAAGCCCTTAATGTCCAGGATTAGACAAGAATGAGGGAAGAAATAACCCTTTTAAATGAAGAGCATCTGACAGCATGGTGCTGTGCAGGGGAGCTATGGCCAAAGACAGCAGCACCCTGAGATGATGGATTGGGGTGTCCCAAGAAGAAAGTCCCGGCTGTTGATGATGCTGGACGCCCTGTTACTGATGGGCTCAGGTGGGTCTGCTGCAGGAAGTGTTGTGAAAGACTAGAGCAGTGATTGTTCCCCTGTACTGAGCACTGATGGGGCTGTACCTTGAATCACCTCAGTGCCATGGGCCAGTGGTGGCCTTGGCAGTGCTGGGGAATGGCTGGACTCCATGATCTTGGGGGTCTTTTCCAGCCTGGATGATTCTGTGTCTCTGTGAAGAGCACAGCAGTCAGAAGCGCCAGGGTCAATTGCTGTGTAGATTCCTATAGACAGGACTGTGTGGAGCCCTTTCCCTTGGAGCAGTTCCCCTGCTCTTCAAGAGCAAAGCCCTGAGCAGGCAGTAGGGTGGTAAGCAGCTATATTTAATAAAGCCGAGTGTCCACAATATCCTGATTGCCCATTACAAACATCTAGTTTAGTATTTTCTCTTTCTTTCCCCTCAAATTAAATCCCAGCAGCACCACCAACTGTATTAGCTGTACAGAATAAGCTAAGCAAGATCTCCTAGCCTGGGAATGAGGTGCAATCCCTTCTCTCTGAATTCTTCTCTCCACTTCATTTCTTTGGAGGAGATGAAGATGTTAGGTTTGTCCCAGTGGAGCCAATAACACAAAGTAGAGAGGAGTTGGACTTTTCAGCTCAGTAGTTTTTCTGTCTTAAATAGAATCTATTCTTACTGCAAATTCTTTTGGTAACCTAAGGTTTATAGGCATGCATTTGCACTATCACAGAATCATAGAATAGTTAGGGTTGGAAAGGACCTCAAGATCATCCAGTTCCAACCCCCCTGCCATGGGCAGGGACACCTCACACTAAACCATCCCACACAAGGCTCTGTCCAACCTGGCCTTGAACACTGCCAGGGATGGAGCATTCAGAACTTCCCTGGGCAACCCATTCCAGTGCCTCACCACCCTTACAGTAAAGAACTTCCTCCTTATATCCAATCTAAACTTTCCCTGTTTTAACCCGTTACCCTTTGTCCGGTCATTACAGTCCCTAAGGAAGAGTCCCTCCCCAGCATCCTTTTCAGAACTTCCCAGGGAACAGCAGGATCCAGTCAGGCAGTGCAGAGTTAGGTAAGTGTCTATTTCATCTCCAACCAAAGATGGATAGGGCATGATAACTGTTTGGGTTGGGTAGGGTTTCAAGACCACCCAGTATATGAGTACAGCTGGGCACCTGCAGCCCATAAAATGGTCCTGTCCTTTCTCATAAGAATGCTTACACCTCCAAATTTGCAGAGGCCTGGCACTGGCAAACACAGGTTTTAAGAAGTTTTCCAATGAAACCAGCTAAGACGTCTCTAAGAATCCCTTCATGGTTTACACAGCTATAAAACCCAAGTATTCATCCTTGCAATTGATTTTGTAAAGGCCGCCCTGAACGAGGCACTGGATGAGAACACAGATCAGTGTTTTCCTCAGTGGTTTAGCACCAGAGCTCAACCTGTAAGATCACATAAAAACTAAGGAGCATTTGGAGGATGATGGCAGAGACATTGCATAAGATTCAGTTATCCAAAGTGAACGTATCCTCCAACACCAATTAGAACTGCACATAGTATTGTTCTGGCCTTTTCTGAAGATGTTTGCTTGATTTGGCTTTACCACTATTTTTTGTGTCTTTCTAGAATATAGAATCATAGAATAGTTTGGGTTGGAAAGGACCTTAACATCATCCAGTTCCAACCCCCAATATACCGCCTACTTCTCTTGTATGTACTTTAATCTCCTTCAGTCTTATGACACCAAGAGATGACAAAAAATAGAAGATGCCATGGTTTTGCTGTGCCTTTTAAAGAAGCTTTAGATAGGTATTTGTATGTGTTCATTTCCAAACAAAACCAGCCAAGTTGCTACTTCAGAATCTACAGAGACTTGAGTTTAATGCTTGACACGATACATTCAGATTGTTTGATTGGCAGCGTGTTCTGAGAGCATAGATTTTATTGAGCACGCTGCGCATACCACTGCTTCATTGTCCTGTTTTCCTGCAGACACAGCCAAGGTCAGTTTTATATGCCTTTGCCCATGACTGCTGAAAGGAGAGACATATGTAGAGGTTACCCATCCTAGTTAATGTTGTCTGCAGTACCCAATGTGGCTTAGTTTTCCCTCAAGCCTGAAACTGCACAGCACAAACCTGCTTAAAAACTGCTCATGCTGTGAGGGTTTTCCTGCTCTCCCAACGTTTAATCGGACCCTGAAACACAGGATAATATTCCAGCTCACCAAGGCTTTCCACCCAGTATCTCCAAGGTGTTAAGGAGGATCTGGATAGATTCTCCAGCTTTAAACGTGCTTGATCACTGGTGGTGGTATCTTTCGTCAGTGAGGGGGGGGCACTTGGGTAATGCTGGTTGCTATTTAAACCAGCAGCAGATGTGTCAATGTGCCTGCGACGTTCCTCAGGATGGCTTGGGGAGCCTGAAGTCTATCCCTGATTCTTCTGACTCCTGCTAATTTTAGCCATGGAGTGTTTACAAACAGAGCAGCATTTGTCTCTGCTCCTGATCCAGCAGGATTTCAGCCCCATCCCTGCTGGCATATTCCCTCGAGGGGAAAAAAAGACCAAAAAGGGATGCAAAATAGTGATAGCTATTAAAAGATGCTGAGGGAGCATTCAGACTGGAAGCACAGGAGCCAAACCTTGTGGCTATAAACAATGTACCTGTACATAGCCTGGTCCCACCAGGAAGTGGGAAGGATGTATACCTATATATATACCTTAGGAATGATTTAGGAGGATAAAAATGGTGAACAAGGAGCCTGAAAACACCGTTCCTTTGTGGTGCTCCAAGGCAGCATCTAGCAATGGCTCAGGGAAAGGCCAAATCAGAATGGAACGACAAGAAGTAATCAAATTGTAGCTACACTTGATAGCTGTCACCAGCCCTGAACCTGGGTGCAGTCCTGCCTTCAACCAAAATGCCAAGTGTTGGTGCACCCCAGCGCTGCACACAATGCTCCTGATCTGAATGTACTGTTCGGTTACTGCTTTGAAAGGAGGCAAGAGCAAGAAGTCAAAGGAAAATCAGTTATGTCAACGCAGTTGATACGGAGCTTTAGAAAGAGACTTATAAATACACACAAACCAGTCAAAACTCCTTCTCCTTCCACAGCCACAGATTCCAAACACTGTTCTTTGAACAGGGAACATCTCCTAAAGGGTTGTGGTTTTCTTCAAAGGATGAGCAGGCAAATCCTCCTGTGTTGGCGAGGCAAGGACCTGCACTTGATGCCGGTTGGAAGGAGAGAGGCTGTAGCTGCATGTTCTGCCTTGAGCAAATCCAAATCCCCCAACTTACCTGCGGTCTGCTTTGTAAAGGAAAGCCTCTGGGTCACACAATACTTGACTTTCAGAGCTAAAGCTTTGCTTCTCCTCTAAGATCAAGCAAGCTGCTAGGCCACTGTCACAGCCAGCCACAGTGTGAGGTGGGAATTTAATGGGTCATGAGGGCTTAAGCAAATCTATAGAAACCAAAGGGAAAAGTCTTTCTCCTTTCTTTGCTTGTGCTCAACCGTGGCAATGTGCATGTCATAGCATCAAAACTCAGTTGACACATGAGAAATACCAGCTGCCATCTGATTAAGACATATGAGAAGTTTATGAGGCAGCTACAAGCTCAGTTGGAAATGAACGGGAGGCATGGGAGGGATATGGCACGGCTGTAGTGCCATGGTCAGGGGAAATGGGAGGAACGGTGCATCACTGCTCAGTGTAATCTAGGTGAGCTTCATCTTCGGACCGTGGGTGAGCACTGAACTCATGTCTTTGTGAAGGAAATGCTAGAAAAGTTCCATCAGATGCTGCTTAAAATTGCTGCAGGTTAAAGATAACCAAGGCACCTGGGATGAGCTGCATAGAGCTTTAAAGACAAAGACAATTTAATGCAGTAAAGGAACACAAAGTAGTAGAGAGATAATAAGTTCATAACAGGGAAAAGCAACTGATTTTATGGCTTTAAAATTCTAGGTCTGCTTGGTGCATAAGACTGTGTTCAAATTAATCTTGCCTTATGCGCTGTAGGCTACTGCAACACTTAGAACTTGCTTCTAAGATTACTTTCTTGAACTAATTTCACATCTTTCCACTTTTCCTTCAAGGATCCACTCTGAACTTTAAGCAGAACTGGTGTGGTTTAGCGTTCTTTGAGCCCAAAAGTAGCTCTGAAAAACTGATCATTACATTTCTCTGTCTCTCAGGCTTGTAAAAATCAAACACTGATTGGTTCTTACAATGCTAAAGGAAAAAGTCAGGCATGAAAAATGTTATCCTGTGATGATATTCGTTTGCAAGCTTGAAATAATGTTAGAGCTCTGAATGGCAAGTTGCCTTTCAAGTATTTCTGTGTATTCTTTCTCCTGCTCTATTATCTTTCTGTGTCTGAAACTGTGGTGTAACTCCAGGGAAGGCTCAGATCAAGCCATGTAATGCTCCTCATAGTCCTTGCCTGCCTATCGCCGAGGTGGCCCAAGGTTTCTAATGTCAGGTCTCCCATCGCAGTGGGACTTCATGTTTATCTGAGTTTACCTCTGCGTTTCAGGTGCAGATCTGGTATGACACACACTTTGCCTCCTCAGCCTCTTGTTCAGATACTGTTTTCTCTCAGCTCCACAACGGCTGGAGTGAGATCAGCCGCCACTGCCAGTCTGCAGCTTGGCAGAGTCAAACATCAAAGCTCCTGTTCCAGCTCGACTTCAAAACCTTTCAAGCTTTAAGACGTGACCAAGTAACAGTAAGAGTTGTAAGGGGAAGGCTGTAACGTGCAGGATGATGGGCTCTGGCCTTTTCTTCTTTCTTGAAACAGTAAGAAGTAGTGAGCGACAGTGATTTGTGCTTCTTGGTACTATGTTCTTGAGGGGTGTGGGACCACCTTCACCCTTTGACTTGTGCTGGGAACAGCAGCAGAACCACTCCTTAGTCTTTCATCTTTATACTCTTCTCTATTGCAAACCTGTCACCAGCTTTGCAGAAAGAGGCTGGGGCAAAAATGTGTTTTCCTAGAACCCCAGACCGGTTTGTGTTGGAAGGCAACTCAAAGCTCATCAATTCTAACCCCCTGCCATGGGCAGGGATACCTTCCACTAGAGCAGCTTGCTCCAAGTCCAGCCTGGTCTTCCACACTGCCAGGGATGGGGCATTTACCACTTCTCTGGGCACCCTGTGCCAGTGCCTCAGCACCCTCACAGTAAAGAACTTCTTCCTTCTGTCTGACCTGAACTTCCCCTGCCCCTACCTGGACCCATGAATCTCTCACTACTTTTTCTCTGCCCTGTCCAGCTGAGGAGAAGGTGACAGAGCAGCTCCGGGGGACTCTGGTGTCCAGCCAAGGTCAAGCCACCACACTGTGTGAGTGTGATCACTACCACTAGTGTCTGCTCAGGGCTTCTCTGTAGCTCAGACTGCATTATTTAGAGAAATTAAACTGCAATCTCCATAATGTCCATTAGCTGGAACTCTATTTGCATATAGCAGTTGGGTTTTGGCAGATAAAGAGAGGAAGATGCTGCACAGCAAGCTGCCTGCCAAAACAAGCTCTTCTGTGTAGTGCTTAAGACTGCGTAGGAATGGGAGTCGTAAAAATAAGATGGGGACCAAACTAAACATCCATCAGAACAAGGATGTATCTGCTGGAGAATGTGCTGTGCTTTGGCCCTGGATGTGCTATTTGTCTCATGTGCTGTGCTTTGGCCCTGGATGTGCTATTTGTCTCATCTGTAAATCTTTGTGGTTTGTGTTCAAACACCCAACTGGTAGTAAAGAAATTTGCCTTAGCATCCCAATTAAAACAACAGTGGTAGACCAGGCAGTAAGGAGATGTGCAACGGATTTATTTGGGCCAGTTTTACAGGCATCATTAGAAAACAGTGGCAACGAAACTCTAGATGTGCCCACTTAATCATTTGCTTATTTCATCAGAATGCAATAGATAACTTCTAGATGCCAGTATGAATATAAAGTTATAATTTCAAATGAGGAGTGAGTGCTCGTATTAGTGAGACTTCATCATGTCTGGAATCTGAAATTTAAGGTTTAATTTAATCCTGCTAAACCTGAACGTAGGGAGGATTTTAGATGTAACTGGGAACATACCAGGACCCATCATGACAAAGCTCATTTAAACTTGCTGGGTGGCTTGAAAGGCACGATGTGTAATTCCTGCTCTATGAAAGAGCAGAATCTGGACCTTTTACAAACCACTGCCTGCAGAAAAGAGAACATTTCAACTTGAGAATAAGCCAAAGAACCAAGGGAAAAGTACACTGAGGAGCAATGCCACTGCTGTATCTGTGTGAGCTCCAGAATTCCTCAGGGGATATATGTCTCTACAGATATTTTATGAGGGTGGGAAAAGCGTGTTCCTGACCTGAGTGTGTGTTTTATGGACAGACCGTACAGCTACTGGACATTAAACAGCAACTTAAGCTGTATAAAGGCACTTAGAGTTGACAGCTTCAGACTGTAAATGATAACCGTCATAGCCAAGCCCATGCCAAGTTAGAACCTAGATGTTATGGGGGGAATAAACACCTTGCGTAGAAGCAGAGCTCCGTGCAGCACGTCAGCCCTGCTGTGTGCCTGCTCCCAGAGAGCAGCCCTGAGCTGCAAGTGTTCGGAGAGCCCCAGTATGATCTGCTGAGTGGGTGTCTCCGCTGCAAAAGCCGCACGTTTCACTTCGCACTCCGAGCTTGAGAGACCTGGCTGTGCTTGGGGCCATCACGTCTGTGCCTCTGGGCAGGAGAGCTCAGGAGCCACCAAAGGATATAGATGATGCTTTGACTGTGCTGCCTTGCAGCCACTCGGCAGAGATGGCTCCATCCCAGCTTTGGGATGCGCAGAAAAGGTGTGAATTAGAGCAAATGCCTATATTCGACTTTGAATCCTGCTGCCCTGCCAAAGAGAGTCGTGAATCTACATCTTCCCTCGCCACTCAGGTGCACAGAACACATCCGCTTTGTTTGCATTAAACATCACTAAATCTTCTTCCTCTGAGTACCTGATTTATCCGGCAGCACAGAAATCATTTCTAATTCAGAAACTCAGGGAATGCTGTCAGTGGGAGGTACAAGCTCCACGTCAGGCCCATGTGTAGGTACGTTTCTGCGTAAGCCTGGCTGTGGTGTGTAGTTTGTTGTGTATCAGTTCTGCCACCACAGCATCTGAGTGATGCTCAGCTTCCAGTATAAGAGCTTGAAAGCAAGGAGGTGATGCTTTTCCTCACTATAGTTGGGTACTAAGAATGAGATTTGTGTTCAAATATTTGGGGGTTAGTTAACAAAGGTCTATTGCAAAGCCAGACCTCACATGATCTACCCCAAATTCAGAGATGCTCACATCAAAGCAAGGAACTAACAAGGGTATCTGAAGACATACATCAGTGCCAACCCCAAATACTTGGGGTTACTCCCAATAATACTTGGGTCTATCTCCACTAGAATACTTGATCTACCAAGATAGCTTTAAGAGTCAAGGCTGTACAAACTGAACCCAGACTGCAGTCAGCCTTCATGCAAATCCCCTAACATTTTGCATGCAGAACACCATATTTTATTGCTGTTTTAACTGACACTTCTAAGCCTTGCAAGCTAGTAAGGGGAAAAACGAACTCATTTCAGAACAGCAGGGGAAGCTCTCTCTGCCCACCCGTAGGTACAGTTCCTCCACATCATGCTGAGCTGCTGCCTCCTTCCAGTGTTTAGTTGGAGTGTATGGGCCTCATTTGGCTAATCTAATAACCAGGGTTGTAAAATCTAACAGATCTCCTGGCAGAGGCAAGAATGGCTCATGCAAGGCAAGATCACTGTCAATAGCGCAGCATTTATTACTGGCCTCTGGTGGAACGGACCAGAAGTGTGGATTGTCTGTGACCCTCATCAATCACTGCAACAGCCTTGAAAAGCAGGGTCTAAACTGCATCAGGCAGCTGAAATCTCCTCGCTGGGGCTCACACTGAACCACAGCATCCCTCCTTCCCCACTCCTCCCCTTCCGACTCCCTGCTTGCAGTGGTCCAAGTTTGAGTGGAGAGAAGCAGCCAAGAGGGAGCCCACGGGTTTGATCCTTCTGGCAAGTCTCTGAAGTGTTAAAATAATCTCAGAGAAGGCTCATGGAAAACAACCTTGTACTGAAGCAGCACAAGCAGTCAAAGCATCTTCTGTACCCTTTTATGGCTCCTGAGCTGTCCTACCCAGAGGCACAGACGTGATCATCCCAAGCACAGCAAGGTCTCTAATGCTCCAAGTGTGAAGTGAAACATGAGGCTTCTGCAGCAGAGACACACACTCGGGAATCATATTTGGGCTCTTTGGTGATAGCCCAGTATCGACACAAGGCTTGCTGAATCATGGAATTAGGGAATCATTTCGGTTGTTAAGACTTTAAAGAACATTGGGTCCAATGTTCTTGAAGTCCACCATTAAGCCATGTCCTAAGTGTACGTCTTTTTAATACCTCTAGGGATGGTGACTCCATTTTCCCAGGCAGCCTGAACCAGCAAAGCTGACCCTGCCAGGACAATTCCTTGATTCCAGACACAGAGCAGAGGTTTTGCATGGAGCAGATGGGTACATGGAGGACCTGAGGTTCAGTTTTGTGCTTTTCTTAGGGGCAAGTCATTTAATAAATGCAACGTCTTCCAAGTAGCAGCTCTGATCCTGGCTCTTCATTAGCTCAATCAACCCTGATTTCCCTCACCTCACACCTGATCTCCATCCACACGGGTGAGGGGGGAGTGTGACTTCATCACTGTGAAGCTGTGGCTGATTACCTCCTGTACTCCAGGTGATGTCCCAGCAGCGCAGCCCCTTTCTCTGGGGCAGGACCGCCTCCCCGTAAGCCGATCTGCACCCAGCTGTCCCCGGCGCTGGAGGGAGGAATTTGGCTCCGCTAAATATAGAGGCCTCCCAGCCCCGGCGGCTGCTGCCTCTCCCGGTGACCCCCCTCCGGTAAGCGGCTACAGTTGAGGCGCGTTGCCTCTCTCTCCGTGGAGGGCAGAATAAGCGGAGGAGCGCCCAGAGGTCACGGGGAGGGCCGTGCCCTGAGCATGTTGCCTTCCCCCGGGGTGGGGGTCCCCATCCCTGCCTTGTTCCCTGTTGGTTTTAGTGAGATCCATCATGTCGTCCCCCCCCCCCAACTGGGCCAGCCCAGGGGTGGGCTGGAGGAGTCCGGCTGCAGCACCGAGGGGCTCCCCAAGGCACCTCGCTGCTCGCCCTTCCCAGCTCTTTATTTCGGGCACTACCGAGCAAGGCCAGGCTCCAAGGGGCGCCGGCTGCATCGGGTTTCCCTCCCTTCCTCGGTGACCCCCCCGCCCCAGCCTTGCTGCGCAGCCGGCGGGGCAGGATGGGTGCCTGCGCACCGCGCTTCCTCCCCCGACGGCGACACCGGGTGTAGGAAGTTCTGCCCCTGCGAGGAGGACGGGGCGGGGGGAAGCGGTTTATAGCACAGGTGAGTGGAGCATCGGCTGCAGTTGGGGGTCCCTTCCTACCCCCGAGGGTGAATGTGGGGGAGAGGGGGGGTCAGCCCCATTTCGCACCACGGGGCAGAGCAGCGGGGCTGCGCAGGCTCTGTGTGCCCCCGGTTAGAGGGAGCCCCATGTTCCCCTTTTCCCTCCAGGTCCCCCTCCCCACTGTCCCCCGGCTCTTCTCACTCCTGTAACAGCAGCAACAGGCGGCTGGGCTCGGGACAGGGCGATGCCGGCGGCCGCAGTCCCGCGGCCCGGAACCTCCCCTCCGTAGGATGGGGGAGGAAGTGGGTCTCCAAACCGCGGCCATCCGGGTTCGTGCCACCCCCAGCCCGGCGCAGAGGAACCACCCCAGGGCTGGAGGGCAGCAGGGATGCGCTTTGCCCCCCTCGGTACCGTTTCGTGGGGGACCGGGCTGGGTGATGGGGAAGGGGATGCGCGGCCCTGGGAGGGGGCAGAGTGGGCAGCTTTGTCTCCAGTCCTCCTTGCTGCCGGAGAGTGTAAACCTGCCGCTTGTTCTGCAGTGCCGAGGACTCTCCTCTCTCCTCCCATCCGCGGCTGCAGCTCTGCTGCTCCTTCCTCGTATTATTAAGGAAGGATGCGAAAAGGAGGAGGTGAAAAAAACCACTCGCAAGCCAAACCCAATAGACCCAGGCAAACACCCTCCTCTCCCCCTCCACAACTCACCGTTCCCCCTCCCCCCCGGTCAGTGGGACTTCCAGGACCGGCTGCGCTTCCTCGGCCCTGGGGAGGGGAGGCAGAGCCGGGGAGGCGGGGGGAAGGAGGTGGCCGGGGCCAGGCAGACACAGAGAGAATCGCTTTTGTCTCCGGCACGGCTGAGCGGCGCAGGGGCTCGGTGCTGCGGCTGCCGGAGCCCCCCGCTCACCGCCCCGCTCAGCTCCCGCAGGCACCGCGCCGGCGCCGCCGGGCTCCGAGGCACCGCGCCGGGGAGGGGGCAGTTCCCCTGCTCCGGGCTCTTTTCCCCTTCCCTTTCCCTTGGTGTTATTTCTGCCCTTTCGGAGGGGAAGATCCCCCCCTCAGCCCCAACCCCGCTCGCACGCTGCCCCCCGCCCGAGGTTTCTTTGGGTCCAGCCGGAATCCGCGACGCTCCCGGGGATTTTCCCACCCAAGCTGGGGTCTATGAGCGGGAAGGTGATCAAGCCCAAAGAAGAGAAAGATGCTTTCAAGGGTAAGGCAGGCGCAGCCGCTCCGGTGAACAGCGCCCGACCGCGGGCAGCCCGACCTTACCGGGAGGGACGGAGAAGGGATGGGGGGGCACCGCTCCGGGGCAAGCCCGTAGCTCGGGGGCCGGCGGGAGCGGGTGGGCTCCTCTTAATGCGGTAGCGGCCAAAGTAAGTGCCCCCCCCCCCCTTCCCTGCCATCCCCTTGTTGGGGTGGGGGGAGCCGGGTCCGCGGTGCTCAGCTCTGCGGGCGGCCCCGGAGAGCGGAGCCATCGCCATGGAGACGCGGGGAGGGGGGGACACACACACACGACACCGTGAGGTCCCCCCCCCAGCCGGGTGCCCCATCCCGGCTCCCTCCGGAGAGGTGGGGAACGGGGTGCCCGCTGCGGGGCTGCACGCCGTGGGGTGTGTGTGTGTCCCGGGGGGGGGCACCGGTGGTCCTGCGCTGCGCTCCGCATCCCTGCGCTGCGGCGGTACCTGCCCCCGGGGCTGCAGGGCAGCAGTTGGGGGGGTGCGCTGGGCAGCCCCCTGTGAGTCGTTGTTCTGTGTGTTTGTGGATCGGTCTGTGTGTCCTCAAGCGTAGCCTCCGGTAGGCTGGGCTGGTGGGATGCTCGGAGCCTTCCCGAGAGGGGAAAGCTGCTCCTTATTTACTAGTTTTATAAACCGTGATGGGCGCTTGCCTGGCACTTACTTTTTGAGCAGCCTGAGAGGCCAAATCACAACGATTCAGTCTTTGTTATCTTGTACGAAACTTTCTGCTTTCTTGATTTCGAAAGTTTTTGGTTTATTTTTTAGATTTTTGAGACCATTTTATTTTCCCTTTTTACCTCTTTTTCCGTGGTCCAACTCTTTCCACTTCGATGTTCTGTCTCTCGTTCAAAACCTGAGTCTTTTCATCAGGGTTTCTCACAACCCAATCAAGTTGCACTGCAACCCCCCATGTTTTCTGTCTAAATATCTTTTGCCTTTACATTATTTTCTTTGATGTTTTCGTATTTTTTTTATGGTGGCCGTATTCACCAAAATGCCCTTTAAATAATTGATCAAGCAACGTAGAACGAAAGATTATTTTGCATGGTTTAGAACTGTGTTATAATCCTACACGAGAAGAACCATACTTGTGCTACACTTGCTTGTAAACTTGTTGGGCTGTTTTAAATCAAACTTACATATTCCATTTCATGCTATGATTACAAGTTTTAATGACATTGACTTTGTATTTGAAATCACCTGTGTGGGGGGTTTGAGACATCTGTGTATTTCTAAGCACTGGGGCACTGTATCTGCTGTTATTGAGTCAGCAGTGATTTAGATACAGAAAGCTTTGATTCCTGTGGTGACAGCGTACCAGGAGGTGCATTGTTCTTGAGTATCCCAGGCAAAACAGTTGATGCTGATCATCCTGGAGATGCTGGGATGCTCTTTGAGCTCTTATCAAAACTTTCTCCATTATTCCAAAGTCAAGAGGCAGGTTTAGATGCAGCAGGAGGAGCCGGTTCTTGTATGAGATGGTTTGGTGCTGCTGGAGGGAAGTGAGTGATGGTTACAGTCTATAAAATAAGGTTTTAAGAACCTAAGGTTTTAAGGTGCAGGTAAGAAGGTGGTGTTTACCAGTTAATGTATAGGCTGCATGGCCTTCTTTAGCCTCTTGTGGCACAGACTAAAATAGGAAATGGTTTTTCCTCTGAACCATTTTCCTCTGAACCACCGGAATTTTCTTTTGGTCATTTGATCATTGCTCTTAATGGGAATGTTTCATTTGGATGTAGTCATAGGAAAACCAGGCTTTGTTTATTTATGTTAAACATACAGTGAAACAGTGTCTGGAAAGGATGAGATACCATTTCCTGCGTGTTTCTACCGTGTGGCACCAGGAATACTCCAGTCCTGACAGCAACCTGTGTGGTTTTGAGTTAGTTAACCACCCTTTCAAAGGACGGTGTAAACAGGTTTCACATGAGAATAGCTTCTTGGGGTGATATGTGCACGTACCCCACGTTCTGTAAGATATAGGACGGAGTTTTAACACCTGCTGTAAATGCAGGGGTCCCAGGGCTGTATTGGCACAAGAAACGTGAAGTGCTTTGTTAGCAGCTAGTGTCAGCCTTTCTTACTCCTGAAGCTTTCTATGCATTACAGGCTTGGGCAGGAGATGAGACTTAGGGCTGTATTCAGCCCTCATGCAAGGAGCTGCTTTGTGCAAGATGTGAAATGACACTTCCTACAACCGGCTTTTGGGGTGGGTCTTTGTAGGAAAGCCTGATTTACCCAGGACCTTGAAAGGCCATGGGTTTCAGTAGGAATCAGCACACAACGCAGTGCAGGTGGGCACTGTCTTGCAATGGGTATTTCCATTTATATTGCCCTCTCTTGTAAAGCCTGTGGTAGTGTCAGTAGAGTTGTGCAGGTGTAACAGAAGTACAAGAATCTGTTTGTAAAGAAATATATATATGTGTATATATACATTGAATACATACCTTTTCTAAGGCCAGAGGGAAGTAACTGGTCGATTCGGAGTTTGTTGCCTCGCTTACTAGTCCTGCCTAGAAAACCCAGTAAGGACTCTTGTGCTCAAAATCTGGCTGCTTTTAAAACTGGCTGTGGATGTTTGAGAATGAACTTGCCCCCATCTAAATAAAGCTTGTGGATTAACATAATGAAGTCAGGGATGCACACCTTTACTTTCTGCAAAGCACTGCATTAACTCTGAATGTATATGTATAAGATCATGGCATTGATGTATTTATTTTCTCTTAACTGTGTGAGTGTCAGAGAGCTGCTGGGTACCATAAGCCCCAGCATCCCCCAGGCTGCCTCACTAAGGTGGATTAGCAGCGATGCTGCTCCAAGGTGGAGGCTCTCTGTGGTACCAAGCAGCTTGTTTGGAAGGGCAGCCTCGTCCCAGGTGTGTGAAGCATGGGGGAGGTTCCTGTGTCCATTCTCACCCTGCACTCTCTGGGGTTAGCAGGAGCGTGAGCACCTGTGTAACACCAGCTCAGCACCCTGCAGCGGCAGCCTGATGCTTGGTAGCAGCTTTGCTTCAACGGGGGTTAGTTCTGCTCTCAAGAAACAGCCCTTGGTACGTTCCCAGTTCTCTTCAGTCGGTTTCTTCTCCTACCGTGTGGCTGGTGTGTGTCAGGACAAGTGGCTGTCCTCAGTTCCCACTGAGAAGCTTTCACTTTGCACTTTGCGAGCAGTGTGGGCAGTGAGCATCGCGGCTGTATCAACACAACCTGGTTTGAATGGAATCTCTGTTAACCTTTTATCTGGGGGGAGGCATGTGGCAGCGGGAGAATATAGGGCATGAGAGAGCAAGCCGAGACCTTGTGCTTTGGATTTGGGCCTTAAGGAGCTCGTGCTGTCTGGTGTTACAGCCAGGCTGCTTTGCAGTTGGCCTGGCTCCTCCAAGGAAAGTCAAGAGACGGAGCAGGGAATCTGCAATGAAATATGAGGAAAGGATTCATCTGCATTTGTTTTTCTCTTTACCCATTGGGTTCTGTATTGGTGCCTTCCCCATCAAAGCAGGGACAGGGGGGGTCTTTTCCTGTCACCGTGTTCTCACTGCAAGGAACTTTGATAGCTTTGCCCACAAGTCTGATACCCTCAGCCATAAGCTGTGAGAAAACGCAGTGTATGGTTTTCTTCTCCAGAAAGCAAAACAGGAGGAGTGTTTTGGAAGCTGATAACTTCTAACCTGAGAAGAGCGCATTGAAATAGTGACAGTATGGGTGAAGACTGTGGAAGTGTAGGTACTGTTCTGATTTGGTGACAGCAGAAAACAAAGCACTCGGCAGGAAAAATAGAAGGCAGGATTTTGAGGTATCTATTACTGCTTTTCCTGGCTTTATGGGAATATAGTATAATGCAGCTTATGATTGAAAGGTCTGGAGAAAAGCTGACAGAAATAAAGCAGCTGATCTCAACAGTTATATTTCTATAGTACTGAATCATGAGACAGTAACTTACTTGAAGGACTGAAGGGGAGCAGCGCGGAGGCAACATGTAAGCTGACCATGTCTTGGGCTGAGTCCACGGGATCAAAATTAGCAGCAAGTGCAGAGAAGGGGGAAGGGAGCAGGGTGTTGCCACCCTTCCGTGCTGCAGGTGGAAGGCAGGGCTCTTCCTTGTGCTTTTATCCAAAGGTTGAGTGCCATTCCTTTTGCAGACAGACTTCACCAGCAGCTGTGGTTTGATGCATGAACTCAAGTCTCTCTTCAAGATGCTTGCCAGCAGTAGATTGGGTCTTATTGTGGTCAACTGGGGCTATTGACTTACACATCACAACTTGTGCTCGTGTCATAAACGTTTAATGGCACTAAAGAATGAGTAGTTAAGCTTGATGCCTTTATTCACTGGAAATCTCTGTGCCTCCAGTCTGAAAGCTGAGATTGCAGCTTGGAAGAGATGCCTGCATCACCCACTGGAAAGCGACAGCCAAAGTCTGAGGCATGGCCCACCCCGTCCTGCATATCAATGCTGCAGGTTACAATAGATACTCAGCTCTTGGCTGAGGTCCTGATCCATTCAGAATTCCCATGGACACCAGTGGGAGTTCTCTGTGTCCGCCTGTGGCATTGCCTCTGATTAGTGGGTGGTTGTTAATATGCCCATGCTTGGAATGTTTACAGTAGCTACCTCCTGTTATGACTCATTATCTATGATGGGTTTTGGTTCCACAAGCTACAGTAACTCTTTATAAAAGATGCATTTATAAAAGAAACATCCTTCCCTCTCAGTGCCCAGACCATGGTCCCTGACATCTGTTGGTCAAACACCAGCAATTAGAACATGGAAGTGGCTTTTGAGATCAAGATGACAGTACGTTTGTGTTGATGCTTTGTAATGGTTTTCAGTATGAGTGGAATCAACCCTCAGTAAGGCAGTATTTTCAGGGACAGCCTCCAGACTCTAGGGTTGGTGATGCTGTTGGTTCTTGTATGGCTGCTGTCCATAGCAAAGAACTCGTGTTGTATGGAAAGCAGTATAAGACAGTAACCTTCTTTGCTTCTAGAGGAAAACTTACTGTTGGTTGCATCTTCATATCTCATCTTTAAAGGAAAAACTCCCAGGCAGATGAAGCCTGGGGGATGAGTAGCCCCACAGAGCATCCCAGGGTGCTGCACAGGGGGTAAGTACCAGCATCCACAGGAGATACATAAGAATTCGTATGTCTCAGGCTTCTGGCATCTCTGGTCTGTGGCCACCCACAGTCTGCTGGAGACTTGTCATTAAATGTATTTGTGCCGTTTACTGTGATTTCCTTCCAGGCACTGGTCTTACCCTTATGCTTTGGGAATTTTGTGCTGCAGTGTAGCCTTAGGTTAAACGAGTGTTAATTTTCTTCCTCTGTTCCTCATTGTGTGTTAATGCCATAGTGTGTTTAGCAAAAGAAAGAGCTCCAGAGTTATATCCTGTATCAGGGACTGTAGCGATAGGACAAGGGGTGATGGGACACAGGCGAAGTTCAGGTTAGATCTAAGCAAGAAGCTCTTTACTGCGAGGGCGCTGAGGAGCTGGTACAAGGGGCCCAGAGTAGCGGTGAATGCTCCATTGCTGACAGAGTTCAAGGCCAGGTTGGACAGAGCCTTGGGTGTGAGGCATCCTTGCCTGTGGCAGGGGGTTGGAACTGGATGATCTTTAGGTCCTTTCCAACCTAAGCCGTTCTATGATTCTATATGAACCACTTCCTTGGGAGCAAAGACTTGGCAAATCCTGTTGCTCAGTATCTTCCCTGCAATCAGTGAATCCATGCTTTTCTGAAACCCTCTGTGGGTCTAGATGCGTGGTCAATCCTGTGTGCAAACAAAATGTTTGTAAATCTGGGAGGACAAGCTTTGCATCCTAGATGACCTACAGCTTAGTATGTTCAGACCAGGATCTTTGTGCTTGCCACTTAATGTATATTGGAGAGGAATTGTTCTCTTGATCACTGGGTGCTATTACAGATTCAGTGGCTTTAGATCTGTTCTGTGCCATATTTCTTAGCCACTCAAATCCCTCTTAGTTGAGCCTGGCTTTAGGGTCTCTGTGCCCCAAGCATTGCTTTTCTTTCCTTAGCTATGTCCCTTGGCCTAACAAAATTCCCCACTTTCCCCAAATATGCCTCATGTGAAAAGACGTATGTTAAACCCCCAAATGAAACAGCTACAGGAGTAGGTTATTTACAAGAGGTCTTTTACTTTTCTTGTGTGCTAACTTGGGTTTCCTTGAACTGCCTGCTCTGGCTTCTTGCTCAATATTTGTATTGTTTTGCTGAGAGGAAGGAGGGTGAAAATCATTGGAATTGCACCCTCGGGCAGGTAACAATTCAGTTCTTTTCATGAAGGGAGTGTAAAGTGAGACTGTTCTCCACTTAATTAGTTTTGTGCGAGTGATGTGTAAGGCAAGGTCAGCGCTAAGGGAAGAAAGGGCTGGCATGGATTGAACGCTGCTTACGTTGTTTGAATAATTAGAGCATCGCTCTGAGGTGGGAGGGAGCAGAGGGACCGAACTGAAGTGAGAAGAAGAGAGATTCCTGAAATAGCAATTGGATTGCCATTGGTCTGGGTTGCCTCACGCGCACACCGTTCCAGACCGACGAAATCCATACTGGTGGTGGCTCATTACCTCTGATGCTGTGGTTGTGATTGTAGCTGAAATGAAGGTGTATTTATAGAGATTACTCTGTTCTGTGGCCCCAGTAATCTCTAGATGCTTTTCAGCTGAGGTTTGACATAACTGATATAAGGCTCAGTTTGTAGCTTTAAGAATAAATTGCTTAACCAGTGCATGGTATTTTTTATGTGCGTTTAGTTACCACCCAATTTAGGACAAATGTTTTTTGTCTTAGTGGGATTGGATCACATTTAGGTATCCTGTAATCCTTATCTGACCTGAGTGGTCCATGGGCACTAGCTGGCTTCTGTAAAGTGATGGATTCATCTCTGTTCATGGCTCTTGGGTGCCAGCACAGGGAACCTAATAGTATTGCAGAACTGCTCTAGCAGGCTTCTGTCTCCCTGTTCATGTGAGCTTTAACAAATGGGACTGGCAATGCAGATGTGGAATTCCGTCAGCAGTGATGGTAGAAACCATGGGGTTATTTCTCTGATCTTTTTCCTCTTCCATCCCCTTGATACATACTGTGCCAAGAGGGAAAATACTCGTGTGTTTGGTTGCTGCTGACACCCACCCAGCCGCAATCTTGCTCACCTTCCTCAACAGGACAGGGGGAGATGATGGGATGGAAAAGCTCATGGGTTGAGATGATAAAGATGGGGAGATCACTTATTAATTACAGTCATGGGCAAAACAACCTTGGCTTGGGAATAGTTCATTTATTGCCAATTAAGATAGAGTTGGTGAGAAATAAAGACAAAACCTAAACCACCTTCCCCATTCCCCTTCCTTTTCCCCAGGCTCAGCTTCACTCCTTCATTCCCAACCCCTGTACCTCCTTCCCCTGCTCCAGCATTGAGCAGGGGTGGGAAAGGGGCAGTGGGCAGTCCTTAGGAGTTCCCCTCAGCCATTCCTTTCTTCTCAGGCTTTTTCCCTACCTTTACCCCTATTCCCATCCTTCCCATGAGCTGCGGTCCTTCATGATAAACTTACTCCAGTGAGGGCTTTCCATGGGCTTTGATTCCCTCAGGAAATATTCACCTGCTCCAGCCTAGAGTCCTCCATGTGCTCCCTAGGTCTCCAGCCTGGATTTCTCCATGTCTCCCTAGGTCTCCAGCCTGGATTTCTCCATGTGCTCCCTAGGTCTCCAACCTGCTTAATTGCACTTCTTGTTAGAATGGGCCAATTGAAAGGGATTGAGCAGAAAATTCCTTCTTTCTCCTGGAAGCAGGTGGCCATTCCTGTTGTGTCAGCAGTCCCTCCTGCGACTTCAGCTCCTCATGCAAGAGCAGCAGGCGATGGCCATGAGCTCTCCAGTGCCAAGAGGTTCACACAGGTTTGATTCATACGCTTCATTTCGTTATAGTTTAGGAGTTCTGAGTGGTTCTCCCCTGCCCCCCATCACCGGTATCTGCAAATCCAGGGGTAGTTAGCACTCATTTGGGTTTGCTTGCCTTTTTCTGTTTGTTTTGTTGGTTTTCCTCATGTTTCAGAAGCATTCCTGATTTTTGTTTAATGAAAGGAAAAAAGTGCTGCAGCTGGGTTTTTTTTTTACATAAAATAAGGAAGACTCAATGATAACAAAGTATGAAAGAACCAGAATGGAAAGCTGAACGGGAGAGGGGCAGGGAAGACATCTGGGAGAAGAGAGCATAGCGGGATGAGCTCCAAGTGACCTGAAGCACATCATCTGCTTAGGCCTGGCTTCAAGCACTCTCTTACCTGCCCAGCAGACACACAAGCAGAGAGCGTTGTTCTGATTCTGCTTTCCCAGCCATGTTTTCAGGAGTTCTCAAAATCCAAGAACGTGGTAGCACTTTTGTCCCCCTTTGCCTCTCTGTGTGGTTCACTAGCCCTGGCTGCAATGGTTGTCTGAGTAACTTAGGCTTGATATACTTCCACGCATTGTCATTGTGCTGTCAGATTGCTGATGCAGAAATGTGGTTTTTAACCTTAGGTTTTACATCTGCTATGATTTTCTGGCTACAGCTATCTTTAATGTTCAATATACAACGTCCCTATGTTGCTCTTACAGCTCAATCTGCCCAAGCTGCGCTACAATGCTGCCTTGAAAATGTTTAATGTTTTAATTGTAATCGTACACAGTGCTCCAAGCTGCTGTCACTTAGGCTTTGTTCCTCTGAGTGCTGCAAGAGAATAAGAAACTATGATAGAGCCAATTGCCACTGCAAGCCATTGTCACTTCTTATGGGGTGCAGAAGAATACCCGACCCGTGAAAGTCTCTTTTTCTAGGGAAATAAAGACGTGGTGGTATTTTGGGGAGTTGGAATATTGGTGGGAATTGCAGGTGTTTGTGCTTCCTGAGGGGATCGTGGTTTGTAATGGTTTGGGACCATCACGTAGGTGCTCCCTCCTACCCTCGCAGCAGATGTTGAAGTCTTATTTCTCCTCACTGTAAATAGAAGAGAGGTCTCTGCAACCATGATGATTTACAATCAGTGTAGGTTTGTCATGTGCTCTACTTTACGTTGGCTTCTCATCTTGCATACTAGTGACTGACGTTCAGAGCCTGCCAAAAATAGCTGTTTTGAAGTGATTGGGCAAGGAGGACTGGAACAGCTTTGATTTGCTGGCCTTATTTACTCTTCTTCCCCCTTTGCCCTGTGTTTGCTTTCTGAAGACAGGATATTATTTTTCTTTCTTTATTTTGGTGGAAGTCAATAGAAGGTGGTAAAAGTGAAATAAGTCAAAAGGGCAAGTCTCTTGATGCCCTAACGGGGAGGCTACAGCAGCGAAAGGCTATGATGCAACTCCGAGGAGCTGAGCAAAGTTTTCTTGGATGAAGTGTGAGCTGTTGCTGTTCCACTCCAGTGTCAGGATACTTCCTGGTCAGGGAGGCTGATAAAGCAGTAAGTCTGGTTTAGTGTTGGAGTTTGGTTGTTATCTGACCTGTTGAGCTTATGGGCTTGTTGCTTGGCCACTGGGAAGCTGCATTGTTGGTTTCTTGGGCTGAAAGAGGAGGTTTGGGTGTTCTTGTTTGGTTGGTTTGGGGTTGTTCTGGTTTTGGTGGTTTTGCTGTTGGGTTTTTCCTTTTTCAAAGTATCAGTGCAGAAAACCAATTGTCAAGTTCTGGTTTTATAGTTGTCTTTGGGAGGAATTTCTATCTTATGATTTCTGGGTTATTAGGAGGAACACACTGGTATAAGTAATGGTCTTTCCATGTAGGGTATCCAAGTGATAGTTGGTGGAAAGGAGTAAAACCTTTGTGGTTATTCATGCACTAACTCGTGTACAAGGAGAGAACAGCACAGAGGACAGGAGGAAGGTAAAACTGTGTTTTTTCCTAGTAGTGCCTTGAAGATCTTGCTTAGGACACTGCCGTAGCAACAGTGAATGTAGAAGAGAGCAGGGTTATGTAGAGCTGTGCAAATTGCCAATTCTGTTTCAAGGCAACTTTCAGGATTTAAACATTTGTATTTATTCCCCCATTGGGACACAAGCAAAACTTCTCAACAGGAAAAAGCAGCATGCCAGAGTTATTTTAAGGTGAAAGACCTGTCAGGCTTTCCATCTGCGTCCTTCTTCCACCCTTGGTCTGAGAAGCCCTCCAGTCAAAACAGGGATGTTTCTGCAAGAGCATGATCAGGAAAATTGGTTAGGCACTGCTGAACAACAGCAGGAGCAGGTTTTGGAATGTAAAGGCTTAAAAGCACAACCCTACGGTTTCAAGACAGGGGTGTGGAGGATGGCAGGAAGCTTTGCAGTGAGGCAGGGAGGGTTTGTATATAGCCTTTGGGACTGGAAGTGTCTTGGCTTTATTTCACTGCACACTGTCTGGTGAAGGATGAACTTTGAATTGCTTTGTGATTTCTGGAAGGAAGAAGGGATGCTGGGGTGAGAATGCAAGGGGGAAAGAGTGTGATGGAGTGGTAGGAGAAAGCAAACCCCATGAAACTTCAAACGATAGAAAATTAGCTTTGAAAAGGCTCTGGAGAGCACGAGGAAGCTGAAAAATCTAATGGAAGAGGGGATATTATGGGCATAATTTATCACTGTTTCTGGGAGTGTAATAATAGCCTGGCTATGTATTTTCTCCCTGCAGAGTGCGGATTTATGAGGACCAGTAAGAAGCAATGGGGGTAGCTGAGGCAGGATGCAATCAGTGAAAAGAGTTCCAATGGTGCCAGGGTCAAGGGAGATGAAGGTAGCAATGGCACAAAGATGGAGATAGAGAGGCACAAGGAGAAAAAGGAGCTTATGAATTTCTTGTAGCTGCAGGGCTGAAGATACGGGTTTATCATCACTGTTGGCAGGAGCTGGCAGAACCATTAGCTCTTGAGCCACTGAAGCTGTTGCAAACACTGAGCATATAAAAAGAAACACCCTTGCATACCACGTTAACTTGATGAGCTGATTGCCTAAGTAGGTTTTCCACCAGCTGGGTGTCTTGCAGGTTGTCAGAAAAGCACCCAAAATGTAAAGCACCAGGAGAGGCTGAACTTTGAATCAAGAGAGACACAACTGGGCTTGCAAATACAAGAAATGAATTACTGAATTGCCACGTTGAAAACAGAAGAAAGGAATGCAATGGGCTGGGCAGTCAGAGGTCAAGGATCTAAGAAATCTTCTATCACTTGGTCTGATTTTTTTCCCCCTTTCAATGTACTAAACTGTGAGTGTCTTTGTGTTGCTACTTAAAATCAGTGTCCTAAAATTGGTTCAAACACACAGGAATGAAACTGTTTGTTTAAAGGAAGCCTTCAAATCATCTTCCTTGTATGCTTGAATTTCCCAGAGTCTGGCTCTCCATTAGCATTAAAGTTAAGTAAATCTACCCTGAACTCACACCACGCGTTGGGACAAAGTGCTACCCCTAACAACCAGTCCTGTGACAGCCCACATGATGCACCAGTGTCAGTGAGCCTTGTAACCCCCAAAAGTGAAGTCTGGAATTATTGTGTTTGACAACTGAAATCACTGCAAAAAGCCTTGGCAATCTGTCCTGCCAGGTGCTAAGCATCTCTGCTTGTCATTTACCCAAAACCTGTCAGTGCTCTGGTTTGGGCCCCGTATCAGTGACGGTCACATATTCCTGTCATGTCTTGTTCCCACTGTTGCAAATTCCTACGTTAAATGTATTTCTGAAGCAGTACGAGGGAGACTCATAGTCCTCACTGAGTGACAAAAGGCTTATAAAAGAAACCAAGAAAACATAGCAGACTTTCATCCCTGTCATTCAAAGGTGTATGAATGAGCTGCTTGCCAAGGTAGTGCCTGTCACTAAGAGAAGAGAAAGCATCACTCTTCTTTCATGAAGTTCTTAGAACTGTTGCTGTTAATTCGTCAGCAAATTATTATGCTCCATGTGAAACGATTCCCCTATTCTTTCATGCACCTTCTCTTAAAGTGCTTTGGCTTCCTCTGTAGGATCTCTAATTACTGCTTTTGTTAGGGCTTTCAGCGTTTAAAGCTATCACTGAGCACGGGGCATGTGTTTGAATAGAAGACTTTGATGGCTCATCTGTGGTTATTTGGGTGACACCTTATAGAGAACAACTTGAACCAGTGTTGTCTTGCCAGTTTAGACTGAAACACTGATCAGTATCAGTCTTGCTCAACAATATCCTTGGTGTGGGAGAGTTATTGCCTTGCATTTCATGGTGCTGACTGCTGTTGTGATGAATATTTTACACGTTTGGTCTCTTCATTTTTTTTTCTTCCTTTAGAAAGGGGAGCATTTTTATGTTGAATCAATGCTGGGTTTTAAAATAAGCCTGAAGCTGGCTAGAATAAACCATGGATTTTGAAGTGAGGCTTGATTCTGTGATACGGGATATGTGTGTAGGATGAATTGCTATGATAGTCCCAGCAAATTTAATAGAGACTGATGTATTTAACACAAATAGATTTGGCTCCTGAAATCTGACCTTGGAAATCAGCAGAAAACCCTGTTGGTGAATAAAAGGTAGCGGAATCCTGTGTTTAGCTTGCATCTCCAAAGATCGCCTTGCGGATGCTGCAACTGGAACGGTGTGGTATGATGTTTTACAGTGTGCTGTGCTGGATGGCCTTGGAGGTGGCTGCTGCTTCTCCAGCTCCACTGTGTTATGGTAGTTTGTGCTACAACATTTGGCTTTGGGAATTAAAGTATTGAAAGTGAATAATTTGGTCTCCTCCATCCTCTTCATCTTCATCTCTTCCTTATTTGTGTTTTACTTTTGTCCACAATTATTGACTCTCAAAGGTCTTGAAAGATGATCAGTGCCTTGATACACACAGTGGGAATAGTCATTAAAAGGTGGTGGCATCCATTTTTGACCTTGTCTGTTTATGGTCTATTGTGAGGTGTCCCTGCCCATGGGAGGGGGTTGGAACTGGATGATCTTAAGGTCCTTTCCAACCCAAACCGTTCTATGATTCTATTACCACCACAGTGTCTGGAAATGTTAGGTTAACGTGCGGTTCCTAACCAGTATTCAGATTTATAGTATGCTAGAGGATGTCTGTTTTACCATGTAGAGAGAACAGCTCATGCTTTATAAATCCAAGCTAATACTACTGTGATCAGTGTAAGTTTATTGCCAGATAAATAAGACCTTTATGTGGAACATGACTATACTTGTAGGCTTAATACCCTGGCTGCACTGATATGAGAAATCAGTGGGTTGACTGATGATTAGGCCCCGCTCACACAGCAGTTTGAAGCTCAAATGGAACTGTGGGGTGAAACCAGATCCGCCTTTGGTTTGAACTTTTAAATCTCATTGCAGTGAAGCGGGCTGCCCTCCTCTGCCCAGCTTTATTTTCCAAGATGTAATTACTCCCTGCTCACTGACTTGAGTAAATCAATTAAAACTCCATGTGTGTTACAAGGCTTTGACGTAAGCTGATGGATCAGGACATGCAGCATAGGAGAGCCATGGGGCAGATTTTAAAGCAGAAGACTGAAACTTCATGAGTTTTCTTTTGATGAGCCATGGTGGTAGCTAACTTGTGCAGTAACAGGCTTTTCGCTGGGTGCTGGGGTATTAAGCGCTCCGCTTGTACTCAGGTTAGTCTTTTATCAGCCTTTCCTATAGGAAATGGGTCGTGTCTTGGTCCTTTCCCTTCATTTGGAGGAGAGGTTTAGGTTAAGAGAACCACAACCTGCAAAGACTTGTGGTTGTCCACCTCTTCCAGTAGGCTGCTATGGTTCATGAATTATTTATTATCTTGGCTACCTCTGGAAACTGGTCCCTTTTTGAGTTTCTCTGCCTCTGAGGGATGCTGTCCACAAGCGGAGATGGGATGGCAAACATGTAAATCCTTCCTGTTCTCCTTTAAGGGCCTTATAAATCAGAAGGACCTACTTTTGATCAGCCTAAAGCACTGGAGGCAAACAGCAAGAACAGTGGGCACCTTGCCAGTTGTTCCTGCAAGGAAAAGTTCCTCCTTTATCCTCAAAGCGGGCAATTGGTTCTACTGCAGTGTCTCAACACAGGGCTGGGCAGGGGAATGGCTGCTTGTACCACCAGAGCAAGCACATGAGGGTGAGGAGAGGCAGGAAAATCAGCTTCTGTTAAGGAGCAAACCTTCCAGTTCATCACTTCATGGTATTTTTAGAAGTGTAATAGTTTCTTGCCTGTGCTTTTCTTCCCCAGAAACACAATATCTTTGCTCAAGCTACATATGAACTATTGGGAATGGATGAGTTGTTTGTGATCCTGAATCTGAAGCGATGGGAAGTATTGCTTGCTGCAAGCTCTGCTCTTTCAGACCCAGAGGAAGAGCTGACGAAAAGCAGTATTGCCAAATCTTATTTTTAGCTCCTGTCCTATGGGGATTTGTTGTTTTTTGATCATTTGGTGGTTTTAAGATCTGGACCGCTCCTGTTGGGGTGTTCAGAAGAGCGTCATGCTGCAGGTTTGGGTTTTTTCTGTCTATAATACTTGGTGATGCAGCCCGGTTGGCTAAATGCCCTGTGGCTGATGTATCCATGCTGTTGATGTGACTGCCACACTGCTCTTGTTGCAAGGTATCATGTAAAATAAGCACACTGCCCTGGGCAAAACTAATTTCTTGGTATTGATGTAGTTGCTGCATTCTCTCCTCCAGTCCATTGCTGTTGTCACACTGACTACATTGTGTTGTCCTGGATCAAGCCAGCTGAGGTGATTCTGTAACGTAGATAGCATAGATATGCAGGGTGTCCTCCATAGACTTATCCCATGGCTTGGTGTAGCACTTCCCAAACTGGTGGGATATTTGTGGTTGGTTTGGAGTTAGTTCCTAGCACGGCTGCTCTGCTCGGTTAGGTTAGGACTTGCCTTCCACAAAGCTTCTGTAGTGCTCTGTGCAAGGTCTTTTCCTCACATGCTCATTGAAATGAAAACATTTGGCTTAAAGCGCTTCCTACAGAAAGTTCTTTACTGACCGTGTGTCCATGTATCTTTATTTTTTGGCTTCCCTTTATGTTTTCCTCTTCTCCTCCTGTTTTTTTCTTGCTCTGGTCCAGGCTTGCTGTCAGTTGATACAAATCCTGTGCCCACAGTGTGGACCCAGCTCTCTTGTCTTTGCTCCTATTACTCTTAACGCCACCCTCCATCCCCTTGAGCCTTTCCCCTCGTCATACCGCCAGCTAAATCGAAATCTAACTGCGGCTCTGCTTGAGCAGTGTTTTGCCTGAGGTGCTCACAATTGACTCGAACTGACTCAATCATGATTTTAATTGGCTTGATTTTTGCTATTGGCCTAAGGAATAAAAAGAGCTATTTTAGTTCTTCTTCATCCTTGGTCAGTTTTATTAATCCATCCGTGGCTTTAATAACCTCAAAGACTTTCAGCATGGAGATGTAAGCGTTTCGGAGTGATGCTGGTGCACCAGTGGCCCTTGGTTTCTAGTGGGCAACAATATTCCTGTTTGGTCATGCAGAAAATTGCCAGTTTGAGGGGACATGGCACCTATTGATTACTGCAAGGAGTAATTTTTCAGGAGGTTGTTGTTTCAGTTGTACTGTCTGTGATCTTTTTCTCCTTGGGCTGCTGATCCTTGCTTTTAGAACCCACGGAGGATCGTTCAGCGCCTGTAACCGCAGAGATGAGCGATGACATGTGTTTGTGCTGCTTTGCTGTGGGTCCAGAGTAGTCAGTTGGCTTTAATTTTTAATGCTTTGATTCTTTGGCAAACACCGGGGGTGCTGAAACTACTCACTCATGCAAAATATGAATTATGCATGCAGACAGGTTTGGTGCCTGAAGGCATTTTCACAGGGTGTGTTCCTTCAGGCACGTAGTTTAAAGAACCTAGACTCCTTAGGCTTGCACATCTCTACAGCAAAAGGACAGATAACCTTCTCTAAGGGTCCCTATGAAGACAGGCTGAGGAAGTTGGGGCTGTTCAGCCTGGAGAAGAGAAGCTGCATGGAGACCTCATAGCAGCCTTCCGGTATCTGAAGGGGGCCTATAGGGATGCTGGGGAGGGACTCTTCATCAGGGACTGCAGTGACAGGACAAGGGGTGATGGGTTCAAACTGAAACAGGGGAAGTTTAGATTGGATCTAAGGAGGAAATTCTTTCCTGTTAGGGTGGTGAGGCACTGGAATGGGTTGCCCAGGGAGGTTGTGAGTGCTCCATCCCTGGCGGTGTTCAAGGTCAGGTTGGATGAAGCCTTGGGTGGGATGGTTTAGTGTGAGGTGTCCCTGCCCATGGCAGGGGGGTTGGAACTGGATGATCTTGAGGTCCTTTCCAACCCGAACTGTTCTATGATTCTATATAGGCTCTCTGCAGTCTGTTACCCACTCCTGCTGCCCCAGCTGTAGCTCACTGTTCTCTTGGCTGGGCTGATACAAGTTGAATAGCAGTGTGAATTGTTCGAATATCAATACCACCACCTTGAGCAGCAGATCTGAATTAAACATGCACAAGCAGCTCTGGCTTGCTGACCATAAGGTCCAGTTAGGTGCAAACTTTGGCTGCCCCATGCCTGATGGCTTCAATGTCTCTACAGTTCTAGGTTGGGTTTGTTGCACTGCAGTGATTTAAGCCTGTACGAGATATGATCAATACCAAAGGCGATTCAGGCACTGGTTAGTTGGGAGTTTTATGTCCTTCATTTCCATCAGACATAGTTGTTCAGTTATATTATCTGCTAATTGTATTTCTGAACGGTTTCTTGCAGAGGCCTCTGACTGGGTGCTCCTGATATGAAAGCTGCATTATTTTCTAGGGGAGATAAGTTGGTGACTTACTGAGCTCAGCTCTTGCTGGCTGCTGTTGGCCTCTGTGCTGAAACTTCAGTTTTAGTGGGTAGAGCTTTTCTGCAGTTTCCATTATGAAAGAGGTGTTTACTGGAAGGCTTTTCCTTGGAAGGAGATGAATTGGTTGTGATTATTTCTTTCCCCTATCCCAAGTTATTTAAAACCCATAACTGGTCAAGGTGGTTTTGGTGGTACTCAAAAGCACCAAACGGAAATAGCTATGATCCAGGCAGTCCATTATTAGGATCTTCTGAATCAGAAAACCATGTCTCTCTGGAAAACACATCACTTTGAAACGCAAATCCCGCTGGCTGGTGCTGGCCTTTGGGTTTTAGAGGTGGGGGAGTTTGTGCTTTCCTGTCATGTGAAGAGCACCTTCTTTCACAGCCTCATCAGCAGGAGTATGAGCCCTTTCTATAAGTGGTGATGAGGCTGAAGAAGGTTGCTCTTGTGATGTTAATGGACTGAAATGGAGGATGAGAGGCCTTGACTGTCACAGACAGGGTCTGTGAGCTGGTATGACACTCAGCTTTGAATGATGGTTGAACACCACAGAATGCTGATGGTGCTGAGGCTCCTGGGACATCATAGGCAGGACCCACTTCTCCACTAAAAGTTTATTTCTTTTTCCTGCATCAATATTGATGAATAATAAGGATTACTATGAAGCTTAGGGTGAGGGGTATTTATAGGAGATGTGGGTGAGAATAAAACTGGGTGTAAATGTGATGTCCAGGGCAGTTAGCAGATCTGGTGCTGTGGTGCAGAAAATACTGTGTGTGCTGGGGTACTGCTGTGGGTATCCTGTATTCTGGTTAGTTTTATTCACCTTTTGAATCACCAGGGGTTTGGTAACTGTCAGAGGGAAGATGATGGGTAACAGTGGGTGGTCCCCTGTGGCTTGGTCCAGGTGTTTCTGGCCCTGCCATCCCCATAGAAGGTAGTGTGGACAAGGGCTCTGCCTATGGGAAGGGGTGTTTTGCCTGGGTGCTGCTCAGTCCATTTGTTTGGTGTGGAAAGCTTTCATCTCTAGCTAATCTTCTGTGGTTCGTTCTGAATCCAAGTTAACAGGTTTCTTCAAGGAGGAACTGGGCAAATAGGCAGTAGTATAGAGGGAGTATAGTGAGATGATTTGTTAGTCCTCTCTGATCTGAAGTAGTAATGCTAAAACCCCCTGTGAATCTCTGCATAGCCTATCATAAATGACATTTTAAACAGTACTTATCCAAAGCCCAAAAGATTATTGCACACTGGGCCCTCTGCCTGAGAACAACAGGTATAATGTAAATGAAACCCTTCTGATCAGATTTATCTTTCAGCCTTTTTATCTCACAAAGGTGAAGAGCTGGCCAGAAGAGCTTTATTGTAGTTGAGTGTCATCCTGACTCCAAAGTTCATAGCTTTTAAATTGCTACCAAAACGTACCTGTACTTCAGAGGGTTGCTGAGCTTTTGGTTTTGTGTTTTTTATAAACTAGGGACACGCATGTTTTGTGGTCAGGGTACTCAAAGTCATTACATCCATATGCTGAATGAGCCAGTATCCCGCGCTTTGGTTTGGAGCAAAAGGGATGGTGGAGTGTATTCCTGCACTATGTACTTCGAGTTGTCTTCAAAACCATTAAGTCGTTTTTCAGTGTAATGCACATAAAGTGTGAAAGCTGTCCTTAATTGAATAGTAGCTGTTTAATATTTAGTATTTCAGGGTTTTTTTCTTTGCTTCATGTGCAGGGGCACACTGAAAGCAGATCCCCAGAAGACTGGGTTTTCCAGGCTGCTTAGCTAAGTAGATTCTCCTCATTAATAACGAGGTCTGCACAACCTGGTGCTTCTCATTTCAGTACAAAAACTTCTCAATAACCATATGCGTCCTCAAACTGTCTTTATTCTTTATATTGGTGGTTATGCAAGGAAATCTGTCTACGCTACCCCAACTGCTCATTTCCTCTGTGTGTTTTCCCGTTGAGGTGGTGCTGTTAAACAGTGAGGTACTGAGGATGCTTCTCCACAGATCAGGATTAGCTGAACAATATCTGCGGCTTGAGCACTGAGCAGGCAGGCAGTCTTGAAAGGAAACCATGGGAGGAGAGCTGTGCAGTTAACTGCTGGCATTCAGCTGGGCAACACAGGCTCAGGGTTATGCAGTTGCTGCTCCTCGCTGGCTATCTTATGTGTGTGTCTCTCCTGAAAATGCTTCTGGGCATCTTTTAAAATAGCATCTCTCTGCCCCTGAATATGTTTAGAAAAGCTTAGCTGCTGGAGAATCTTAGCATGAAATCTTAGTGCTTTTCTTTGGAAGGGGGACATTAGGTAGGTATACCTTAGAAAGGCACTTATATTCTTTTCTAGTACTATCACGTGTTCATTACATCCTTTTCTGGGAACCAGTCTCCCTGTGAAGTGCATATAATGGTGGTGGGGTTTTCTTTTGTCCTCGGTTTAGTGAGCTCGGGCTTTACTTGTCCAAGGTTTTCTTTTTCCTTTCCTGGTGAATACGCTTGGGCTAAATCCTCAAGTTCCCGGTACTGTCTCCGTGATGGAGTTGCTCTGTAAATACACTGTATTTACCTGGCTATTGGATGTTTCTTGCGTGATTGTAGTCCTTTTGACTCTTAGGTGGTTGCAAGGAAAACAGAAGGGAAAGAGATGAACTGCTCCTCAGCAAATGCCTGTGAGTTGTTAAATGACAACTGTAAGGCAGAAAGTTGAGGCAGACCAAGAACACAGAGATATATAAACTCTCGTCTTTGACAGGAGAGCCCCTACACACACAGCTTTGGTGATTCTTATTCCTAAGCAACTTTATTCTTATTCCAAAATTAGTATTTCTGTGGGTTTTGTTGCTTTATAGCAATGAATTTGGATTTTGAAGACTAATCGTGCTGGGGAAGGCCTGCACATGTACAGGACCTACCCAGACAATTGGATGCAGAGGTACCCCCTGTAGAATGGAGCATCTGCAGTTCAGATCAGGATGCTCTGTGTTTGTGACCCCAGCTGTGAATGGGCTGGCACATCTGCAAGGCAGAACACAGCAGTCACTGCCTCGGTACCTGGAGGCTGTCTGTCAGCTGGCTGCTGTGTCCTATGGCTGAGATCTTCCTCTAACTCAAATATACGGTTCCTGTTTTGAGAGGAGCTGGCTCTTGCTGGCAGCATTCTGCAGTGTGATGTGTGGTGCAGTGCAGATACACCCCGAAAGGTGCCAGGAAAGCAAAGTGACACAGGTACTGTTGGTCTCCTGAAAACAGAGAGATGCACTTCAGAATTTCTCCTCAAGCAAACCCTCTTGCATCGAAATACCAAGTTTTTCAGCAGTGCATCAAGCAATGGGGTCTCTGTGCCTGTGACACCGCTTGATAAGGGCACAAGTAAGGTTTTTGTCCTATGAATCACAGCATCATTATGGAATGGGTTGTGTTGGAAGGGACCTCAAAGCTCCTCCAGCTCCAACCCCTGCCAAGGCAGGGACCCCTTCCACTGGAGCAGCTTGCTCCAAGCCCCTGTGTCCAACCTGGCCTTGAGCACTGCCAGGGATGGGGCAGCCACAGCTTCTCTGGGCACCCTGTGCCAGCGCCTCAGCACCCTCACAGGGAAGAGCTTCTGCCTAAGAGCTCAGCTCAGTCTCCCCTCGGGCAGGTTCAAGCCATTCCCCTTGGCCTGTCCCTACAGGCCCTTGTCCCAAGCCCCTCTCCAGGTTTCCTGCAGCCCCTTTAGGCACTGGAGCTGCTCTCAGGTCTCCCCTTCAGGAGCCTTCTCTTCTCCAATGCTCTCAGCCTTTCATGAGCTGTCTCTGGTCCTTCAAACACACCAGAAAACAGAATAAAAAGAGACTTTTGGGCAAGTAGCTCTTACAGAGACGAGCACCTGGCACAAGAAAGGAGAGGGAGGGAAGTGGTGCCCAGTGAATGAATATCTCTGGCTATTCACTGGTCCATGGGTCCCTTAGAAGCAGTGCCCTGAAGTTAAATCGGAGCTGGCTTTGCACCAGGCTGTGTACTGCACATCAACACCAGCTTCCAGGTGGATTTGCACACGCCAGCTGATCCCAGGGTGTCCCTCTGGAATTTCTTGGGTATTTTCACACTGTCTTCAGACCTGCTGTTGAGAGGCTGTCATGGGTGTGAGTGTCCTTGGTAATCAGGAGAGCTCGAGAGCTGGTGCAGGCTGACCAAATCCAGCCTTTTCCCTGGCCTAAACAGGGAGCCTCAGCTCCAGGAAATCCTGTGCCCTTGGCGTCAGTGTGCTTTTGGGATCTATTATCTTCCCAGCTCACTTCTTGCTGATCCGTTTCCTCAGGTCCTACCTCCTTGCCCCACAGCTGCCAACCTTCCTCATCTCTCCTCCTCAATGCCCTCCTTCCCTCCACAGCTCACCATCCCTTCCCTAAAGTTGCCTAAATGAATAACATCTTTAGGTTAATTAAAAGCAATTGTCTCTAACCTGTGTTTAGCTTGGAGTTTGCTTTGTCAGATCTGGCAAAGGGATTGTGTGACAAAGGCTTTTCCAGTCTTCCCTAGTAAATTAGTCGAATAGATGACATAGTCCTTTGCTTCTGTCCTTAAACCACTGTGGCTGTAACAGTGCTGCACTTGTAGGCATTCGTTTGTCTGACTGTGAGCAGAACAGGCCCATAACTGATGCAATTCAGTGCTTTTCACTTAATTTCTTACACTTATGCTGGTTAATTAGAACTTCTGAGAGAGCTTTTAGTTGTTATAGATACGCAGGTGCCTCGCTGTTTGTCCGTAGTCCTGCGTTACAACATCTTCAATCATCAGCCCTAATGTCTGCATGTTAATTACTCCTTTTGTGAGATGAGGTTGGCAAATGAATCTTCATCAAGCAACTGATGAGGACATCTGTGACTTTGTAATTTAAAAGTAAGGTTAATAAGGCCAGCTCCTGGTGGGAATCGACTGGTGGGCTTTGTTGCGAAGGTAATGAGGCTGGCTTTCCAGTTTGCATGCCTCTGCTTTTAAAGGTGGGGTAAATCAGTAACCAGAAGCAGATGGGAAGGATGTTATCCACTCTGTAGATGTTATTTACATCTGTGTAGAATAAACAAATCACACTAGAAATCCAGGTGTGCACCTTCTGCAACGAAGAGTTAGAAAGGCTTGTTCTCTTCCCGGTGGTGATGCTGTTGTTATGTGTTGTTATGTGTGTGGGGCTGGTATTACAGAGCGCCTTCTGTAACTGTGATGCTGTCTTAGGGCTTTCATCAGACACATTTGCTGTTCTCTGCTGTTCTGTTACCACTCGTGGTTCACTTACGCAGGCTGATTTGGCATCTGAGCCTTGTGTTAATCTATGCACAGATGTCACTGTGGCCAGCGGCTGTGAGGCAACTGTCCAAGCCTGAGAAGACTGGAGTCCCATATGTTCTTGCTCTGTTTTTCCTTCGCAGAGGTATTAGAATGGTACCTCTTTCATAGCGGGTCCTTCAAAATAGCAGTGATTTGTATTCACAGGGAAAAGAAAGCCTAGGTGGGTTTATGTGACCTGTGTAGCTCATCTGACTTCAGGAAGACAGACCTGACCTGTTCGATGGAGCAGCAGCCCTCAAAGGTTGCCTCATTTCAGCCTGTTGTGTTCAGGAGTTAAGATAAACCTCAGTCTTGAGACCTGTACCCAAGTGTGTTCCTGGCAGGAGGGGGTATTTGCCCTTACAAAGAAGACAGTATGTTTCATGGTGAGCTTTGTATTTCATGCCTTGATTTAAGAACATCCCCTCCATTTCTTATGCCCTTCTTATGGATGTTGAAGATCTTAATGGCAGTGTGGAAATGGTGTCCAGATGGTACTTCCTGGCGTTGGAGGGATTAAAAGATTGGCTGGAGCCACCTCTGCGCCTGAGCTGACTGCTGCAGACCCTGTCACCTGTAGCACCAACTTCCTAATCCAGGAATTGGAACTATCTGCCATGCTGGAATAGAATTCCTGCTAGGTTTTTAGTGCAGCAAATCATATTTTACTGTAAGTTATAGCTTTGCTGTTAATGGGAGTTACAGATACTCATTAACTTTGGGATAAATACTCCATTTTACTCTTGCAATTACAAGGCAGTATTAGTATATAATTTTAATCAGCTTTAATATAGAATGTTAAGAGAAATGAGCAGGATTTTAAATATAAATGGCACCCATTTAAATGGTAGCTCTTTACTGTATGATTAATAGTCTGTATGCCCTACATATTTTAGATTACATATAAATGCATTTTGTACACTGAGAGAAGTAATCAGAGGCAGAAGATGTCTTAAAGGTAATAAACCAAAAGTCAGTCATTACATTACTATGTTCATGTCCAAAGCCAGGTAAAGACAGAAAAAGAGAGAGATGTGAAGAGGTGGAGGGGAGAGGACAGGAAAACCAATTGGGATGAAAAACCAATTGTGATGATAACACAGAGTCAAAGTAATGCAGATCAGAAAAGTAAAATGCTTATGTTTATAGTAAAAGATAAGGTTGTTTTTAAACCTATTACACAGACCTACTGCTCCTCTCCATTGCCCATCTAGGAAAAAGCTCAATCTGGCACAGAACCATCTCTACAGCATACGGAGAAATATCTGAAATGAACGATATTTAGCCACAAAATGGGTCCTACGCTTCTTTGGTGTTTTAATGGTTTAAAATAGAAAGGGAGAAAGATCTTTTGGTTGGGCCCATATCATTAGGAAACTGGTTGTATGCCTTGCTAGTGACTAAGTGCTGCTCTAATGTCATTATGTAAAAGTAATGCAACTGCTAAGTAGTAGTATATGCAGATGTTTGTTTTACTTTGCATTGAGAAGTATGTGAGGTTAACAGGTTCATATCTTCCCATGGATTTTAGCTTCTGGTTCTTAGCATAATTATGAAGCTTAGCAGCTTCTGAAGCTGTTTTGACTTCAGGATGAGGCGCTGGAATACTTGCATTAACAGGGAAAATACACCTGGGATGATCAGTACCTTGTTGCAAAGCATTCGAGCTCAGAGTGCTGCGCACACCTGACTTTGCAGTAGTAGTGTCTTTGAAGCTGGCGGATAGAGACATAGGAAAAGACTTCCAGGAAGCTTGTTTGGCACAATCAAAGAACCTATTGGTAGATGTTCACCAATGGAAATGTCTGAGCAGTGGTTTTTATTGAGAGAATGCTGCCTTTCATCAACACTTGGTCCATAAGGCAGGAGTCTGTGGTTGGTGATTTGTACCTGCAGACATTTTCCGAGGTGCAAAACCATGTGTGAAGTTAAATTGTTTGAATTGCTCCAAACACTAGGAAATACAAGAGAATGATGCGAATGTATCCACGTAGCGCTCTGCTTCATAGCTGAGGTTATGTCTCCCTTGTTAGCTTGCGCTGCTGCACATTCCCCATAGCAGCGATTTTTAGCAAACACAAGGTGAAGTGTAAGCCCTTAGGCTTTTAGTTTTGTAGTTATAACAAATTACATTCAAGCCCTACGTTTGTTGAGAATGTGACATCTTAGTTTGGGTTCTTAAGGACAGCGCTGTGTGTGACCACAGTGCGTGCCAAATGTGTTCACCCATGTAAAGCTTCAACCGAGCCAAGTGCTGTTGGGTAAAGGAAAAGGACCCGGACTGGCACCTTCAGTGAAAGAGAGGAGCATCACACCTCAGCTCTTACATTCAGACCTGCCTGATGCGGCTGCATCCCTGAATCAGCACCACGTGTGTCCAGCCAGGCTAGGAAGTGTGGGAATGTGCACAGATACTGCAGACACTGGTAGGAGTGAGGTGCTGAGGGGCCGGAAAAAGTGACCAGTTGACAAGAATACAGTCGTCAGATCTACTGTATACAGAGCAATTTGTTTGGTATGTATGCTACGAAGCATTGTTAATCTAGATAAATGCTTTAATCTCATTTAAATCCATCGCGAAGCTCCTATGCTGACTTTAATGGGACTAACGCTTGTTTCATCACTAGTTCAGGATGTTTTTCTCCGAGCATGCGTGTGTGAGGAGGGAGTGGGGGATTAAAGCAGAGTATTAGGATTGGAAAACAAATGCACAAATACTTTAGTGTAAGAGGAAGAAACAGTCTTGTCTTCGCTATTGTGGGATAGGACTACTTACCTGCTTCCTTTGCCTGTGCCTTTTATGCTTCACCTGTATCTCAGCTGAGGAAAAGTTTGAATGCGGCTGTTTTCTGGCTCCTTCAGGAGCTGGATGCTGAATGCAGCTTTGGTCTGACCCAGCACGGCCGTTATATTTGAAGGGGTGTTACATGTGCCAGGGATTATTTCTCTCTTTTATAAACACCAGCGTGGGCCCTCAAAACCATGAGTAGTGATGGAGGAGTTTTAGCTTTTCATAGAATCATGGAATAGTTCGGGTTGGAAAGGACCTCAAGATCATCCAGTTCCAACCCCCCTGCCATGGGCAGGGACACCTCACACTAAACCATCCCACCCAAGGCTTCATCCAACCTGGCCTTGAACACTGCCAGGGATGGAGCACTCACAACCTCCCTGGGCAACCCATTCCAGTGCCTCATCACCCTAACAGGAAAGAATTTCCTCCTTATATCTAATCTAAACTTCCCCTGTTTCAGTTTTAACCCGTTACCCCTTGTCCTGTCACTACAGTCCCTGATGAAGAGTCCCTCCCCAGCATCCCTAGAGGCCCCCTTCAGAAACTGGAAGGCTGCTCTGAGGTTTTGGTGCTAAAAGGAGTTTTGGAAGCCAGTTTTTTGCTTTAAAAACAAACCAAACCACTAACCCTTCTGTAACCGGTGAGATCATGGCATCTGATGGAGGTGGGTCTGTCCCTGTAATGATAAAGACAGTCCAATGAAGACTTACGTCTTTCTCAAGAGCAAAATGTTTCCTTGTGCACTTAATTCATCCTTCTCTTTATGTTAGGTTATACCTGCTAAAAATCGTATGCTTACATGTATAATCAGCAAGTTACTCAGTTCTGTGTCTGTTGTGTATCAAAGCATCTTCCTTCTGTTCTGGCTGTGAGTGTAGCCAGTTTAAGTAGATGATCAAATGAATCAATTCTTAGGCTGTTACCCATGCTTAGCAGAGGTTTTGGGGAAAATGTGTCTTTGGGGCTTGAAGGAGTAAAGCAGAACATTGAATTGTGGTTGTTGGTAGAGACTGTTATATTGTGCAGTCATTGGTTGTCTCTTTGATGGAAATGAATGGCTTTTGGGCTCGACCTCTGGCTGGCTGAGGATGCATTTGTGTAGCAGTGATTTCGGATGCTAAGCTGGACAACTTGTACTGTAACACGGGAGCCAGCTCTGCGAGGTGAATGCTTCCTCTTCGCTGCTGAGCACTCCCTGCTCCAAATTAAGTTATGGGTTGGACTTGAAAAGATTATATGTGCACAGAGCAAGAAGCAGCCCCGGTAATTGACTGCTTTGCTTTGTTTAATTCTTGATTTAGTGAGACTGCTGAAGGGATGACTCGGTGAGCAGGGCTAAGATGTGATGTGGAAACACCATACATAGGATGAGTTGTCTCTTCTAATAGAATCTGATCTGAATATTTATTCCATAATTGATTTCCCCTGTAGGAAGAGCTACTTGTGCCCAAAGTATTGCAATTAAAAGAAGGGAGGGGGGAAGCAGTGCAGCCTGTGGCTGTGGGTGGGCTGATGACTTAAACAGGGGGGGTCATTTAATTTCCAGAAGGGCTGTGGTGTTACAGGACAAGTGCAGCTGAGCAAGTGTGAGTGTTTTATAGGAGACACGGTGCCTCGGAACCAAGTGCTGGTATGACTGAAAGGCAGCAAGCACCCGCAGTGTTAATGTACTGAATCGATTCTATCTTGAGGAGCACCTGGGGACAGCAGTGTGGCTTTTGTACTTCAGAATCGGTTTCGCTTATTAAGCTTCCAGAATTCTGGGAGGGTTTTTTGTGGGCTTGGGATGGGCCATGAAAAGAACTAAAAAACCCAACCAAAAAAACCCCAAAACAACAGAAAAACCCCAACAGAAAACCCCAACCCCCCCCAAACCCCCAACCCAAAACACAAACCAAACATCCCCACTCAACCCCCTCTTCCCACCCCTCCAACCCCCCCAAATAATCCTGAAAACAGGTGCCCGGAGTGTTTAAATGCAAGCATTTGCTTTTGCAGCATCTCTGAGGTTGTTCATACCAATAAACATAAATAAGGAGGTAAAAACCCTGCCTCTCCTGCACAAGGTTAATATTATTGTCTTAATACAATTTATTATGGAGCTCCTCTGCTCTGGAGCCAGGCTGAGAGAGCTGGGCTGGGTCAGCCTGAAGAAGAGAAGGCTCCTGAAGGGGAGACCTTAGAGCAGCTCCGGTGCCTAAAGGGGCTGCAGGAAACGTTTTAAAGGAATCTATCAGATTAAAATGGAAATAGCTTTCTTGTTCTGACTTCTCATAAACTTCATTTCCCCTTGCAGCAGAAAGCTTCTCCAATCCAAAAGACAGGCAGATCCCAAACCTGAGGTGGTGGCCCTAATGGGAACACGCTGCATCCCTGCCACCTCCTTCTGCCTTTGACACAAATACATCCTCAGCAACCACATGGGTGTGATAGTTCCAATAAAAAAGGGATATTTCAACAGGAAAAAGCCCCAAACCTAACAACTCCAACCAGAAGAGGCATCTCCTAACAGCTCATTGCCACAGAAAGCCTTTGTAATTGGAAGGAACGTGACTTGGGGATGTATTTGCCAATACCTAAAGGGAACCTCCAGGAAACCTGGAGAGGGGCTTTGGACAAGGGCCTGTAGGGCCAGGCCAAGGGGAATGGCTTGAACCTGCCCGAGGGGAGACTGAGCTGAGCTCTTAGGCAGAAGCTCTTCCCTGTGAGGGTGCTGAGGCGCTGGCACAGGGTGCCCAGAGAAGCTGTGGCTGCCCCATCCCTGGCAGTGCTCAAGGCCAGGTTGGACACAGGGGCTTGGAGCAAGCTGCTCCAGTGGAAGGGGTCCCTGCCCGTGGCAGGGGTTGGAGCTGGAGGAGCTTCGAGGTCCCTTCCAACACAAACCGTTTTGGGATTACGAAGAAACTCAGGGCAGTTGTGGAGAGCCAGGGACCAGCCATGGAGCCGCTGATGCGCAGCGTGCAGCAGCTGGTGCTGAGCTGCTGGGAAAGAGATGGTGGAGGAACAGTTTCCCTGTGTGCCATGGGGAGATCACAGGCAGTTACGGGGTCACTTGAAAGTACAGAGTGTAAAATTTATGTTGAGAGGGAGCTCGTGCTGTAGCCCCCAAAGACAGGAGTGATTCATGAGTAAATGAGGCCAGTGAATCAGGCCCTGCACATGCGACACTGCTGTGGGTGTTGTAGGAATGTGAAAATCAATGAATGGGACTTAGAGATGACTCAGAGGAACAAAGTTTTAATGGGGCAAGCACTGCTTTTGCTATGTTTTATCAGCCTCTGAGGTGGAAAGAGTCAGATTCTGTAAGTTGACTTAGGCAGTTCAGGCTCACTTCCTTATGTCGGGAAAGGCAAAAGCATTAGCATTTAGAGTAGCGCAAGTGGTAGCAGGACCATCTCCCTTACTAAGTGTGCTTAAAACACAAGAGGCCATGATGTGATGGAGTAGTTTGTTGGCTTGGCTGGCAACAATATCTAAACAATAGTGCTGTAGTGCTGTTCCTCTCTGGGGTATCACCACCATTGTGGCTGGTCTTTAGCACAAGAAAGCCAGTCCTGAAAAGCATGAGAGCAGTGGTGGTGAAATCATAGTCCCAGGAGTGATGCTTTTAGTTGAAGCCGAACTTTGTCAGCTTTGAACGTTTCAGTTTTCTGCATATCCTGAGCCAAGAGATGCTCGGGGGAGAATTACCATGAATTTAGCGAAATTAGTAACAACATATAAGACAATGAGCCGTAAGGATGAAGTACAATCAGCAATGATGACGATATACCGGCCACTTCTGTCTGGATTTCTTGACCAAGATCTGTAATGACAGGCTTCCTTCTTCTCTTACTACCATGCTGTACTTCAGAAGTTCCTTTTCAGACCTGCTGAAATTGTTCTTTTATTGTAGTCCTGTTTGTCCTTAACACCTGAAAAAGTCTTTAAATACGCAATGGGAATGTGCACTTGCTAAGATAAGTGAATTAGAAGAAAGGTCAGATTTATTTTGCTTCTGTGTGCGTTCAAAATTAGACTCAATTTCGTTGTATTTTTGCAGTTTAACAAGAAGTAATCGCTGCTACTCTGTTTTCAATGCAAAAGTTTCACTTGTTCCATAGCCAGCCTGTTGCTATTTAAAATAATGGGGACATCTAGTATTGGAGGCAAGCGGAGATGAAGAGTAGTGTTTTCTTGAGTACTTTTTGACATGCTTAATGAGGTAATGCAAAGTGCCTTTATTCTGGTGTTCTCTCTTTTCAATACTACTTAGGAAATCTGCATATGTGTGTGTGATGTATAATATATGAAAACCATAGTGAGCAGAGATCAGTGATCTCCAGTCTCTGCCCAAGGCATCATTCACCGTGGTACCTGGGCATCTAACAAATCAATTTGCTTGCCATTCAGTCTATTTGACTTCTCTCTGCTACATCAAAAACCCACTGAAGTTAATAGAGAAGCTTCTATTGATTTTTGGCAGTGTTTGGATCTCATCCTAGTTCAGTTTTTTCTTCCCTCTTATTTCCTCCTTACTCTTTCTGATCCCTTGTCTGAAAAGGAATCAGAAAGCCTCATACCCAGAGAGAGGAGAGCTGCATTTCAGTATGTGCCTAAGCCAGAAGCACTTGGAGGGATCTTCAGTGAGGGAGATCTGCTGATAAGGAAGCCTGAAGAAGCTGAGATGGTTTTGCTTAATTTTTTCATCGTCTGTGTCTCATAGAGTGGAAGACTGTGGTTGGTGAGGCACTATCAGAGACTTGCATGTCGTGCTTATAAGTTGGGGTAGGGATGTGATGCTGCTGTGAGCAGCATGGTGCGGGATACGGTGGCATGATCTGGGCATGCAGCTGGTTTTGTCAAGGGATGCTGCAGGACCAGTGTGTCTGCTCAGGACTGCATTCATCCAAGCGATTGGGCTGAGATCATTTTCTCACACAGCTGAAAGAGTCACTGGAACCGAATGAACTTTGTGGGCCCTTCCAACCCAAACCGCTCTGTGATTCCATGATTCTTTGTCCCCGCTGTAGATCGGTGGTAGGGATGTGGGGAGCTCTGTGTGCTGATTGCCAGGATTTGGCTGCTGCTGAGCAGAGGAGAAACTGCAGAGCTTCTGCTTCTCAAGACTTCAAGGATGTTGTTCTAATTCATGTAACAGAACAGATTGCTGGTGACTGGGGTTTTCTCACACTGGCTCAACAGCTTTTGGGGAGGTAGCAGAACGTGTTTCTTTTTTGATGGGTTCATCTTTAGATGGCTTTAAAGTCTGAGCTGTGTTTTGTGCCATCACAGAAATGCATGGACAAAGAAACCCTGCTTGAGGTTTAGACTGATGTCTGTGCCCCTAAAATGGGTTGGATGGCGGGCAATTAGAAAAGCCCTAGCTTAAACAGAACCTTTTCACAATGGATACCATTTGACAGCACATTGCTAGTGTAGTTAGCCAGTATATACAAATTCATATTCTCAAATAAGCGCACATCCCAGTGGAAGTGAATAAATGAAACAGCTTCCTTTTGGCTCCCTGCCTTCAAGGTCACGTTTGTGTAACAGCGTTCAGCCCTGGCTTGCATTCGCACTGCCTCTAGCTCTCCATCAAGCTGTGAAAATTCCCGTAGGGAAAATCGGTAAGAACAACTATAACAAAGTCCTTTGCCATTTTTGTTGCATTCGAAGGTGTAAAAACGATGCCCAGAAATAATTAGGGCAGGACGCCTGGTGGTGCGATAACTATCATTATTGTGCATGTATTGCTGCTTAATGAGTAAAGCCGCCGCTGTCTGCAGCTGGGTCCCACAGAGGTGCTGCTGCTGCTTTGTGGACAGGTAATTAATAATCCAGAGGGATTTCCAGCATTAACTTTGTACTCATTGCTGCTCCTATAAAAGCTGAGCTGGTTCATTCCCCTTGTAGCTGCTCAATCTCCAAGCCTGGAGGTGTCACAGTGCACCCTTCTGTTTTTAACTTTGGAAGAGCAGGACTGTTAGCCTTTTGCTGTTGAATCTATGGTATTACTTGTGTGGTATGGTATTGACCCAGTGTAGGGTAACAGCTAGTTGCTAGTGGCTTTATGTGGAATGAGAAAGGCCTTTTGGGTGACAGGCAGAGTAGTTTTTTGTCAAATACACTATTCCGTAGTGCAGCAGACGCTAAAAATAAGACCCTAAGATCCACTTTATTCCATAATAGCAGGTAGCATAACTGAGTTCAGCCAATTAGAGTCCATTTCTTAAAAGCTCTTCCATTTGTAAAAGACTAGATGACATTGCTTTCAGTGGGATATTGTCAATGATGTTATTCATTTAGGTGTCAATCCTTAAAGTTTCTACCTAGCAAATGCTCGCGTGTGTGAAGCCAAGTGCTGTTGCTCTTACCTTCTTTTGTGGGAATAGTTCCAGGGTAAGTGATGGAAGCACTCGCAGATGGAAGAGCTAGTCAATGTGACTGTAATCCAGATATTGAACTGAATACTGACATCCATATCTGCTCTAAGGGAATATTGAAGATGTGCTGCCAGATGTCACAGCAAAAGGGAAATAGTGAAAGATGCTTTGGGAAACCACAAAGCCATGATGTCAGCTGAGAACTGAAATATAAATAGCCTTGCATGCAGTTAATAAAGAAGAGCTTAACTTTCCTGTTTAGGTCAACCTGATGACTTTTATGGCAAACCTTGGGTATTTGCCAGTTGCCAGGGAATTACCACCTTATAGCAGTGTGTACATCCAGTCTCCTCTTCTATTTGCTTAACACATACATCTTACTAGAGATCATAACTCTTGGAGGCTTTAGCTGAGATAAAGGCTGGATTGAACAAGGTATTATGTGAGTGCAGCAATGTAAGATGAATGCAGTAATGTAAGAGATGGTCATTGGAAAGGTAATAGATTTATTTATCTATTTAAATAGATAAGCCAGAAGAAGGGGGAGGGAAGGAGATGAAAAAAGGCCAAGTGAACTGTAGGAGATGGCAGCACTTAGTGGCAAGTTGCAACAGATCTGTTGGTGGCTGTTCAGTGCTACACAGATACACATGAACAGCCGAGCGAGGTGATGAGCTGGGCACAGGAGGAGACGGGTTCATGCATCCTCAGCACTCCTATCGCTCCCCTGGCGCTTGCTGCTGCTGCAGAATGGACTGGAGTGAACCTTTGCCCTGACATAGGACATAAGCTCTTATGTCCATGTCCCCTGGCTCTCAGGCTGGTGTCTTATCCACTGAACTGCGCTGGCTCCAGTGTATTGTTGGAGAGTTAGTCAGGCATCTGATGTGTTGCTTTGTTTTGAGGCACTTTTGTTATCAATATCCTTCTTTTCAATGAGTTAACCGCACATAAAGCGGGTTAAACCATTCTGAAGTTGCAAAACCCCAAGGAGTGAATGAGGAAATATTTTGACATAAGACTTACTCTTTTTTGGTAACTGTGATTAGCGATTTGCTTCATTTTGTTCCACTGAGATATCATTAAACTCAGCATGCTTCCAAAACCGACTTCTGTAACAGGTAATCACATACATGTTTCTAATCTCCTTTCATTCTCATAAACCTTTAAAGTGTTTAAAGGAGCAAAACATCTCTGTAGGGAGGCTTTCCTCGCAGACAACTTGGCATCCAACCTCCACAGAAAATCAGTGCTGTCTGAGTACTAGCACCTACGTGTCTCTTGGAAAATCTCTACCCAAAACAGAACAGAGAGCCCAAAGATAGGGTACTTCTACTGCTCTCTTATGAATCTGCTGCAGTAGCTTGTGTCTCAGGCCATAAGTGACACTTAAACATGTGAATTTCAGGTTAGACATAAGGCAGAAGCTCTTCCCTGTGAGGGTGGTGAGGCCCTGGCACAGATTGTCCAAAGAAGTGGTGAATGCTCCATCCCTGGCAGTGTCCGAGGCCAGGTTGGACAGAGCCTTGGGTGCCATGGTTTAGTGTGAGGTGTCCCTGCCCATGGCAGGGGGTTGGGACCGAATGATCTTTAAGGTCCTTTCCAACCCAAACCATTCTATGATTCTAAGATTTGCTTGCTTTACTTACCTGAAAGCAAAGCAATGTCTCAGTGCTGCCATCACACCATGTTTCCCCTTTTAGCCAGTAGTGTCCATGCAGTGAAGTTTAGCCACGGTGTAGGTGTGCTCACAGGAAATGCTGAAGCAGTAAAAGACAACGTTAAGTTTGAATTGTGCTTAAGAAGTTTCATGAGACACAAGCAGCACTGTGCAGACACAGGAATTAATATTAAAGCAACCTATCCTGGTTTCTCAGCTGCTATCTGGAACTGGAACGTGCTTAAGAATGAATTGTCCAACTGCCCAGGCAAGCAGCCATGCAAACCCCAAAGTATTTGTGTCTTGCTCTGAGTGTTTAATGAAAGCTCAAGTCCATCTCCTGCGTGGAACGTTCTGCCTGAGGACTTGTGTTGGAATGGTATTTTTCAGCAGGTTTCATACTTGTGTGCAGGAGAATGCTATGAATACCTCATGATTAAGTCACTTTGTATCTTGCCATACAAGACTGTAAGAGCATAAATTATTCAAGTTTAGTGGGTGTTGAGAGTCTTCTGCATCAGTTGTGCTCTGAATATAGAAACTGGGAGGCTTATTCAGCAAAGACAGACATTTGGAAGAGCTATTGGCAACTTTGAGAGATCTTGTTTTTAAAAGGATTGAGAGGGTGTGACTAGTCAAAAAAACACCCCAAACCCACAACTGAATGAGCACGTGGGTTTGAACAGGAGTTATCATGCATGCACTTAGTCAAGGTGGTGTGTGGAAACGAGAGACAGATTGCTGATGGGCATTTAAAACAGCTAGATAAACTAGAAACTACTGAAGTCTTATATACCCTGTCCCCATTTCTGTTAACTGATAAATGATTTACCGTTTACCTGCAGGCACCCAATGTATTTTTCCCCATCCAAGGCATTATTGGATAACTCTGTGATTGAGTCAGGCACTTGAGTCCTGTTGGTGGGATCTCGTTGTTGTCCTTGTTTCCAAGTCAATAATCATTGGTTGAAGGTGCATCCCTCTCCTATGAGTGTGTGTGCTTTTGTCCTGTTTGCTTAGAAAATAACATCAAAATGCATGAGGTTTGATTGCTCAGGGAGTCACACTCGGATCGTACTTAGAGAGTTTCAGATGCAAATGGAGGGTAGCTGTTGCTCAGGGCAGAGAGCTGCTTTGTCTTTGGTACATGAGGATTTCATTTGGTGCTTCAATAGAAGGATATTGGATCGGGCTCCTTGTTGCCAGACCTATGTTTCACAGAAGGATATTAGTTGGAAGGATATTAAATACTAAATCCTACTCTTTGATGCAAGATCTGGATTCCTGTGACATGAACCAACTTCTTCAGCTTCCATTGAATGGTTTCCAGTTTTATGAGGATTCCTGGGTGGAATAGGGCCTTTCTTGTGCTTGTGTTTCTGAATCCCTCTCTCTTCTCTGTTGTTTTATAACTACGTTTGCGTGGCTGCTGTTGAGTACGTAAAGAAATCAAGTGTCCATGGAGAGGTTAGTTTAAGACCAGCTGCTTTATTGAGCTGGTCACTATGGCCACGCATCTGATTCAGCTTTTTAGTTGTGCCGTCACTTACTTGGTTCGCATTTACTCTTTTCAGTTTTCTATGGTTAGTTTTCATATGTAGCTAGTCTCTTTCTCATATGCTGACTACATGTGCTGTGCAGAGCCACGATAATGCAGCAGTAAACAGATCCTGCACAGGATGAAAATGGATCCTTTGAATTAATCTTCCATTGCAGTGCGTGTGCTTAAAAATAAAAAGGCCATACAATTTTAGTTCCTTGTGCTCCTTTTGGCACTGCCAGCAGTAACTATAGCTTTTCCTTCATCCACGTGGCCTCGTCGCCCCTTTCCTGCCATTTATAGCAAGAATCCACCTCCTTGCTCTTGGTTTGTGGTGCTGAGACCAGCACATAGAGGTGTTTTGACCTGCCCCACATATGCCCACCCTTGTTCCCATCAGTGTTACATTAGATTTAGGATGAAGGGGTTGCTCTCTTTGTACCAGCAGAAATTTCTGGCACATTTACTTCTGCCTAGGTGCTGGTGATACAAATCAGTGAAACCTTCTTTTTTGGATGGTGGGCAATGGGTTTACACCTTGGCTGTCTAGAAAGTCCACTGAGCATCATGTCCCCTTTGGAGCCTGTTCATGGGCAGAAGCATGCAGATAGATGGGACAAGCATTTTGGCACCGTTTGACCTCTCTATACCTATAAAGGTATGAATTCAAGTGCTGTTTGTGTTTGCAGCCTCAGTATATGTGCAGATATAATGGCATGAGTCTACATGTTTTATGTGTGTACTTCAGGGCTCATTTTATGAGAATCTGGCACCTACTTACGGATTGCTTTTCATAGGTTCATAGAATGGCTTGGGTTGGAAAGGACCTCAAAGCTCACCCAGTTCCAACACCCTGCCATGGGCAGGGACACCTTCCACTAGAGCAGATTGCTCAGTTTTGAGTTACACATCCTTTTTGTAAAGGCCTGAGATCCCTTGCTAGCACACCAGATCTCAGAATGTCTTTTACTGCTGAGATACAAGTATTTTGGGGTAGTCATTTTCCATCAAGCCTTTTGTTGCTGTTTGCTGCGCAAGAGGATTGTATCTTACAGCTATGTTTCCCAATGAACATCTTGATGAGTAAAAGCGTAATTTGGCAGACATCTGCCAGTGCACAAAGAGACACTGTTTACAAGTAGAGAAAAGTTATTTGTTGACATGGTAATTTTGCAGTATAATGCATACCGCAGCCTCAAAGAGCTGCGAGCGATCGTGCATTTAAAAATAGAAAGGCAGGGAATGCATGGATTGCTGTGGGAAAAGCAGTGGAAATCAGTTATTTGACATTGAAAACTAAATTAAAATGTGTATTTTTTTTTAGGAAGTCTACAGACTACAGTAAAGCCTCAGAAGAAAGTCACAGAGAGAGGGCTGGGTCTGTTCTTACATCAGCTTTGGCTGGGAAAGCAGAGGGAAGAGCTAGGGAAGCTTCCTTCTTAGTTGTTGCGGCTGGTGGTGTTTAATGTGAAAATTACCTCTCCCTGCTGGTTTTGCCTGTTTTCAATACCCTAAAAATGGATGGATTTTCTGTCTTCATTACCTTAAAGCCTCTGTGTTACTTCTGTCTGTTGGCAAGTGCAGCTGTTTCATTCTATAAGTCTTTACTACCTCTTTTTCCTGAAGGTGTCTTGGCATCTGGTCTCACTTGCAGCGGGTTGCCCCATTCCTCAGTTTGTGGATCTTTATGGAATCATAGAACAGTTTGGGTTGGAAAGGACCTTAAGATCATCCAGTTCCAACCCCCCTGCCATGGGCAGGGACACCTCACACTAGACCATGGCACCCAAGGTTCTGTCCAACCTGGCCTTGAACACAGCCAGGTCTTTTCCAAGGTCTTTGGAAGACCTTGGAAAAACTCATGGCCAGACCTTCTCTGGGCAACCTGTGCCAGTGCCTCAGCACCCTCACAGGGAAGAACTTATGGAGATCTCATTTAATTCAGCCCTTTCTTTTGTAGGTAGGGCTTCCATTAGTCCTATCTATGTTGACTATGATTAAAAATGCTGTTTTAAATGAATACGGAACAGAGATTGTACTGCCTGGCAGGGTGATTCTGAAGCTTGTGCTTTTAACAAGCAGCAGAGGCAGTTTAGAAACTATCTCTTTGTCCACAGGCAATGGGAGAAATACAAGAGTGGGTACGGTATGGGCATGGTTGCTCTCATAAAATGCGTGGCAGCCTTCTCATCAAGGGAGATATCTGGATAAGGAGATGTTACAGCTTAGTTCTGGGGTTGGGAAGCTACATTGGAGATTCATTGGCTAGTAAATAAGGGTGCTGCCTGTGCAAATTAAACAAGTGGGAAAAGCATGCTTTGAAGCACATCTTGAAACATCATTGGTAGCACAGCCAAGATTCCTGTAGATTCCTGGCAAATATCTTTAAGGAATGACTGCTGCATCTGAGGAGAAGGGAAGCCTTCCAGGTCCAGGCTGTGTCCCTGTTGGTGCCTTGCCTGTGTTTCTGCCACAACTGCATGCACATAGGTACGTTGGGGGTCTTTTTGTTAATCCAGGATAAATGGACCTGGTTGTGTCATATTGGAGTACTGGATTGGCATTGCGTAAGGCTTCTTGTAATGCATAGGGTTAAATGAACCAGTGCTGCTCTGTTGCTTGCTCCACGTCTGTGCTGTGTTCTGTTGTGTGTAACATTATAGTACAGTTGTCATTCTATCCTGAACTTGTAGTATGCTTGTGGTAGGTAGTTCACACAGGACAGAGAAATTAGAAAAGCTTTTGGAGGAGGAAGATTCTGTCTATTGTAAAACTATTTAGACAAATAGTGCCTTTCCCCCTTGTTTCTTTTCCTCTCCCTCTCCTAAGCCTTGGTGCTGGTATTCAGCCAGTAACTGGAGCAGTTTAACACTATCGGGTGTTCTTACATCCAGAGTTTGCTGCTGATGAAATGACCTTTTGCCAGGAGCCTGGAAAATGTGTTCAATAGATTAGTTAATAGAAAGATCCAAATTGGCATTTCTAGAGATTAGAGTTTAGGTACTTTTGATGGAACCGCATGTGTAAGCACATGTTAATTATAGAATGCTTGGTCATAGATGGGATTCTTTTTTAGCCTTAATTTAAGTGCCCAGTAATAAACCCACACATCCTATTTTCACTTGTCAGGGAGCAGGTAAACATAGGTGAAGAAATGGGTTCAGAGCAATGCTATGAGTGCTCCCATTAAACTTGATACCCATTTGTTCGTAGGTACCATTAAGTGACATTTAACAGTCTTTGAGATCTTGAGAAGATGTTTCTGGGTTGCATCAGTAGTAAATTGGTTTCATAACGAAGTTTCTCTCTTTGTGTGCATTTATTCAGAAACGAGATAAAAGCTGAACAAATAACTGTGCTTGATAAATCAGTTCTATTTATCACTGAGAAAATAAGCTGCTTGTGGGGGGAAAACGTTATATGATCAAAGTTATTACTTGAATTTGCTTGATGAATTCTTGGTCTGTGTATTGCTCATGGCAAGATGCTTTAAAACGTTCAGGAAGTAGAAGTTAAAGTGATTTGTCCATTTTCAATAAGTTTAAATTCTGTAATTGAATCAACCTAATGCTGTTAGTGAGGTGTCTGTATAGATATATATAGTCCATCAGTAGTGTGATATTTTAAGTGGGGTGTTTTTCTCTCATTTTGAAGAAGTAAATTGTTTTTTAAAAGAAAGCTTAAATTACACGATTGGCACAAATCTGAAAGAAAATTCAGACAATTCCTGTTTCGGTGGCAGCTCTAACTCAAGGTTTTACTCAGATTTTAGTCTTCACATTTATTCTGTGCACGCCATTGTAATGGGTTTCACTAGCAATTAATTGATTGGAAATGAAGTAGTAGACTTGTAACTTGTGATGAAGGGTATGTAAAACAAGGTGTGATTTATAGGTCTGCCGCTTCCTTTTAAATTGCGTTCTTCCATACAGAACTAACTTTAGGAAGAGATGAAATAGTTTGAAAGGAATAACAGGAAGTAAAGGCCATGCAAACTGAGAGTTTACTTGGCTGTTTGTTTCCTACCCCAAAAAAGAAGAGCATGTATATAATAATAGGAGAGAATTACACTGTGCTGTGCAAAATCAGACCTCCTACCCCACTGCCAGAAGTTCAGGGGAATGAATTGAATTTGGTATTCAGTCTGTAGCTCTGAAAACTCTTAGAAGCTCATGTGGCGTTCTACTGATGTGATTTATTAGAGAAAGAATTGCTTGAGAGTTTTTCGCTTGTAGGGGAGCTGCATCATATTTTCTTCATTTTATTTGGTGAATTCTTTAACCTTCCTAATTTACCTTTATCCATAGACAAGACATAAAAATAAGGAGTATTAGCTTGGGTTTTATTGGCTTTGCTAATTTGTATTCTTTGACGTACTGAAACAAACCACTCCATCGCTATTGCTATGCCAGTATTCATCTCTTACTATATTGTAACTTAGGTTCTTAATGGCTTCTTCCCAATCCTGAGATTCTTTTTGAGGCTTCTGAGATGAACCCTGTCCCATAGACAAAGCAAAGGCACATGTGTCCATGTGTCTGTTTAGTGCTTTTAATCTGCTTCAGCGTATGTAGAAGTGTTTCATGTAGCGATGGGATCGCTGTTTCCCCTACTCAGGAACTCCGCAATTACATTTATTTGCTTTATTTAGAAAATGAGGAGATTCCAGCCTTTCCCCCTATTTCTTTTTACCATTTCACAGATTCTTTATCTTAGGACAGATTATGATTGCTTTTTTTTTCCTCAGTCCATAAATATAACAAATCTTTTACTTCAAGAAAGACGAACTAGTGCGCACTGTATTTCACTGAAGCTTTCCAAAGATCGTCCTGCTGTTGTGTGGCTTTGGTTTTAATTCCTTAAATACTTTCTAAAGAACTTTAGGTATTAAATATTCACATGTTTAAAACACCCTAAGCAAAAACCCCAAACCACATTCGTAGCAGCTTTTAAGCAGGTATGTGCTCCCTTTGGTCAGAAGCGATTGGACTTCAGGGTATTTCCTCTGCAGCAGTGGCTGTTTCCAGGAGGTGGGCTGCAGGCACCAGGGCCATCTGAATGTCATGGATGAAATCCTGGCACCTCTGAAGACAAGCGCTGATGACTGTAAAAGTCTAGGGTTACAGTCAAGGTCTTTTATTCAGTCTGGCCTGAAATGTCCCAGCCATCTCTTACAGTAATGCAGCTTCCCAGGCTCCGTGGGAAGTGGGGAAGCTGCTGGTGAGCCTGGCTGTGATCGCAGCTATGCGCATATATATGTGATAAGCAGCATCTCACACCCCAGAGCTGCTGCCCCTCTCCCAGGGCTGGGCGCCCAGCATGGGGGCCCTGGGTTGATGGAGCAGGGGTGAAGTCAAATGTCTCGGCCTTGGCAGCAGCAGGGGTGTGAGATGCCATTGTGGCACCTTTGGGGCTGGAGGAGCCACGGCACCAGACAGCACCAGCTGCTGGGTGCCTGGGAGCAAGGCTGCCCCAAGAAAGCCCCCTCCCTGCTCGGGTCCTGCCAGCCCAAACAGGACAGCTTTAGGGCAATGCTATTTCTATGCTTTTTGCAGTTAGCATGTGTTTAAACCGCTGATTTCTGATGGTTTTGGTTATGACAGTGATTTCACCTCCTGGCCCTGCTGTCTTTCATGCTCTCTCACAGTCCTGTTTGTCTCTGCCCATGGGGCTGACTCGCTTTTTCTCTGTCCTTCGTTGCTTCATTTTCCACATGCTTTCTACAGCTTACCAAGACATGTGTCCTCGTGCCAAGGCTTCCCGTTGACTTGATAGAATGATAGAACAGTTTGGGTTGGGAGGGACCTTAAAGGGTCATCTAGTCCAACCCCTCTGCAATGAGCAGGGACAATTTTGTCTCTTGAATTTATCTGCTGATTTCACCAGCTACCTTTCCCTCTTTGTTCACATTGTTGCTGGTAAGACAGCATCCTGTTCTGCTTGTGTTGAGCTGGGATATTTTTCTGCTCCTGTATCTTTTTGCCCCAGGTTTCATCCCTCTTCATTCTCTTTCAAGTACTGGAAGTGTAGACTCTGTTGGAAAGTCTCATTAGAGCATAGTAGTTGAAACCAAAATCCCCTGAAGTCGTCTTGCAAGCCAGCAATCAAGTCCTGGTAGAGTCAAGCAGTCATCCACAGCAAGAGAAAGCTCATGTGATGAATCTGCTTGGTAGGGTACTGAGGGATGAAGCCCTAGAGAGAAGAGGAACCCAAGAAAGCTGGATAATATTGAAGTGTAACCTCCTCCAGGCTCAGGAGAGGAGCATCCCAACAGCTCTTGCTAGGTTCTCAAATACTTAGAAACCCTCCAGTGTATAAAATGAAGTTCTTCCCACAAAGCAATTCCAAGGGAACGTGCCCGTTGGAATGGGAGCAGCACTGCTGTTCCCTGTGTGTAGACTGGACACAAATAAGTTCTCTGCTGTGTCTGTGGCAGAGGTGAAAAGTAGCAAGAGTTTTCCTGGGAAGTTGATTTGTGGCAGACGGGAAAAGGTCAGGCTGCCCCATCAACGAGGAGTGAAAAGCCTCACTTCTGCCGCCGCAGTGCGACCTTGCGTCCCTGTGAGCCGAGACCATGCCATTGGCATGTACCAAACCCCTCAGCTCCGTGGCAGCTACGGAAATCAGTTTTCAGACTCCTCCTTCCCGGTGCAGTTTGGATGCTCCCAAAAAACATCCTCATCCCCATGCTCATCCCTTGTCTCAGCACCTTGGCATTCAGCACTTTTCTCTCTCAGCTATTTGTTACGCTGCTGGAATAGCACGCTCGTGCTACCGCAGTAGATTTTGTATTGTTCTGGAAACTGTCTATAACCAAATCTCTTTACAAACACACCTGATAGTATTTTGGCTGACAAGGACACTGAAAGTTATTGAATACGAGCCCATTTCTGAAAGTTGCATGACTGGAACTCAAAGTGAGCCTGTTCAGGGGTGCAGACAGGTTGATAATGTACGAGAGGGTGGAATTGGGCTCTTTTTCTCTATAGTGAAGATTGAGAAAAGCTTGATTGCTTTCTCTAGAGCTGTTCTCATCAAATGCCTCTGAAAAATCAAGGTAATAATGTCTCAAAGCTGTATGAACTCTCCTGTGGAGTACATGCTAAAATTAATGGGGTGATGCTCAGTTCTGTATGGGCAGCTAGAGGGTACATTGGTCTGAAGGGTGCCACTGTAAAAATGCCTTTGTTCCTCGTGGTACTGAAGCTTCCCACAGTCTCATTACTGCAAGTATGTGGAAGTTAGAAATCAGGGAAATTTGTTCTCTCAACATGCTAAAACTGTGTTTGAACCATCTTCTGCCAAGCTTCAAGGAATATCTCATTTAAAGGTGATGCTGTCATGTTCACTTCTGTACTGCACAGGCTGCCCTGCAGGTGCATGCTGTGGATCCCATTTTACGACGCAGGGAGAATGATGGTATTTTCATTCTTCCTCTGCTCCCAAAGCTCACAACATTTCTTTGCTTGGGATTGGTTTTGTGCACTTTATTTCAGGCTGGAGAAGCCTGAAACAGATGATGTTGGCAAGGAAAATACTCTGCTCAGTCAAGTATTATAGCCTTATTCTGGTATCGGCGAGTCGCCTCGAGGAGGAGGCTAAAATTAATCCTAGCACTATTTTGTCCGATGCCTTCATCTGGAAACTCAAAGCCGATGCAAATTGCAGAGAGGAGGTCACATGAAGATATCAGATGATTACAAGCTATTTATCTTGGGCGCCTTCTCAGCTCCTCAGAATATATAAAGAAAGTGGATAATGAATCCAAACAAAGGCAGGCAGGCGTTAGGTTTCTCCTTGCGCTTCAGAGGGACTATGTAGGTTATGGTTTAACCGACTATTTTAAAGCAATTGGGGGTGAGGGGTGTATCTTTATGTGCCACTGGCGTAAATACAGTAGCATAATTAGGAACTCTGCAGTTTTCTATAAACTGGATTATTTCAGTGCTATTGCTCGTGAATTCCTGTGCAGTGAGAGCAAGGTGCGATCCAGTGTGTTTAGTGTGAGCAGCAGGTGGAGGGAGGGGATTCTACCTCCCTCTGCTGCTCTCTGGGGAGAACCCCCTGCAGCCCTGATCCAGCTCTGGGGCAGCATAACAAGAGGGACGTGGAGCTGCTGGAGCGAGGCCAGAGGAGGCCATGGGGATGCTGCGAGGGCTGGAGCAGCTCTGCTCTGGAGCCAGGCTGAGAGAGCTGGGCTGGGGCAGCCTGGAGAAGAGAAGGCTCCTGAAGGGGAGACCTGAGAGCAGCTCCAGTGCCTAAAGGGACTGCAGGAAACCTGGAGGGGGCCTTGGCCACGTCTGTAGTGGTGAGAATGGAAGGAAAAGTCTGACTTAAGATTTGAAAGATCCCTTGCTGCATAAAGGATGGTACGCGGCAACCCTGCCATTGCTTTACAGGATGGAATTGGCCAGGTCCCATCAGAGAGGCCATAGTGCCTGCTGGCAACCTTCTGATGCTATGGACCAGCACTTTGTTGGTTAGACCCAGCAATTTTAGTCAGTTTCCAGCCTTTCCAGCTTGATGCCAATAAGAATCACAGCATGGCAGGAGGAAGGAATGAAAAAGCAGAATCAGTGCCGAATTGTTGGGGGCTGTGAAGCTCTAGGGGCATTTCCAACAGTGTTGATCATCTGTGTGATGACAGAGCTACAAAAAGATTTGGGCAATGCTTTTTTCTTGCACAGATTTGCTAATGGTTGATGACAGTGGGAAACTGTCTGAAGTGATGTACTGAGTGCAGACACTCAGCACACCATTGTGTATGTGTATTTTTAGCAATACTATCTAGGTGATGCTTTAATTAATAACATTCAGATACCTGGCTAGATATCAACCGGCTCCTCAAGTGTTAAATCCTCTCAAAGATCTCCATTAACTCTGAAGCTAAGTAACCATTTCTGGCTGTGGTACCCATGATTATGGCTGAGTAAACTGTACAGTGGTGGAGTCAGTGTCTTTAGGCCAAGAATACCAGTCTGTATAGGGAATTCTAGTTCTTCTGGTGTCTTTTTTGTGTGGTTTGGGTTGGTTTTATTGGTTTTTCTGTAGTCATTATTAAAAAAACCAAGCTACTATGATTCAGATGAATACATAAGCCGGGGTAATTGCATTGCATGGGAATTTACGTATTTCATAGAATCATAGAATGGTTTGGGTTGGAAAGGACCTTAAGATCATCTATTACCACCCCCCTATCATGAGAAGGGATGCCTCACACTAGACCATGTCGCCCAAGGCCCTATCCAACCTGGCCTTGAACACTGCCAGGGATGGAACATTTGCCACTTGTTTGTGCAGTCTGTTCCAGTGCCTCACCACCCTCACAGGGTTATATCTAACCAAAACTTCCCCTGTTTTACATATGATTTAAATACCATTCTCTTAATTTGGGGTGAATAGTAGAGCTACAGTCTTGTCAAGTGTACTAAGAGGGGAATATGTATTTGAGCTGCAACAGCTAGTGACAGCAGGTAAGCAGACTGGTAAAGATCCTGGACAGAAATGGCATCGTTCCTCCTGAGATCTCAAAGCACACTGTGAAGGTGGTTATTTATTTCCTTCCTTATCTATAAACAGAAGTGAGCTGCAGAATGGGTGAATTGGCCACAAATGGTGTGCTTGTAGTTGTGGTGGCACAAACAGCTGAGACTCCTGTCCTGTTCACCTGATTTTTCTATGGCTTCAGGAAACATTGTGGAGGGATTAACTGAAATCCTGGAAGAAACTTGATGCAGGCAGAATATTCTTATACATATTATAGCAGATAGGACAGTGTATTGACGAATGTAGTGTTGCTAAGCTGCTGTGGAACTTGTAAAGACCAGTGTGATCAGGTCTGTAGCTTCCTTTAATCCAAAGGCAATGTTCAAATGAGCAATGTTTTTGTTAACATGGTGTTCCTAAGACTTTGCTTTGATTTCTGCTTCTGGAACAGTAAAATTTGCTGCTTTTAATGATATGTTGAAGGAATAAACCCATGTTCCTTCCAAAAGAAGAGCTCGATAACAAAACAGAGCTGAATGCTGCAGTACTGCAGTAGCGCAGTGATAGGCATAAATAAGTTAGCGTAGAGTTAGTGGCTAAGCAGTGGCAGCTATTGCCATTATAGAGTGGGTCCTTTACTGTTTGTGGCTCTCCAGGACTGGGTTGTGATCTTCCCTTGTTTCTTCTTTTGCTCCACTTAACCCTCTGAAGATGTTTTTGTGTCGTGGATGATTTCCTGTGACAGCAGTGTGCTGAACAGCGGCAAGAGGGCTTTTTACATAGGCTCAGGGAGCAGAAGAGAAGAGGGAAGAGAGATGGGGATTTGAAATCTTTCATCTACGTTGAGCCATTGTGAATTTAGGATCTAGGGCAGAGTGTTAAAAAGAATTAATCATTAATGAGCCAATAAAGAGTATTAAAAGACAAATTGGCTGAACCTTCTTGGCCTTTTTAATTTCCTTCTATGGAAGCAAAGTATAGAGTGCCAGATGATAAATAGCTCCGGTCCAGCTATTCTCGCAGGATTAACATCGTAAAATCTCAGATAATAAAAGC